>NW_017805123.1:95555-138165 GCF_001891065.2 Hippocampus comes | reverse complement strand
CCCCGCTTTTGTTTTGTGCGGATGTATGAAGACGCGCTCTCCGTCGAGCTGCCGGCAAATGATGAAGTCCCGGCGCAACCTAATTGCGCTGTCTGTTCAGCCTCGCCTCTTGTCACGTCTCCAAAACGGCGCTAATCGACGGCGAGCCGTTGGTCTTTCAAGACGCAAACGTTGTGTTTCATTCCTGACCTTGTCTGGGAATAAAAGCAAACGTACGTGTGATGTTCAAATGGCGCTCAAGACGGCAAATGCGGGGGCCGGCTTTTATATGCGACGATGGCATGTGGCATCTTCCTGCTTTCGACGGTGCGACATGCGAACAGCCGCGCGCTCGCTCTCGGTTTGTTAGCCAATCTTTGACGTTGGGTTTCTGGACTCCTAAAAGCAAAGCGAACTGCGACAGTTCCACACTGCTGATGCATTCGTTGAAAACAAGTGCCACGCGGAAATATTGCAGACCGTTGTTAACGTGTGTTCACGCACCGAGCCACGATGGTCCAAATATTCCCAAAAGGTTAACGTTGTCCCGTGTTTCTTTTTTGGGCAGCGACGGAAGAGGACGAGCTGGTTAAGTTGAAGACTTTGGTCTTCCCGGGCCAAAGTCTTCCCAGCCAGAGCCCCGAAATGGAGCTGATTCTGGACGGAGACGATGACTCCGCCGGCCTGCTGCAGGAGAAGGAGACGGACGGCCTGGGTGGTGAGTCCGTTTTCAAATCGGACGTTCTTGTTGCGTTTACGTTGTGTTAGCTCACATGATGAAACGCAAAGGGCAGAATGGCGATTTTCCTATTTTGCGGCGCAGATGCCACAGAAAATGGAACAGACGGAACGCAGCTCACACGATGGCTCGCAAACTCTTCAGATATAACAAAAGCGCTAACAATTCGACAAACATTTTTCAGTTGTTATCATTCAGATTGGTTCAAGTGTTCCCGTTTGTTTGAGGTGCTCGTTTCCTAACTAGCATACGGGCGATTGACGTTGCACCTGACAAGAAAGAAGAGATTTAATCCGCTATCAATAAATGCATTTGTCGACGTCAATGAATTCACTTCCCAACAAGCCGCAGTTAGCTTCAAAAAAGAGGCTTTAGGTTTACCATCAAACATAAAACAAAGAGGAAAATAAGGACACATATTCAACGGACTATGTAGCCTTTGCTAGCTTAGTGCTAGCATAGAATGGCAAACACCATCGGCACAGATGCTGAGAGTTAGCATGTAGCTTTCATTATGCCTTCAAGCAACGGATGTCGAGACACAAACTGTCGAGCAACACATATATTGTTTATCCTTTGCAAAGCACGATTGATTTGAACTGTTTAACTTATCTTTTCTTAATTGGGGGGTGAATATTGTTATCTTAACCATGTAATGTTTTAAAGTGGTTTTCCGCCACGTGTGTTTCTGTTAAAACAAAAGAAAAACGGATTCATCTTGCACATTTTCTTCCATGACTGGACGCCATGTGACCTGCAACGTGACCTCGAAGCCAAGACGCATACCCATTCGGGATTTGGGGCTTACTCTTACACCCCCGATAATGCAACAGTCGGTCCATGCGCCCTTTTTGAAACACAATCCCCAACACATCCTGTCGTAGAGTCTGCGGGGGCCCAGGGAACATCCCATAATTTGTACGATTGTGCTATCAATCCGTTGCGGGTGGCTTTACGAGCCACCGCCGCGGCTTTACAATGGGACGCGTGAGCCGGCGTTGCGCTTTCAGCGGCCGTCCAAAAGCGTCGCGGTGCCAAGCCGAGCTGCGCTGCGCGTGAAACCGCATGTGAGACTTTAGTGGCTTCTTGCGGCGACTCGCCTGCGAGACGAGCGCAAGAGAGACCCCGTCTTCGTCCCTTCAACTTTTTCCTCGTCCGTTTGATGTTGTGAAGAGAGAACAACAATGACTTTTAGCTGATTAGCGTTGCCTCCTTTCAAAGCCTCCATTGTGCTCGCCAATGAGAAGATGCGTTTCATCTGCGTCCTTTGTAATTACACTTAGAGACGCTTTTCAAGTCAACACCAAAAGTATTCTTACGCAGACTTAATCCATTCTGATGGCCATTTGGGCCCTCTCTACCCCTTAGCTCGGTTTAACACAATTCCGACGAACGGCGTTTCGCCGTCAAGAACGGCGCACATCCGGTTCGCCTCCGCGGGCTGGCGGTCAGCATGTAGTCGCAGATTCTTTTATTGGAAACTATCCTCCGCGATTCACAGGGGGAAAAATATCAGCTATTTAATTTTTGGCGCCATCTGGTGGTGTCTTGGTGTCATCGAAACGATATGAAGTGAGTTGAGGAGCTTCTTTTAAACAAAAGAAGTCCTTTGCCGCCATCTTGTGCCATCGACAGGCACTTACGAACCCTTCTGGCTCCATCCCTGTCCCCGAAACGCATATTCTAAAGTGTGTCAGCGAACGAGGGGTTTGAAATTTTTCCTGCCGCACGATCCTCTCCATGAATCATCATTTGGCAGCTCGGTGAAAAAGTGCTGCCCCTGTGAATGAAAATACTTGTATTGTTTCTATGGGTGCTCACGTGATTGACACAGTTTGCACTCACTTTTTTAGACTTGGGGCCAGCAGACTAGTACCCGACCCCAAATTGTCATGGTAACAAATGCCCCACTTGGCACTAGAGGAGGTGGGGTGATTTCAGCCAGTGTGAAAAGTATGATTTTTAAAAAAATATATATATTTTTTAAATTTTGGAGCCAAAGACTTTCTATGAAGACATCCGGGAACTGTGACATTGTGAAAGCATTGTGATTGCGATGCTTTAATCGTCACTTTAGAATTGAAAACGCTTGATAGACGTCAAGAAAAGACAAAAATAAACACGTGCTAATGTTAGCTTACCCTGTTGCCTAGCCGCAGGCACCGCCCGCAGTCTCCACTTGGTTGCATTGCAGCGCTCCGTTTTCTTGCCTCGGGGAATGTGTGTCTCCTTACCTTGGACTGGGTCATGTCACCAAGTCGATGCGCTCTCCTTGGTGGTTGTCATTTGTTCAGAGGCATTCAAGCGCGGCGTGGAAAAGTTGCCGCTGAGTGAAGCTCAGCCTTGAAATGTTCCAACTCGCAAACGTCGCATGAGCAAAAAACAGGTGACGCTCGTTAACTGAGCGCTACGAGTGCACGTGAATAATGATTCAATGAAAATGTATCGCACATCAAAGTTTTACAAAAGCTGTACCAAACATTTCCAGATAAACATTCAGGATTCAAGTTAAATCAATTGATCTTCAAAGTTAAACACAACTGAATTGCAGTACAAAGGAAAGACTTCTTGAAAAACTCTTGGAAGAAAGTCTTCCTGGAAGACTGCAAGCTGTCTACATGTTCTTCCAGCATGCGTAACGAGCACACGTCCAAATACTTTTGTCCATGTCGTGTATTTTATTTTGTTATGAGAATTTTTTTTTTTTTTTTTTACATTAAGTGACACAAGATGCGGGAATGAGCTAGCTGTTCACACAAACGCAGTCATCTTGGCAAAAAAGCCACTGGAGAGCGGGCCAGCGCCGAGCGCCACTTTCAACCTCAGCCAGTCTCATCGGCGCCCTCCCGCCTGGGGGCGTGACCGAGAGGCCCGACTCGTTCTCGCCGACCTTCACAGTCAAGCGACCAGAATGAAAAAAAAACGGATTACTCTCCATCTAAAAGAGAAGTTGTGATTAAGGCCTAACATGTCCAAATGGAAGGATGGAGTGGTACTCCAGCTAAACGCGAGCCGACCTTTTTTCCAGATACGAGCCATCGTTTGGATGATTTGAGTTGCTTTATTTATGAGCATTTGAGCATATTTCTCATATATATATATATATATATATATATATATATATATATATATATATATATAGAGCGTGTGTTGCATATACTCTTGTCTTATTGCAATCAAATGGTTGCACAAAATAAAATTGATTGGATCCAGGGACATTTTTCCAAGTCGACTGTTGTAATGGGAATTTGACATTTAACAGTGCTAACATGTAAGTAGCTGTTCGTACCACCAGCGACTTAAAAAAATGCCTCTGGATCCGGTTGATTGTTTTTTTATTTTTCGCAGGCACTTGACCAAATAAAATCGAGTCAATTCAACAATTTTCAGTGCACTTTTCACGTGGTCACGTGGAGAGTTTTCGGTCAGCCCTGCATCCACGCTCAGACTGAGATCCGAATAATGGACAGGCATGTGCGCGGACGCCTAAAGGAACCACTTGCGTGTCCATGTCGGACAAGAGGCGACGCATGTACAGTTACCTTTCATCCTCGTAACACTTTTACAGCTTAGTTCATGTTAAATTCAGAAACGAGTGTGTGTGTGTGTGTGTGTGTGTGTGTGTGTGTGTGTGTGTGTGTCACGTATTGTTTGCCAATTCAACAATTACTTTGTATTTTGTTCAACTAACAATGGCAATATATTTTTAAAATATTATTTTGTAAAGCTTTCACAAATTTTTAAAATGGATATGTCGTGTTTACCTGCAGCATAAAATTGTTTGAAAGAAATATAAATATTCGCGTGTCTTGTATTAACGTTTGATGAATATACTCTTGCATCCCGTATGTTTTAACCAAGGATATTAATTTGTATTATTATTCTTCCTTATTTGGAAGACTTAGCATGGTGTGCACATCATGCAATGCACCAACTGAGACATTTTATTGGGTACACGTGCGCAAAAATGAATACAAACGGTCGCTCGTTTCACCATCGTGTTCATTTTTTATATTTTTAATTTGGTACACACACACACAGTGGTCAATGCGACAATATGACCCGCCCTATATGTTTAATTATCATCGAGATGTACCTTGTAAGATAAAAATAATAATACTGTATTGCGTTTCGGTCACAAAAAAAAAACAACGTAATTTTTTTGCGTGTTTTTTTTTCTTTGTAGAGTTTTAAACTTGAAACCGTTTCAATTCCAAACGCCAACAGCAATAGTCACGTGGTTTATTCTTGGCGCTTCATTGTGTTATTCTTCACACCCGGTACCTAATGAAGTGTCCAATGCGTGGGCGTATGCAAACTGAGTAATAGCCTGCTTGCTTTTTTAATAACACTTTCGATCTCGTGCGGGTGTATTGTGAGGTAATAAACCGAAAATTAGACTTTTTCACCAAAACCTGCAAAATTAAAATGTTCCAATTTATACCCACCGAGAGAAAAAAAAGAACTACTAAGCACGCAGGCTACTTGAATTTAAATCTCGTGTTAACGTGCCCTTAATTTCATTATTCTCATGTAAACCTCGCAAGGCCAAATCGCCCAATTCTGAAAGGCTCTCCGAGGGGGGGATTAAAATGTTTCTATAATCCGCTTTATTAATCTTGCAATGTGCTGCAAGACAAGAGACTCGCCGATCAGCGCGTGCGTTTGCGCTGCGCCTCTTTAGCTCGCCATCCGAAGGTTTTATTACACGAACAACAATAATCTGGTTGCCAACAATCGGATTACTCGCGGTGACGTCACCAAACACGATAACCGAGGGCAGGTTGGATGGCGTCGAGGCGCTGCGCAGGCGCGTTTGGTGCTAGGCGGGGGGGGGGGGCGCACCGGCGTCCCTCTAATTGGCCCTGGAGGTCGCCGATGAAGACGGACGGCGCGTTCAAGTGGCTCCTCTTGATTTAAAGGGATCGATGAAGAATCCGGATTTTTTTCCCATCCTGCGCGCGTGCGTGGCCGCGTGCACGCGCAGCGCCCGGCGCGGTGAACAATCAATCTGCGACAATGGCAAGCAAGCAAACTGCTGGCTCGTCACGGCGACGTGAAGGCGGCAGCTTGTTTCTTCTTGTTGTTGTTGTTTTCGTTTTCCTTTCCGATGCCAGGCCGAGCAGGCCCGTTCCTAATATTTGACTGAACAATGTTACACTCGTGATTTTGTGCTCGTTGACGATGGACATTTTTGAATACATTTATTTTTTTTTTTTTGGTGGGAGTGTTAAATTATGAAATCAGATCACAGCCTGGAAAAGTGTCACGACAGTTGCTGGGAATGAATGCGAAAGACGAACGTCCACGTGTCGTGACACTTGATTGAAGAAATGACTCAATTTCACTGCAGATTGTTTTTTTCCCCTTGTACGCTTTTGGTCATTGCTACAGTGCAGTGCTTTTTTTTTTTTAAATAATAACCCAAACTGGATCGTGAGTGGTGTGTTTCAATAGTGGTTCATTTTATTACGTTTTGGTTCCTATAAGGTTTTTGTGTGTGTGTGTGCGTGTGTGTGTGTGTGTGTGTGTGTGTGTGTGTGTGTGTGTGTGTGTGTGTGTGTGACGAAGTGTATTGATTTCAACTTGTGCAAACAAGCGACATTTCCTTTTGTTTGTATTAATAACACAGACCCTGTCGGAAATAAACCACACCGCAGTTTGTCATAACTTTTAAAAAATGGATTCAATTTTATCAAATGATTGGTTTCAATACGTTTTTGCATTGTTTGGAAAACACGACCTTATTTTTTTTCTTAATTCGCAGTTCAAACCCTCCAAAAATTAAAATGCACATCATAGTGCCGAGCGACAGATTTATTTTCACTGAACGTTTTGATTTTCAAAGGATTTTTATTCCTCGTGTGTGACCCCACGTTATGCAAAAAAAAAAAAAAAGTTTTTATTTTTGAATTGACAATCCTGCAAAATTAAACACACGCTAAAGTGTGTCTCGAGTGACTTTTTAAAAAGTCGAAAGGTGTTTTATTGTCACGTGGCGACTACACGTATATTGGTACAGCGTCGTGGAGGGAAAATACTTGTCACTGCATGTTTGTTGTTGTTTTTTTTTTCTTTTCCACTGAATGCATTTGATGCGCTGTTTTTTTTGGCTCTTTGCGCCGCGCAGGCCCGGTGGTGCTGAGCAGCCCGGCCCAGCTGGTGGCGCCCGGCCTGGTGGCTCGGGGGACCCTTTCCATCACCGGCAGCGAAATCTACTTCGAGGTGGACGAGGACGACCCCGCCTTTAAGGGGGTCAGCCCCAAGGTCAGTTGCGCACGCACGCAACGCCTTCCCCGAAACGACAGCGACGGCAACGGCAACAGCTCCCTTTGCAACGCGCCATGTTGCCGTGCAGCAAATGTCAAATTGCGCAAATTCATCAGCCGCTTTGAACTTCCTTTTCATGGCGTCCACGTCTCCGTGTATTTTCTATTTTTAAAAAAATGGATCATTTAAAACCCCATCGTCGTTCCGATTGTCACTTTTTTTTTCAAACAAAAGCATGACGACGAACAAATACATATATAACAGTTGGTTTTATTAGCTCTTTAAATTAAGTGGATGACAATTTAAAAAAACAAACAGGTCACAGATGTTATAATCCAGTGTAGTTCAAGTGCATTTCTTTTCCTTAATTTTACCGTCAGATATATTTACTATATTTATATAGGTTTTAGTCCAAAGAAATCGTGGCAGAGCAATCAAAAAAAAAAAAAGAAGAGAACAGCCAATAAAAAGATTCTTTAAATTAAAAATTCAAGTAACTCGATGGAATGTTTCTTTAACAGATGCTTTACACTCAAATGTAAACTTTTGCGAGAAAAAAAAAGGAGTACAAACCGTATCGAGCAAAAGTATAAATTAGGTTGTTTTCGTTCCCGGGAGATCAAGAAAAGCAAAAGCCACCAACATTCACAATCTCACAACGCCATCAACACATCGACGGTATCCAATGTCCACGCGCGTTTCAAGTCTCGTCAAAGGGGTCGTGGGAATCGTACCGGAAAGCGTGTGTGCGCGCGCGAGTGCGTGTCGCGCACGCGCGCGAGCGCGGCGCCTGCGAAAAGATCTCGGGCGGGTTACCTCAAAGCTTCTCCAGGCTTTTGGGGTTGGTGAGGATCTCCCTGGCCAGGCGCCACGTCTGCTTGGCGGCGTTCTCCAGGGCCGAGTGCGGCTTGCCCTGGAAGAGGTCGAGGTTGGGCAGGAAGTAGTGCGGGCAGCGGCGGCACTGCAAGCAGGAGATGAGCTGCAATAGAATCCCGTTGAGGCGGTCGCCCAGGCAGTTCTCGTCCCAGTCGGCCTCGCGCGGGTGCTTCTCGCACTCGTACGAGACGAGCGTCTTCATGTGGTAGTTGTTGAGCGGCGTGCCGGGCAGCTCCAAGTGGCGGTCGCGCAGCGCCTTGAGCACCGACAGGCACTTCTTGCGGCAGCCGCCCAGCAGCAGCCGGTTCTCGGCCTCGGCGAACTGCAACACCCAGGCGTCGCTCTCGGCCGAGCTCTGCTTGCCGTTGAGCGAGTAGCACTCCTTGGAGAGCAGGTTGAAGCCCTCCGCCTTGACCTCGGCCACGCGGTTGGGCCCCGGCCACGGGATGTGCGGCAGCGGCCAGTGCGCCGCGCTGCGCGGCCAGATGCCCGTGCACTTGAAGGCGGGCGTGATCTGCACCACGTAGCGGTCGCGGATGCGCAGCTTGACCTCGCTGGTGTCCGCCACCATCTTGACCACGTCGCGGTAGCTGCACTTGTCCACCGCCTGCGCCACCAGCGTCTGGAAGCGCGAGCGGATCTTGCGCGCCGACAGGTAGCCCGAAGCGGTGATGAACTCCACCCACAGCGACATGCTGCGCTTGCGGCCGTCGCTCAGCTTGAGCACGGCGCAGCCGGGCAGCGAACCGTCGTCCACGAAGTTGAACACGCCCATCTGGTTGAGGTAGAGCACCACCTCGAACTCGCTGGGCGAGATGACCTCCAGGCCCTCGAAGCGGTTGTCCATCTCGCTCAGCGAGCTGATGAAGCGCGGCTCCTGCACCTCCACCTCCTTCAGCACGTCCGACACCACCTTGCACACCTCGCGGATGGTCTTGGACACCGCCGCCTTGCGCGACTGGCACTTCTCGTTGTAGTACTTGTTGAGGTGGTACACCAGCTTGGCCTGCGCGGCGATCATGTTGGGGCAGAGATCCGGGTTGTACACCGGAGTCTCGCAGTACGCCGACGGATCCAACGCGGCGGTTTGTACGGGAGCCAATTTTAGAGGAGAAAAGGCAACGCTCTACGAAGAAAAAAGGAGAAGGAGAACAAGAAGAGGGAGGGGACGTGGGTGGTGGTGGGGGGGCGGGCGGGCGGGCTCGAGCTCCGGGACGGCCGCGCGGCGCTCACGCCTCGCGACTTAACATGGCTGAGAAACGGTCGCAAGTGAGCGCGAAGAAGGGAGCGAAAAGTGCCCCCGCTGTCCTGCGCCGAATGCAAAGTGTGCGTGCGCGCTTTGCGCCGAGTGCAAATGTGCTCTGCTGGCGAGCACCGCGGCGGTGTTCGCGCGCGCAGGCAAGCTGGCTTTATTGCAAGGGAGGGGCTTGCGGCGGGCTGGCCCAATGGCCGCGCGCTACGTCATAACGACTCCGCTCAGTCCGGGGCTCTTTATAGACGGCTTGGGCTCGTCCGAAGGCCACAGCGAGTATGAGTCGACGCACGAGGGAATTCACCCACGCACAAGGGGGGAAAAAAATAGCACTTTTGGGGTGTGCTGTTTTATGCCCCCCCACCCCACCACTGTATTTTCTATTCAATTGTAGAAATGACAGCTGCTCGTTGTCAGCGTGGCAAATACTCGTTGATATCCGCATTCTATTTTTCTTCACTCAACCAGATCGAAATTTTCTTCCAAGCTATTTGGAAAAGACCTTAGATTTGATTTAATTTTTTTTTTTGTACAAAAATGTCATTGATATTTTTGTATTTATTTTTGGCGCATTGGTGAATATGTGGCATGTATAACTCCGTTCTGAAACGTCACAAAAGACACGAAGGAATCCGTTTAGCGTTCTTCTCGCAGCTACAGTTGAAAACGTTTCAGTTGTCGTGTGTAATTATTAAAAATAATCCAGCCGTGTATGAGCGTCTTCAACTCTAGGAAGGAAAAAGACATTTCCATTTTGTTTTCTACGTGTACGCGCATATATTCTTCACTTTAAAATAACAATGTGCTCTTCTATTGGATTTAGATGGCCACATACTAGCATAACATCATCATCACTTCATTGGTCAATTATTTTGTTTTTGGATTATTCGTTGGATCAGATTTTTCCAAATTTAAAACAAGTCCTAATTTTCATTTCTCTATTCCAAAAAATATTTCAATAACACAATGTAGGAAACGTACAAAAAATGAATTAACATTCACTCACTGGTTTGGTCCAGCACATGTCAGAAAAAAAGGAAGAGCAGATGCTTGCAGGTTTTTTTTTTGGGGGGGGGGGGGATTGCACAAAAGATCTTCGATTCGATTCGACAGAGGAAGGTCAAACCGAAATCTGACATTTTCAAAACATTTTTCCTGTTGAAAGGCTGAAATTTGGGAGGTTTGCACAGTCTTATATATAAGTGTGTGTGTGTGTGTGTGTGTGTGTGTGTGTGTGTGTGTGTGTGTGTGTGTGTGCGTGCGTGTGCATGTGTGTTGAAAAATAATTGAAGCACAAACCTTTATCAAGTATTATTATTTTGACCGACACACTTGTCCATCATCTCATAGGAAATCACTTTTGCACAAATCTTTTTCTGTCTCGCTCTCGCATCCACTGCCTGCCTCCATCTCTCACGTTGAAAAGCACATCAAATGAAAGAAGAACAAAGAGATACAGTAAGAAAGACCCAAAAGTGTGACCGATGGACAGACGGATGGCGTCACAACGTGATTTTGCAGGTCTCAAACACGCATGCGCCACCTAGTGGCGGTCAGCGGAATCGGGCGTGAACACATTGCGCAATCAGATCGTAAATGACGATCGTGGGGCCAAGCGGTGACAGCATTGCATGTCCCAGTCTCATGCTTTGATATCTTTGAAGCCTGACATTTTGTAACCGATAAATCTTCCGAGCGGGACAAGTCAAAGCCGTCCCATTGAAGACTTTTCTTCTTTCCCGCACGTGAATCCGCTGACAAATGGCCGTGCGAGTCGTCGTCATTCACAACTAGCCCCCCACAAAAAAGAAAAACAAGCCTCCCCATGTATTTTGGCCACAACGTTTGCCCTATTCACTTCATAATCCCACGTCACATTGTGACTTTGGAGCGTACAGTGGCTTCCCGTCTTGCCAAATGTTCCATCCTCCCTCCCACTGTGGCCCGGCTCGCCTCGTTTATTGGAAGCAGACCGCGTCCGAAATTCCCGTCGAAGAGCGCCGCGACGTCAGCGTGCGGCCAGCTCCCAAGCGCCGGCTTCTCTGCAACCTCTTCGGCCCGTCGCAGTCCGCGTGCGTGATCGAGGCGCGGGGATTTTGCCCAGATTACGGCCTGCTAATCCGAAGCATGTGCTGTCTCGTAAAGGCGCCGCCGGCAGAGGGGCCCTCCGCTGTGCTGGTCGTCTCGGACCCTCCGGTGCCACCCTTGCGACGACGTTGCGAGCAGTGTTGCTTGCGCGCCTGCTCAAGAAGGAGGAGGAAGCCCTGCGCTCCTGATATATGTGCCTGCGATTCCAGCGCGGGCCCAGTTTTTGACCCATGCGTTATTGTATAAATCAATATGGCGTCTCCCGCTGTCAGCCACCCCACACCCCCAAATTTCTCGCAGCGCATGTGACCCTGTTTTCAAGGCCTCTTTTGTTTCCACAGCAATGGGCAGGGCGCTTCTTTGCTTCTTGTCCTCCATTTTTCTTTGGCGTCTTCCTCTTTCTGAAGAGCGATTGTCCTGTTTAACGTGGCAGGCGACTAGCGGGGTCAGCCGGACTCGACTGGAAATTCCCCCTTCTGACCGCGACGCACGTGCTCATGGTGATGCGGATGCATCTGGGCTATGCGCGTCTATGTTGAAATCAGCGACAAAGACGATCGATTTTGACAATCGTGCTCTGTGCGAGTTTGGAGACAGAATCCTCGCCCCTTCAAAATCATCACTTTTCAGGAGAACCCCCCAAAAAACGGCCTGATTACTCAAGCGTGAGCGTTGGTCAAAGAGCGCAAGTCATTTTCAACACTTGATTTGTCAGTAAGTTGTAAAAATCACGTACGTGCGTTGATTGACCAATAGTATGGATTTGTGACAAAAATATGAACTTTACCAAATTGTGACTTTGAGGTTGCAGCCTTCAGCCTTGAGTTGACCCACAAAAAAAAAAAAAAAAAATACATCTGAGCAAAACATGCAGGAAGTCAGCGAATTTGGTTACACGCGACCATACGAGGAGTTTGATGACTTGGCAAACAAAATATTAGAATTTAGAAATGCAGCGCCTCCAGCCTCTTTGACTTAGCAAACTGAAATTTGGAAAACATGTTTTTTAACAGTAGACCAACAACAACAACAAAAAGTCTCAAGAAGTTATGTGCGAAAACGATGATTCATTCTCCGGAAGTACAATAAGTAAGATTTTTCAAAATTGTAGCGAATCACGTTTTCCAAAGAACAACAACAACAAAAAAAATCTCAATGAAATCTGTCCTACAAAATAAGAACATATTTTGAAATCTCTTGACTTTCTGTTTTCATCAACCCTATAAAACGGTTGCCATTAGTGGCTGCGTGCTATTCCTTGTAATCTTCTAATTCTCAAATTGTCTTTCTCGGTGCGCTACAATTCAGCGAGTGGCACATGTCAAGCTGAAGTTCAAAATTAAAAAAAATAAAATGGGGGGGGGGGGACGTTTAACTAATACCGTAGCTCCCAAGCTAATGCGCTGATACGATTAAGGGGACGGAATCAAATGACATCTTTCTGTCGAAATCAGATTAAAAATGTCCGAAATGTGACCTTCCCACTGTGACATTGTTTCATCTCGTGGGTGAGCTGCTAGCGTGCGTTTAGGATATTGACTGTCACCACCGTGAGACTGTCAGTGGGATCTTTTTTAAATTTTTTTTTTTTTTTTTAATAACGGAGCATTATTATTGTTATTAGTATTATGATTATTCCCCGGCAATATGGTGTCGCCGCAGGAGGCCGACTAATTTTGCCGGACCCCCTTTGGGTTGCGTCCATTCATTTGTTTCCTCCCGCGTCGGGCCTCTGCCGCGCGTCGGCTGGAGGCTCGCCACCTTTTCCGACTGGATCAAGCCAATCAACGTCAAGCGCGCGCCACCATGCAACACAAACTTCGACTACCATACGTGCGTTTTTTTAAATTTTTTGTGTGTCTCTCACTGCACACAAAAAGGTGGCGAAAGTGTAAATTAAGAAACGTAATTGATTGTCTCAGCTTCATTTGGCCCTTCACCCCCTCACCCCCCTGCAATATGCTACGCTTGTCAGCCTTTGTGATAAATTACATGCATGCATTTGCATGAATTTAGCAGCAGTGCGGCTCACACGTGTATGCTCGCCAAATTAAGAGTTGGGAAAATACTGAATTTGCCTTTAAAACAAAATAAAAAATAAACGTTTCATCATTTGGTTGCAACTTTGTCATCGTTAGCTTGCGATTTTGCATCGCTTGATTGAGACGAGAGAAGGGTTGGCGATTTGTGGTGTATTCGTGACGCAAATTTCTTCAGGCGTCTTTTAACTCCGCCTTTTTTGGAAGGCATCGTTATCATGAGTAAACCAGGATAATGACTCGCAGACAAGTCTGTTTCATTTTGCCACTTGAATTTTGGAGGAGCCATTTTACGTCTGTTTCAGCCATTAAAAGGGGTCATTTGAAAACAAGCTCAAGAATTTGTCAAATTGCGACCAAATTTCAACCACATGCCCGAGACAGATGACTGAGGCCACATTGTCACGAATTTGGTCGTGCTTTGTCAGCCAGTTTCACTTTGCAATCTGAAATTTGGCTGGCATGTCTATCTTGAGAAGACCCACCAAAAAGTCGGAAGAGCCATGCCTGAACGCACGCAGGAAGTCCGCCATTTTGGTTTGAACGGGCTATATAGGGGTTGTGACCAACGCCCCTTCGGAAACAAACTGCGCTGAGTGATTTTGTTGATTGTTGATTTGCCACCAAATGACGCCACCATCACCGACATTTTTTTTTTTTTTTGTGTGCGTGTGGTACAAACAAGCAGCATATTAATCTTCATGCTGCGCTAGGTGTCGACCGTCTCCGCGTGGGCGCCGTAATCATCAGCCCACTGACCCCGAGATGCTCGTCCGCGGAAGCCGTCACCTTCACGGGTTCTTCCTCGGATCCGCCTCCCCTCCGGATGACGCGCGGGGAACAAAAGCGGACTCGAGCCGCAACGCCGGTGCGCCGCCCCGGTAATCGAATGGCGCGGCCGGCGCCGAGGCCCCGCGATCAAATTAGGCCAGGTTGCCTAAATAAGGGATGAAGGGCTCATAATTGCCAGTCGAGGAGATGTGAGGTGCCGGGTGCCAACTGTCAGAGGCGGGCTAATGATGACAAATGTCTCTCCATGCAGATTGCTTGTGCTGCTGCTGCTGCCACCGCCGTGAAAAGAAATGCGCCGGGGCCTAATGAGAGGAAGCTGGCGTGCTTATTTAATGACCTGCGCGGAAGCAAACGGCACTCACTCAAGCTTGTTGTTGTTCAGGGCCGACTTCTCCTTCAAGCGTTTTTCGGTTTCGACGACATCTTCCAAAATCACGTTGATGAGGGCACCGGCTTGGAGGAGGAAGCGTCGGACATTTGTAACCGTCGTGGCCACCCCGGGCGGACCTTCTTTCGTGGTCCAGGCGCAGCGTTTTTGCAACCTTTAAGCGCATTTTATTTACAGCAATAAAAGTCTCAGCCCACGCCACCGAACAGTCATAAAAGGTTTCTGCAGTCCGACTTTGGAGTGCCCCACTTGCAAGTTGTTGCTTGGTCAAATATTTATTTGGTTAAAATTTTTTTTGCTTTGTTTTGCTTCGCAAAATTCGAGTTCCGAACAATTGTTGAAATTGTTGGCAGTCTATTATTCGGCTGTTGAACGCCAACAACAGAACACGTGTGTTGAGGCTCCTGCTGTTATAGCCCAATATAATCGATTCATTTTTCTGCTGATACCGGGTAGCGATATCTGATATCAACATTGGCTCGGGACTCCCCTCACTGATCTGTAGGGATGTTCGATCCCATTTTTTTTTTCCAGATGAGTACCAGGACGAGTATTCCCTCTTTGGTTATCACCATTACCAGCTGCCCATCCCTCGAGTTCCTAAAGTCTAATACGTTTGACATATAACATTTGTATTTAACACAATGGCAACATATTTTAAATGAAGACCTTTCTTTTTGATGCAGGTGATGATTCGCAGAATTGTCAATCTATCGCAGTATAGTGCCATTTTTTTTTTTTTTTACCTTAAGTATCGGCGACTGATATCGGCAGCCTCCAGAAGTACTCAGTACCTTAAAATAAGGCTGTTATCGACCCAATACCAATACCTGGTGTTGTGATTCACTCATCCCCATTTCCGTGGAACTTAAACATTAGCGTCTACGCTACAGCTAACGCAATGCCATCTCCTTGAACAGTGCTTCCCAACCACTGTGTCGTGAGATATCATTTGGTGTGCCAAAGACAAAATTGCAAATCATGAACTTTACTACGGGATGAAACACTCATTTTGTTTTTTTTTCCTTCATTTTTGTGTGATCTTTCTTCACTGACTGGCACAGATAAATCACGCGCTTCCCCACTAGGCCGTGTGGCAGCCAGTTGGATTGCAGTTTCCAAACGTATTTCCTGTGCCGATAAAATGCAACCTAACAATAAATACTTCTCACTCAACGGTCTTCCTGTTGAGGGTTTTCGCCGTCTGCTTATATCGTAATTATTAAGCAGTGTTTGTTTTGGGTTTTTTTCGGGGTAAATCCGCAGTAAATCAGACTCTCCAGCCGCAGTGTGACGTCGGCCTCACGCTAATAAAAGAGCAAAGCGGGAGTGGCCACGGCCTGGCCAGATTTGCCCAATTTGTTGCATGAATGGCTCTTGAAAGGCTTTCCCGGCGCGCACAAAGGGCCCCTCGGCTTTGTTTGCTCTCGCCCCATCTGTGTCATCTGCTGGTCCGTGCAAGAGGGCGGCGTCTCGGGGGCGCTCCCCAGCGGCGCCGCCAGTTGTTTTATGGACTCGGCGGAGTTCATAAGTCGGCCCCCGGCCCATTGTGCGGCGGGGCCAGCTGACGCGCGTGAATGGACGGCAGCATATTGACACATCATTTCCATTAATGAATCGGACGAGCCGGCCTTGTTTCGCGCCGTGATTTATGTCTGCTGGGTTATCATCCGAAGAGAGAGGGCTTCACCCACGACGCCCTGCCGCAGAGCACGCTCAAGAGTTTTTATCGTTTTTTTTTTTTTTTTTTAAGATCCATCAAAGCTGCGTTTCAACCTTTATTTCCAGTACATAAATCACACGGATTCACAGATTTTTTTTTTTTTTTTTTTTTGAGAGATCCTAAACACAGACTTTTTTTTTATTCAGGACTTCAAAAAAAAAACCATCTTCAGTTGTACCCTGACTTATCATTTTAAGTTGTAATTGCGGTTGTAACTCTAAACACTTGAATCGCACATTATCTTTCCTATTGTAAGTAAATGGAAATTACGTTAAACCGTTTCGGTCCCAGAACAACATGAACTCCTTTAATACTTTCTTTTGGTGTGTGTGCCTTGACCACCAGGTGGCAGTGTAATCCAGACATCCGTAATACACGAAGAAAAGTTTCACAAATACGTGAATCTGTAAACTGCAGAATATATACCTGGGACGATTGTTATATTGTCTGTCTACATGTGTTGCTGCACCAATTCTGTTCAAATAAGGCCATGCACGGAACTCAAACTTGTTCGCATCGCCTCAGTCTCATAAGATGCGTCGTTCACCATTCGAGGTACCGTTGTACTTATATTGATACGCTAATTTTGGCGGGACATTTTTCCATGATTTTATACAACCTGTCAATCGTTATTTTTATTCAATTTCTATCTTTCTTAATTTCGTTTTTTTCAGTCATATGACTTTTTTTTCCAATGAACAAGTGGGGAGTTTTTACTTTGCATCCAAAGCAGCAAGCACGTTTCCTTTTACATTTTGGGGGTACACTGAAACACTTTCCATTTCAAGTTATTCATTGAAAAAAAAAAAATAAAAAAACCCCAAGAAAAATCATTCTTGTTGTTGTTGTTATTGTTTTTAACAACCACAGAATGATTGTAGGTATGAGCTAATCTTGATAACATCTGATTGGCTCTCCAATTGAAGCATGCATCACCACATGAGGCTTTTTATTTATTTTTTTGATGCAGGTAGCAAAATAACAAAAGCATTATTGTGTTGACTTATTTTCTAGTTCATTTGCACAATATATTTCCTTCCCGTTGAGTATCGTTTCCGAGCTCGGGCCTGACCTAGCAACCCCCCCCCCCCCCCCCCCACCCTCCCCTTGCTCACTGCTGCGCCGCCACTTCTACGGCGGGGTCAGCTTCCCCTCAGGAGCCGAGAGGAGAAGGAGAAGAAAGCAAAAGGGGAGGAGGTTCGCCTCTCCAGAGGACGCGAGGCAAAGATGGCAGCGCGAGACATTTTGTCTCTCTTGATTAGTTGTGGCTGCCACTGAGCTGTGCTTCATATGAGCCCGCTCCCCGGCACCAGCGTCAAATAGAGCCCACCTCATTTCCATCCGCCACGCTGGCGCAGACGTATGGGGCGGGATGCCAATTGCTTATTTTATACGGCAATTAACGAGACTCAGACCGCGTTAGACGCGCATTTACATTTTGTTCCCGGTCGGGTCTTCTCCTTTAAGATCCGTGCACAAACAATCATGGATATTACACGTTGGGGCTGGGCAATTAATTCAAATGAAACTGTGACGAATTCACCATCCACCCCCCAAAGTTTTCATTTCCAACAATCCATCCAATTTCTAATCTGCCAGCCAATCACAGAGCACACATAGACAAACGACGCGAGCAATCACACCTGGAGACAATTTAAACCTGCCATGCATGTTTTTGGAATGTGGGAGGAAACCAAGGACCCAGAGAAAAGCCGCGTCGGCACAGGGAGAAAACGCAAGGTCCACGTAAGAAGGCCGGAGCCAGAATCGAGCCCTGCACTGTGAGGCTGACGTGCTAACCAGTTGCCCACCGTGCCGCCCTTTTCATTTCCTAATTGTTTCAATTGTAACTACACCACAGCTATGATCCCCAAACACTTTGAATCCTTCCTACTTTCCTCTCAGCCAGGCTTTGGGTGGCATGGCGTTGCACTTAAGAATGTGACAGAAAGAGCAGCCAAACTGCAAATTGGTGAGACGATACATCTACTTACAAAAAATGTCTCTGGATATCCAGATGATTTCATTTTGTGCAACCACCTGACGAAATATTTTTTTTTTCCCAGTGTACAACAACATTCCGATGAAATCACTGGTGAGTTATTTTTAAAACAGGCCCACAGGCTACTCGGGGGTCCTTGGGAGTGACCCGAAGTGCCCTCGGGCACAATTTTGGTGACCTCTGATCCATTCCATGTGTGTTCACATGTATCACGGATTTTTCGACAGGAGGGGTGAGGGGCGAGGGGGAGATAATTCCAACATTTTTTGCGGCTTCTTGTCGCATCTAATGGCCTTACAAAAATATAAACATTGGGCAGGGCAGCAAAAAAATCTCTCGATTCAAATTGCATGTTCCGAGTCATACATCGCTCCTGTGCATATGTGTGTGTGTGTCTTTTTCCAAGAGGGTTGCTCGGTGTTGGGGGTGGGGGCAAGCATGTCGGCTGTTGACACCGTCTAACGAAGGGGGTGGATTAGACGTTTACCAAGGCAGTAATATGATAGGTCAAAAAAACAAAAGCCGGAGAGGCAGCACTCGGTAATCTCGACACTTTTTTTCTCTCTTGATTGGTTGTGCCTGCCACTGAGCTGTGCTTCATATGAGCCCGCTCCCCGGCACCAGCGTCAAATAGAGCCCACCTCATTTCCATCCGCCACGCTGGCGCAGACGTATGGGGCGGGATGCCAATTGCTTATTTTATACGGCAATTAACGAGACTCAGACCGCGTTAGACGCGCATTTACATTTTGTTCCCGGTCGGGTCTTCTCCTTTAAGATCCGTGCACAAACAATCATGGATATTACACGTTGGGGCTGGGCAATTAATTCAAATGAAACTGTGACGAATTCACCATCCACCCCCCAAAGTTTTCATTTCCAACAATCCATCCAATTTCTAATCTGCCAGCCAATCACAGAGCACACATAGACAAACGACGCGAGCAATCACACCTGGAGACAATTTAAACCTGCCATGCATGTTTTTGGAATGTGGGAGGAAACCAAGGACCCAGAGAAAAGCCGCGTCGGCACAGGGAGAAAACGCAAGGTCCACGTAAGAAGGCCGGAGCCAGAATCGAGCCCTGCACTGTGAGGCTGACGTGCTAACCAGTTGCCCACCGTGCCGCCCTTTTCATTTCCTAATTGTTTCAATTGTAACTACACCACAGCTATGATCCCCAAACACTTTGAATCCTTCCTACTTTCCTCTCAGCCAGGCTTTGGGTGGCATGGCGTTGCACTTAAGAATGTGACAGAAAGAGCAGCCAAACTGCAAATTGGTGAGACGATACATCTACTTACAAAAAATGTCTCTGGATATCCAGATGATTTCATTTTGTGCAACCACCTGACGAAATATTTTTTTTTTCCCAGTGTACAACAACATTCCGATGAAATCACTGGTGAGTTATTTTTAAAACAGGCCCACAGGCTACTCGGGGGTCCTTGGGAGTGACCCGAAGTGCCCTCGGGCACAATTTTGGTGACCTCTGATCCATTCCATGTGTGTTCACATGTATCACGGATTTTTCGACAGGAGGGGTGAGGGGCGAGGGGGAGATAATTCCAACATTTTTTGCGGCTTCTTGTCGCATCTAATGGCCTTACAAAAATATAAACATTGGGCAGGGCAGCAAAAAAATCTCTCGATTCAAATTGCATGTTCCGAGTCATACATCGCTCCTGTGCATATGTGTGTGTGTGTCTTTTTCCAAGAGGGTTGCTCGGTGTTGGGGGTGGGGGCAAGCATGTCGGCTGTTGACACCGTCTAACGAAGGGGGTGGATTAGACGTTTACCAAGGCAGTAATATGATAGGTCAAAAAAACAAAAGCCGGAGAGGCAGCACTCGGTAATGAATGAATGATTGACTGCGAAAGGAGACGCCGCCACTTTGCCGCCGAGCTGAGCGGCGGCGCTGACGCCTGCCGAGCCGCCGCGCGCTCGCCTTGATCACGTTTCCCCGCTTCCGTCTCATCTCGGCCTGCCTGCGTCTGCCGGAGGGGGAGCCGCTTTGCCACGCGTACCCCTCGCCCTAATTTACACATTTAAGACTTTTTTTTTTCTGGTTGTTGTTGTTGTTTTGCGTGTCTGCACTGCTGCTATTGCCAGTGAGCCTCACTCCATCAGTTCTCCTAGAAACCAGCACCATCAACACGCGCACGCACGCACGCGCGCACACACACACACACACACACACACACACACACACACACACACACACACACACACACACACACACACACACACCCTGCAGAATTTCCCCGGTGTTTGCCTGCAGGCAGTGAACTAATTTCAGCTTCCATAATTGCGGTGTGTTGTACACCTGTCTGCTATTAATTCTCCCCCATGTCGCTCATTCGCTCCCTTAATGAGATATTATTGTCATTATTTTCATTAGAGTTTTCGCTTTTTTTTTTTTTTTTTTTGAAGCAACACATGAGGGGGTAATGAGCTCGATTGATGTTATTGTTAAAGGCATCGGTAGATCATGTTTTTGTCGACAGTTATAGAAAAAAAAAACGTTTGAAAAGTTTCACCTGCAAAGACGTAAATGACAACACGTGCCTGCAAAATGGCTTTAAATGCGCCGGGCCAATACAAAGTCTTGAAATGAGACCATGAGCTCTGGAATTGCGCTTTTTCTTATTTTATCTCAACGTACGTATTACCGAGAATGGCAAGTTAGAATACCTCATTAAGAATATTGGGTCAAAAGATGCTTGAAGCAAGCGAAATCGCTCTCTTGGCTCTTCTATCTCGGCCGAAAAACGGCAAACATATTTTGCCTCTATGAAGAGATTTGAGCTCTTCATTTTTATTCTTTCACTTGACTGCTGCTAAAGTGCCCGGGTCGACAATTAACGTCTTCTTCTTGGATTGCTCAACCAGGATTTTACAGGATGGCTGCTAGCTTGTCAGCCGCCGGCGCTAGCAAAGCGCTGCTAATGAAAGCGGCTGCTCCCTGTACTAGCTCCGGACTAGGGATAGACCGGTACGTTTTTTTTTCAGGGCAGATGCTGATTGTGATTTCTAGGAGTAGGGGATGGCCGATAACCGCTATTTGATGCTGATATTTGGTTGGGGTAGAAGGGAAACGACTGGCGTCAAAAGGTACACCATTTACTCCAACTCCCACCGCTTGACTGAAATGTCTTATTATATTTTTCTCTCGACATCTTTGTTTTAGAGCACGAACAATCAATTGGCAGCATGTCTGAAGTCCAGGTAACGTTTTTTCAAAGCGGGGCATTTGGATCCGGCCGCTTGGCCGTCGGTGTCGGGCCGGCGTGTCGATTTAAGGGTCGTGGCGGCCGTCGCTCAGGCGAGGCTACGATGACGGCGAAAGGCAACAACAATGGCTTTCGCTTGGCTTTGTTTCAGCCCGTCACCAGCGAGCTCCCTCAGAAAGCGAATCGGAGAAAAAGTAAAAAGGGGGAGAAAGGTCTGGCTGATGAAAACTGAAAAGTTTCCCGTCAGCGGCGGTTTGAATGTTTTTGTTGGGCTAGCAAACCACTGGAAGGAATTCTGCTCAAAAGAAAAGCGCAGCCTGAGTGAACAATGCCCAAATGTTTCTTCAGCGCTGCTCACAATCCAATTAAGGATTGAGCGAGGGTCAGGCGTGGGGGACGTCACGCTTTTTTTTTGTTCCTTTGGGAAGCTGGGCCGGACTTGAAGGCTGCCACATTGAAGCATTTTGTGCAAGCACAGATGATTTCTTTTTTTTCCCCCGTCGCTCCAAATGGCCAGGTCGGGAGATAATCTGACACTGATTTTTTTTTTTTTTTCCGTTGGTTTTTCAGGTGGTACCAATTATCGGATGTCGAACTCCCTGCCTTTTATCCAAAACCGGTTCCCATTTGCCTTAAATCCTCCCATCCCTCGCTTGAGGATGACTGCTAAAGTATGTCCACACTGCCGGTTTTGGCCGTCTTTTGTGCATTAGCCCGAAAAAGTGCAACCTGGACTCAAAGATGCCAAGATGCCATTTGGGCTTTTAAAGCTGATCTCTAATCTCCCGGCGAGAGGTAAAGTGGCCCCAGAAGGGCCCAAGGCTGGATGGGAGTGCGGCTTTTGTTGGTTTGTTCACATGGCAGCCCGGCTTTGGAGTGTGTGACAGCCGTTTAACTCCACACGACCCGCTTCTCAAGTGCCCGCTCTCGAATCCTGTTAGGAGCCATAATTACAATTCATGCACCGCCTGCGCGTCTTTGAAGAGCCTCAGAGAGAAGGCGAGTCGGGGTGCACGGATAACGCCCCCCCCCCCCCCGCTATCAACGGCAACGCTCTCTCTGCATGCCTAAGAGGTGCTCGCTACTTCCACTGCTACAAGGGGGTTTTCAATAAAACACACCCCCACCCCCACTCCTCCGCCATCATGATGTGAATGGCTTTCTCTAGCGTGCCATGCCAACAGGTGGCGCTATCGGCAGAGGATTCGACTCAAGTCACCAGTTGTAGGACTTGAGACTCGCTTGGCTAAAAGTCACGACAGACTTGAATTTGAATGACATGAAATGACCAGGCTTGCCTTTTTACATTGGAAAATGTGCATTTTTTTTTTGGGGGGGGGATGTTATTCAGCCATTTGAGCACGTCCTGTTATGACCAAACGTATTTGATTGACAGTTAGAGATGGAGCGGGGCGTGGCTTCAGCGCATTCAGCTAACGGGCCTGCAGCCTCTTCAATCTGGGAGGTTTTTTTTTCTTTTTCAGGACTTTGGAGCCTCATTTTAAATATGATGATATTGATTTTGGGGAAAAAAAAGTAAAAAAATAACCCCACTCAATATAATTGCCATGCTTAAAGCCTACCCAACCCACTGTTATTTGTGACCAGGACTAAAAATCGGCCGGTCAGTCAATCAACTTTGGCTGTGAATGATTAAAACTCATGCAAATATTGACATTGTGGATTTTGGGATCGTGCGAGTTTCCAACGCGACGACGTGAGCTGCGTCCAAGTGGCGGCATCCATTTTTCCTGCTTTGAAGTGCACAGGCAGGTTGTGAAAGGAAGTTCCGTGACGCGCACGGAGCAATTTTCAAAGGCAGGCAGAAGAAAAGCGGCAGCACGGAGCCTAATAGGTGCTTTAGTCATTTTGGAGTTTTCATAGCTTAATCCGTTGTGAAAAGCCGAGGAGAAGAAAGGCAGCGAGTGGCCCTCAGTATTAATTCGATGTGACTTCTGTACAATAAGGCTCGCCGATCCCACCGGCTTTACCGTCTTTCATCACGCACGGCCCCTTGGAACTTTTTTGCCTAAATGTTGAATGAAACGGCGGCTGTAAGCCTCTTTGGTATTCTGCCTCCATATGAGGCCGCCTTTAAGGCCATTATGACACATACAAATAGCCACGCCGCCTCCCCCCCCATTGTGGCAAATGGATTGAGCACAATTGAATTCACACACTCGCGCGCATTTTCCGAAGCTCATTTCGCGTTAATGCGTGTGTATGGTGGTGTGAGAAGCAACAGACATTTTGAACGCTAAAGGTGGAGCAACACGTGGAGACAATCGGGACGCACAGGCATATGTTACAAACTAGTATGACTGCAGCTTACTGAGGAGTGATATTTACCATATCAGAATCAGCCATTTGCTTATTTGATTGCTACATTACTCGATTGCTATTTTTTCTTATGAACTCATTCACTGCCATTGACGGCTATAGAAGTCAGAGGCCCATTTGAACTGGGCTTGTGCAACAGCAGCAGTTTAAATCAATGTTATGTTATCTTTGTTATTTTGTTGACTCGGTCTAAAAAAAGAGGCTAAAAGCTGCTTTGTTTTCGTGGGAGTCTTTTTTTTCTTTTGACCCCTTTAACCAGGTCTCACATTGTATGTTACTGGGTGGACCGAATGAAAAGATCTGTGAGTAGCCTTGTTCTGTCCTAGTGGCTGGTTTGTGTATGACATGCGGGGGGGGGGGGCAGGAGAGCGTCTTGTCGCTGACCCTCGAGAGAACATCTTGCGTGAATATGCTCTAATCCGACGTAATTAGTCAAATCACAGCGCGCCAAAGCAGCTTGTCGAGGGCGGAGGGGAAGGGAAGAGAGTCGTCGGCTTTGGCAGGCACGGGCGATGGCCGGGATCCCCGCCGGACGACCACAAAGGTCTCAAAAGTCTTTGCCAAAGCCGTCACACTTTGGAGCGTATTTCACTTGCTTCCAGAAAAATTCTGTGAACAGCTCTCCTCGTTTATGTCAAGGCCACGTTGAACGGGATTCGAGTACACCAGGGTCCTTGGATCCATGCAACTGGTGCCCAGGGTGCTTTTTTTTTTTTTTCTCTCAATTTATAATGGCCGCTACAAAGTGAGTTTTGGAGGTCGGGCCCCTAAAATACATTCCAATACGTTTTAGATAAATTTTCAACATGTTACATGCGCCACATTGAAAGTGAAAAGCTGAAAAAAGAAAACAAAAAACTCCAGCAAATAGCAAAAACTGTGCGGCAATTCTTGACGCGTGAGTTACTTTAAAAGCGTGCCACGTGGAAACGTTGAAAAGATTTGTCTTATTGAAGACGCTTCTTTTTTCCCCATTTTTAGTTGAAAGGGCCACATGCAAATTCCTGAATATCGAAATCACTGAAAGGCCCGCGCCATGAAAATCTCAGACAAATGTGAGTCATTGCTCATTTGCATAAAAAGGTCCGCGTCCTCATAACAGGCAGCAAGGGTGGGATAGGATGGGGTTTTTTTTCGTTGCACTATAATTCCTTCTTCCTCGGCTACAGTGACACATTCCCCCATTTTGTTTTCCTGTCGAACATGGTCTCAGCAACTCATTGACAAACTAGTCGCCCGCTAACAAACCTCAGCCGGGACATTTCCTCGCTTCGGTGGCGGGATTAGCGTGAGTAAAAAGACGTGAACGCTATCATTACATGAGGATAAGGCACAAATTATCGGCCGCGCTGCAGTGCCGGATTACCGTAGCCTCGGCCCGGCGCGGCCCCGCTCAACCCCGGAGGGGTGACGCCCACTGACAAAAGGCGCACATTTGCATTTACAAGCCCCCCCCCTCTTATGCAGAAGAGCCGATAAGGAACCTGTTCCACCTTTTTTTTTTCCCAGGCAGACAGATAAGTCGAGCTAATTCCGCCGGATGCCTGCGAAAACGACGCTCCCGATGGAGGTGTCGCCCGGCATAATCCTCAAAGGGCGTCCACCCCATTGGGGCCGCTTTGCTCCTGCATGATGTGCCGCAGGTGACAGGGAGAATGATATGAAATGTGGGACATATGATCAAGCAATTGGCAGGATAAAAGGAGAATGGATGAGGCTGTTTGTGAAAGGCAACAAAGGTGAGGCAGACAAGATTAATGGAGGGCGGCTCATTGCTCATCGGCGCCGCCCGTCCAACTGCTTGCTCTCCTCCATCCCTGTCTTGTTCTTTCCCCCGTCCCTTTCCTTTCCTTTCCCTCCCACGCCACCAATAAAAAAAAAAAAAAAAAAAAGATAAGCGGGATCAAAAGCGATCAGCTTGGCACTCGCCGCGGCAGCCTGGTGGCATCCCGGCCAGGAAAGATTTCAGTCATCTTAAGGCTGACAAGCCTCTGGAAAAAGTCCCATTAAGAAAAGATGGGCCCCAAGCTCCTTATACTCCAAACTCTCAAGCTGTTTATCTGCTTGATGGGCTCTCTAAAGTGTCTTCTTGGGGGTGGCTGGCTCCCCTCTTGACTTTGTTAGCAAACTCCAGCACGCTTCAAGAGGTTTACACTTCGAGGCACGGGGGAGGAAATTGGTGTAAACGCGCATGTTCAAGCTCTTCTTAATCATAATTAAGGAACACGGCTTTAGAAAAAAAAGACCGGCGTTATTGGAAAGCCCCAAACGCTCAGTCTTAAAAAAAACAAGCAAGGACATCGTATATGAGCTGCTCGATGCCAAAAATGAAGGCTAACGTCAACCAGTACTAAAAAAAAAAAAAAAAAAAAAAAAAAAAATCAACGTTGTGGACCACTTAATTCTCTCATGGGTCTTTGCGCGTAATTGCCCACATTGCCGAAATCTCCCAGGCTAGCTTGGATTTTAAAAGTTACCAAAAGCAAAAAAAAAAAAAAGACACCCTGAGTTCTGCTGTTGGCCAGCGTACGACGAGAGGTATCCGGCAGGTTATAAGAAGTTATTTTAAACTAAAAAGGAAACCCGAAGTCCCTAAATTGACGCAGCTGTTTCAGCGCGTCGGTTCACAACTCTGATATGTTTTCAAAATAGTAAAGAGGTGTGGTTAAGCCCTTTGGAAAACATTTGGTGTGGATAGAGCGCTATCTACACTTTGTAAGTGCACCCCATTTAACATTTGCCATTATGGTCACATTTTTTGGGCTATGACCTATTTTTTGTGAAAAAAGGGATAATTAGCAACCCGTTTGAGTTGAGAGAGAGAGAGAGAGGGAGAGAGAGGGAGAGAGAGGGAGATATCAAGCAAAATTGGTGTTGACCAGTCAAAAAGCCATTTTGTTTTTCCTCGAATTTCTTTCCTGCAAAGGACCATCACACGTTTGTTGCAATGCTCCGCCCACATTAGATGGCATCGGCAAAGCAGCCCGTCAAGCGAGTGGCGCCCTTTTTCCGGGAGACTTGCTTCCCATTTGAAGAGATTTCCACAAAGAATTTTGTCACGGCACGAGCCCTTGAGACTTTTTCGTTCACCCAAATTGAGGTCACTTGGTGGGCCGATTTGTATTCATTTGTTTGTCCGGTTTCTGACTTTTCAGATGTCGCGACAGAGTGAGTCCTTTGATGGCATAGTAAGCGATTCAAACGGGGTAAATGTAAGTAAAAAAAAAAAAAAAACAAATGTGACGAGAGAAGTAAGCAGGAAGTAGTGAGAAAAATAAAAGCGTTTCCTCCCACCTTGCAGACGGCACTTGCGGGGGCCTCGCTAATGCGCGCAAAATGGCGTCGCTGACATAAACGCTATTGACAAACTTGGCTGGACATGCGGGCCAGTGAAGTGTCAGTGTATGTAATGCATATTCATCTGCTTTATCCCACCGGTCTCTACCCGAGCAGCCACGCCGTGTCATCCCGCCACACTCCAGCTCTCTCCCAAATGGAGACTGACACTGATTATGCAAATCTCCATCTCGCGTCCCCCCTCCCCTCCCCCACCTCCAACCAATACCTGCTTTCGGAGTCTTCCTATTTTATTCAACTCCTGATACGGGCCTCAACCGGAGTGGAGTGTATTTATACACGGCGCCTATCCGAGTGCAGCGGAATCGCATTTTGGAAGAGGCTTCAAAACAGTTGTCAGTGAGCGAAGCATCAGATGGGAACGTGCTTTGATGCGCTAATTCTTTGCGGCATGGAAAAATGGATTAATGTGAAAGTGTGGCCATTGCTGTCTACTCCGCTTTATTTCAAGTTAAATGCAGCGGTGCTACTTTCATGTTGCCGGAGGAAAACTCTTCCCGAGTTACCTGATGCAACACTGACATTCAACTTGAACTTTAGTGCGCTTTCGCGACAATCATTTACTTTTTATTCCCCAATCATTCATTTCATTAATTTTTTTTTTTTTTTTTTTTTTTAATGTGCAGCATCCTTTTGTGCGCATTTTTAGTTCAGTACAGTTTTGGACTTGCAACTTAAATTCTAATGAGGCTGAATTCATATTTTTTCCAAGATCATTCAAATATTACAAATGGCCGTGTTTATTGAACAGGTTGTTGTGACTTTTGGCTTTTCCCACCAGAAATTGCCGCAGCAAGTCACTCACATGTTTTTTTTGTTTTTTGTTTTTTTTTGGCAGGGGGGGGGTTGTTTTTTTGGCTGGATTCCCTTCCTGACACAACGCACCCATTGGACCAGCAGTGGCGTAGTGTCGAGGGCGCCATCCAGTCAATCTGCAGGAAAAGGCAGCAACATGTGACCATATTTTAAAAAGCGACAACTTTATTCTTATAATAGTATAACTTTCATTCTGGAAAATATGCCTTAGGTTTCGAACTCGTGCCGCAGTGTTGTACAAGCACTGCTATTGTTGCGTGGGGTCCCTCTTGTGGTATGTTAAAGACATTGAAGCGGCTTAATTGAAAGACGGCGCTCGCTCTCATTCACCCCATTCAATTAAATGACATCTGGTGAGGTGTGCGTGGCTCGTGAACATTTTAACTGCAAGCTCACTTATTCCATCCACCTCTACATATGGTTAAGTACTGTTGTAAAACGCAATATATGTGTCCTGTATTTTGAAGACGTGGCGCTTGCTTAAAACCAGGAAATGGGCATGCGCTATAGAGTTCCTTGCGGATCGCTTAAGAAAATGCGGCCAATCAGATGACAGCGATGTCATCCTGCATTCTAGAACCAGGTCGGAAGAGGTTCTCAAGAAAGGTTCCATTGTAACCACACGGATGCACCAATGGGTAACGGAAAAGTGATCGCACAGGATGGAACCGGGCTGTTTCGGGTTCGAACCGGTACAATGGAAAAGGGGTCTAAGGGGTAATCCCGCCCTCCTTCTTCCATCACGGGACCGGGCCTATTAGACAAATCTGCAGAGTGAGCGAGTACCGAGATGCCCTCTGTCACACCGCTCCACTCAACCCGTATAAATATATCCGTCACGCCCAATTGTATTATTCTCCCATTCAGGAGGAAAATATGCAGACCATTGCAGGCGGATTTCCACAACCCCCGTTTCGATTTATTAATAACATCCATCACGGCGTCTCAGCCAATGTGTAGTCGAAGCCGCCGGGCAGTCACATGTGATTAGAGTCCCTTCTCTGCGCGTTAGGCGCCCGGCGTTTGAAAGTCTGATAGGCTGGCGCAGACGGGTTCAAACGCCGGCGTCACCTGCGCGCCGCCTCCTCATCGCGTCCGCCGCGGCGCTTCCGCTTTGCGTGGCGGTGATGTCGCCCGACGTCAAGTCGCAAAGGCGAACGGGAGGATGGCAAATTGCATGACGGGCACGAGAGAGAGAGAGAGAGCGGCGCCGATGTGTTGGCGGCGCGTGCGCGCAGGGGAAATAAAAGGCCGGGCGGCAGATTCGCTTCCGGGCTAAACGAAACGGCGGCACCCGAGGAAAAGTGCAGTCAGATCGAGATCGAGCCAGACTGCAAATAGAAGGGAAAAAAAGAGCGAAGAAAAGGTTCAAACCGTGGTTACTTGAGTATTTATGCTTAAGCGCATCGGACTCAATGAGAAATTGTAGTTGAAAAGTAATAAATTCCCCCAAACAACAAAGATAACAGGAGCAACATAACCCCCAGGCGGCACAGTTGTCATCGGATCGACAGAAAATAAATGACAAAACTTTGGTTTGGCCTTTGTAAGGATCTCAACGATGCAACGTCCTGGTGACCGTGTGACTTGTGGAATATTTCGAATTTTCAGAGTCGGAATGAGTGACAACCCCGGGACACGATGAATAGTTTTGTTTTCCCATCCGCCCTCAGCAAATAGCCCATATTCTAAAAAGAAAACTAAAACTAATAAAAACACCCCCCCCCCAAAAAAATCCCAAACGATGACAACCCTGGTTGGGGTAACACTCGTATAAAATAGAACATTGCTCCAGGGTTCAAAATCGAATTTTAGGAACAGCTATTTTTCCAGTGTGCACGGTGGTTTCTATTGTATTGATGAACTATGCAAACAAATCGCTGTGCGGGATTCTTTGCTCGGGTGAGGCAACCGATTTCACAGCTCATTCCGTCACGCGTGCGGAGATTTTGTTTCTCGAAGACACAAATGACGGCGATTGGGCGGAACGGCCCGGCTACCTTTTGGGGTCGAGGTCTGTGGCGTGGCTTCCGCTTTTGCGTGGCTGTGATGCTTCTGTCGAGTCAGGAAGGAGAGGCGGGCCATGTTGAATTGCGTCACGTGCACGGCGGGCCAGCCTTGTGTGTCTCCCAGCCGCCCGGCGCATGCGCGGCGGGGACCTGTGCGGAAACAAAAGGCTTGGGCGGCAGCCCCACCACCCCCACCCCCACCTCACCCGTTCCATCATCGAGCGCCCACGCCGCTCCTCTCCTCCCTCCCGCAGCCCTGAGCGTGACAGACCAAGAGCAGAGCGCCGGTCCCTTCCTGGTGGCGTGATTAGATTGGGGCCGAAGCCTCCAGCTGGCAGGCCTGTCTGTGACTGGAGGCGGCCGTCCCCAGCGCTCGTCAGCGGCTGACACCTCTGACAGGCAGGGGACGGCTTCGGCAGACAGGTTCATTAAATGGCATTTTTTACAGCTGGGCCTCCTGAAGAAAAAACACACACACACACACACACACACACACACACACACACACACACACACACACACACACACACACACACACACATCAGCGCTGGGCTTTGTCAATGCTCCGAGTCGACATGGCGAGGGAGGGGCCGCCGTGCGTTTGCTTTCGAGCCCGAAAAGCTTTGTTGTTATGACAAATCTTCTGATTGAGGCTGTTTGAAATCAGCTTCCCCCCGCCCCCTTCCCTCCCTCGCTTGGTCTTTAGCCTCCCTTTTGTTGACAGCTCGCCCTTTGGCCTGCGCTTTGTCACGCCACAGAAATGTACACTTGGACAGGGCAGTGGTCCGAAAGAAACCGCATGGAAAACTATGAAACATGACTTTTGTGTGTGTGTGTGTGTGTGTGTGTGTGTGTGTGTGTGTGTGCGTGTGTGTGTGTTAATAAGGAACGGTTGCTAAAGTAGTCCGGTTAGAATAAGTTGTCCAAATTTAATAGCAATCAGACAATATATTGAGGACAAGTTTGTCCCAAAATGGCTACTTGAGTCCAAAAATGACTTCCTGTGTCTTTTCAGGTATAACCTCTTGAGACTTTTTTGTGGCCCTACTCATGATAGACACGCCTCCCAAATGTCACATTTCGAGGTCACACTGTTCAAATGTAGAAGCAATTGGACAAAATCTCCAGATCTCGTTGGTGCTTTAACAAACCCGAGAAATAATTGTAAAACTGTGTTTTCAGTCTTGCCGAGACTTCTTTGTGGACTTGCTCATGATGGACACACCCACCAAAATCTCAAGATTGGAAACTGTCTTCAGGTCTGAATTTTCAAAAGAAAAAAAAAAAAAGGAATCCATCCAATGGAATATGTTCATGAAGCTATTTTGCTGTTTATTAATTCTCGCAAACATTTTCGAACGCAAAACCTCAGAACTGTGACGCAGACATGCTTTCTCGCCAAACTGTCCTCGCAGTCGATCCATTGACTGCAAATGTGTTTGAGTTGAATACAAAGTTTTTGTTGTTGAATGAGGAAGCGCTAAAAGAGTGGACTGCGACGCCCAAATACGGTCATGGAAATGCCACATCTCACCTGACAAGCTGTTCAAACCTCCCCATGATGCCTTTGGACATTGTACACAGCAGATTTGCCCCCTCCCCCTCCCCAACATCTGGACGTAGCAAAGAAGGATGAGGAGGGGGCTTAAAAAAACGACCCTCACCTGCCGTCCTCTCGTAGCAATCAACCCCTGGCCCCTCCTCTAGGCCCGCGCTGTCACTATGACAACTGTTTGAGTTGGGGGAGAGGGTGGGGGATGCTGTGTCGTGGTGCTTTGCAGAGGTGTCAAATGAGGAGGGGGCATTACCCTGGAGGGGAGCATCAGTTGAGGGATGCGGCGCTTGCACATCCGCTATCTTCATCTAATCCAATTTTAATTGAGCTCCAGAGAGCCGGGCGGCGGCGGCGGGGTCGGCCGGCCGGCTATTCCGTGGAGAAATTAAGGCGGCGGGCACGCGCTCCCTGCTGCACACCGCCGGCGCTCTCTATATTTTGCAATGAGTATTCGCGTCAGACCTGATCGAGCCGAACGGCTCGCTCTCGTGCTTTACATGCAGTCAGATCTACGGACTTATTTGAGTGCATGATTGCCAACCAACGTGCCTGAATCGAAACGAATGGCGACATCTTAAAACGGTGACACCCTTGAATCGGATTATACCACGTGTGGAGAATCGTATTGAATCGTCCCTGGTGGAGAGAGGCACACCCCTAATTCTTACTCTTCATTACGTACCTGCAGCGCACGGCACTGGTAACTGAAAAAAAACGGCGTCATCATCCACGGACGTTAAAAACAATCACAGCTTATTTTGACAAAGAAAGTGTTTGAAAATGTAGGAAGTGCATGGAAAAAGTTCTCCAAAATACTCAAGTAGAGATACCTTCAAAAATGTCAATGTGATGTAAATACTTTTTTTTCCCCTTGTTTTCTTATGGCATGCTGTGAGATTTTTGCACCGCCCCATAAAGGTTGCGAGACACGGTTGTGTACACGCACACCTGGCCGTCAGTGTTAGCGCTCTGTCTTTATTTTCACACCATGCCTCGCAAGAGATGGCACCGCGACGACCCGGGAGAGCTGATGAGGTCGCCGCGGGATAAAATTGTTCGGAGGGAAGCGAGATGGAAAAAGGCGGGGGCGCTGCGAGGGGGGCCTATTCTCACCTGTCAGAACAATTGGCGTACTTTTCGGTACGCGCGGCCCTGCGGCTCCCGTCCTTTTGTCGTCTGCCACCTCGGCCTTCAATGCAATGTTTTTATTGATTTTTTGCGGGGGAGGGGCAGGGGGGCGCTTGTTTTCCCCTTAATGTGTCACACACCTCATGGGGTTCACTTGGGAATGCCTGGAATGGGTCCAAATGCAGTAATCTAGTTAAGTCATGGATTTGCATCCAGGTGATTTTATTTTGTGCAGACACTTGATGGTTAAAACATAATTTTTTTTTTTTTTTTGTATTCCGAATTGCAAAAATTCATCATAAATCTTCCACATTTTTTGTGTAAAGCAGATTTGAAATCCATACTCCTTGAATAGTTCGGCCCGCAGAGAGCGGATTTAGTTGTATGATGGGAAATCCCCCCAGTAGTCTTGGCCAAGCGGCGGGACAATTAAGGGATGATTCAGGACCAAGCTTCAGCCAACTCACAAATCCATTGTCACATTAAAATAATGGATTTCATGTGCATGTACATTTTGTATGGTGGAGTTCTGGCGGGGGCTTAATGGGCTCTCATTGTTTTACATAAGCTCTCCTTTAAGGTAGCAAAAGTCAGACTGAGTTGCTAAGCGCCATAAAATGTGTCCCGGCTCAGGTTTTGGCGTACACAGAAGGTCTGCATGGGAAGTGGATGTTCAGCGAAATCCGCGCCGTATTCTCCAGGTGTCACCTGCTGCAGAACACAGCCGTGGAGGTCTTCATGGCCAATAGAAGTACGTCATTTTCATGTACACAGTATTCAGTACACTCAGTACACAGGCTTCAGTAAAAGTGGGAACCGTATATTCCAAAGGGGGTTGAGGTCAGAGAGTTGTTAAAGAATGATGCCCTTTGGCATTTTATGGTGGGTTTTATGTCGAATTTTCTGGCATATACAAACAAGAGCTGTGATGAATGGTTTGTGTCGAAAAGTAATACACATAGGGTCGCTGTCAGCATAAAGGTGCAGGAAAAAACAAATAACTGCTGATAAATCTAGCCAATAGAATACAACATACACCGTATGATCTTCGATGTACATCGCATTCTCTTTCCCATACACAGAATGGCTACTGTTAGCTTAACCGCTGAATTTAGGCCTTTACAAAAATAAGAAAAATGATCCACACAGGTAAATACTGACTCAATAATATCAATCTAGCACTGTGTAGACAGAAAACAGATGTAATTCTTCAAGACCGAATTTCAGTGCTTATGTTTGTGTTGTGCCCCACATAGACTGCAGTGAATCACAACAACTGGGGTCCTCTGCTCTCAAGGGTGCCCAGACGGGTGCCTTAACTAAATGCAGGGTCCTAACTAGAGGGAGTTTAAACATGCCAGCTTGAAATTAGGAAGAAAAAAAAGGAGACAACACAAAAGGGAATTTTGTACATGATGTCATTTTAGGATAATTTAGGGACTCACTTATAAAAAAATAAATAAATAAATAAATTGGGCTGATATTCATCGAACACGCAACCAAAAAACCCAAAATAGAATAGAATGCTCTAGAAGGGTAAAATGTTTTTCTTTTGTGTGTGCGTTCACAGCATCTGTCCTGTTTAACTTCCCTGACCAGTCCACAGTGAAGAAAGCGGTCCATAGTCTTCCTCGAGTCGGAGTGGGGACCAGCTATGGACTCCCACAAGACAGGTGGGCTAGTGCACTCTCTGGCAAGTCCTGATGCTTGGCTTTTTTTTTTGTTGAGCATTAGCCTTGAACTTGTTCCGTCGCACACTCTTACTCTTGTGCGCTGACCCTCGGCCAGGGTGACCTAGCTGACAGCCTGCTGACCACAGAGTTCCTGCCAACGCTTGCTCTTGCTACAACCATGACGTTGACTCATCCGCAATGCAAAAAACAAAAAAAAAACAAGTGGCAAATGTACAAACATTTTTCTGCTTAAGTAGAAGTACACATAGTTGTATATAAAAAGAAAGTTCTAATTTGACTGCTATACTTGAGTAAAAGTCAAAAAGTACAGACTATGACTATGGATTTCTATATTTGTCAACTGGAAACCAAGCAACGCAAATGCCGTCTATACTGTATTTGCCAATCTGCCGGCTTGGAAAGGGCTTCACCCAGCTTGACCAACGCACGTGGAAAAAAAAGCCACTAATAGTTGTGAATAATTGACTATTTTGGCATCCAATGCCCTTTTTCAGTCTTGTTGTTTGTGTTTTTTTGTTTTGTTTTGTTTTTTCTACAGTTGAAGGTGTCACAAAGGTAAAAAAAAAGAAGAAAAAATTAGAAAAGATTATTTTCCGAAAGCTCGTTTCTCTGCTTTTTGGTCAGAAACTGGTGTTTTTTAAATTTTATTCCACTGCTAATCACAAAAGATCATAAAAATTTTTTGTGCGAAATAAGAGAGTCTAGTCTGTGTTATGGTAGACTGTGTGCAAATATGACCTGGCTCTTGGAAGATCAAAAATGCTCTGGCAATATTGGAAACTGCTTCGAAAATGGTTGGCAGGGAATTAGTATGGTACGGATGTCAAGTCTTCTTAATAAGGCCCCTGTTGGGGAATATGTTGCGTCTTTGAAGTCATCGCCACGTTAATGCGCCTCGGTTAACGTTCCTCCATGTCATTGCTGTCAATTTTTTTTTTTTTTTATGTCCCCAAGCTCTCAGCTGCACTTGACTACCTCTATCTATGTACATCTTTCATTTTGTCATGTCGCCATTCATTTTTAACCTATTAAAAAAAAAAGTTTTGATATCCTCAAGAGATATTTCCAAGGTGTTTTGCTGCTGCGCTTGTTCTTCCGCAGCGTTCTCATCCAAGCGTGACCTTGTGGACCTCACTTGGCAACAGAAAAGGGCCTTTCCCAATGTGTTTCCGCAAAGCGTACGATTGTACAAAATGTCTTGCCAAAATGACAAATTAAGACCTCAGGGCTCAAATCCAAACCCTGATTGATTCATTAATTGATGAAGTGCTGAGTCATCGGACGTAGCGCATGTTAAACCCGTGCCAGACATGACACAAAGCTCGGCGTTTTGGTCACGTCCCAGCTTCCCCCGCAACTGAATACACACTCTCAGGTTTCGAAATGGCACGTTTGAAAACCGCCCGTACGTCTTCTTTTCCAGGCGGGTCTCGCTGGCCAGCCCTCGGCAGCTCTTCAAGTCATCCAACATGACGCAGCGCTGGCAGAGGAGAGAGATCTCCAACTTTGAGTACCTCATGTTCCTCAACACCATCGCAGGTAAGAAGGACCGCGTTGGGATCTGTTACTCATTACAGGGGTTGTTCTCCCAACCGAGCGGTTGTTGGTTTGATCCCTTGTGACCATGTCGAATTGTCCTTGAGCAAGATGACTCATCGCCCAGTTGCTCCTGATGCTATGTCATGAATGAGAAGTCTGCGTGAAGCCCATGAGTGCTTTGTCGGTGGAAAAGCGCGATACAAGCGAACACCTATTTCGCCATTTCTTCTACTTTTCGTGTCTTTTGGCGGTTGATTCTCAGTTTTCAATGCGTTTTGATGAGGCGCAACATACAAGGACATGTAAAAGCACTTATTTCGAGCCTTGTTTCAGAAGCCTATGTAGATAGGATTGGTTTAACCCGAAAAAAATAAAAATAAAAAGCACAAAATGCATATCTTCCTTCTGCGTCGTCCCCACCTGATGTGGACACTTAATTGCGACTGTAGTTTTGCACGCGTATTCATGTTGTTGCCGTCAGTCAACTCCATTGATTTGGACTCATTTTCGGCCTATCGCGGAAGAGATTTTATCAGAACGGAAAGCTTAATGTTGAAAGCAATTATGTTCATCTTCGGCGTAGGAGTGCGGTGACTGGCGACGTCGCAGAAGGAGTGCCACGCGGCGGCGGCCCGGTTTCTTTGCCTCGTCCTTAAGTGGTCTTCGTCGACGCTAGTTGAGAGCCGTTTGAAGCGCACACTCGTCCGGCTAATTAGGCTCGTCGAGAGCGTACGAGTGTGGATTGGAGAGGCTCGGCAGTCTCCTCTCTGATCTGAAGTGAAGCGAACAAGGGAAGGCGAGCCAGGCCGCGCCGCGCCGCTCGTCGGCTCTGAGAGGTGTCACGCCGGCGTCTCGCCGCCGCGTTCATGCATATTTATATTTAGCATCGGCGCTCGGCTCCTTCGATACATTATTGTCAGCTAATTAGACGCAAAGGCAAGATGGAGGGAAAAACATGCAGGAAATTCATTAAATGAAAAAGAAAAAAAAAAAAATCCCCCGGTAATGACCCGGGCTGACAGGCACGTCAGGAGGCGGCGGCGGAAAAAAGCAGACAGTTGGGCTGTGGGGGTGAAGAAGTGCCGGAAAGAGGTGCGAAGGGGACGCACTCTTCTAATTAACCACTATTCCGCTATTATTAACATCCTGACACCCCGACTCTTGCTACGCCGACGCCTTAATGACGCGGCGCTTCTTTTTTTTTTTTTTTCTTAGTGGCGATGATGCTTCCAAACTCTATAGAACTTTGATGTCACCTTTTAAAAAAATCGTAACCTTTTCCTCGCTAATTCATTAGCGTCACGGAATCATTGCCTATCATAGTTGAGTTAAGTGTACAAGAATGTTCAAGTGGAAATATGAGAGGAAATATGGTGTCATTGCTTGTATACAAATACAAATGTCTCGCTGGAGTGCCCGCCAACCCTACAAGTGCAAAGTTTAGCAGCCAAAGTGTGTCTGTGAGCGAGTGTTGTCGGAGCCTCCCCCCAACACCATCATCCCCCGCCCCCCCGCCTATTACATGGCAGCTCGGCAGGGTGGGTGAAGATCCGGCATTTTCAAGCATCTACGCAGACGCTGGAACAGGCCGAAGCCAAGAGCTAAGCTAATTGATGAAGTGCTGCCTCCATGAGTGAAAATAGAAACCGTGATTTTTCTGTTTTGAGGGCGTGCATTGGATTTACAGTTCACACTCTTTTTCTATTTTCTTTTTAGTTTCGGGTTTCGACAGATGAGGGGACGCGAAGCTTGCCTGCTGGCCGCGTGTCCCGATCCAACAATCCCCGCGGTCTATTTTCAACTGGAAACGGCTCAACGCGCATTGTTTCGACTTGCTGTCATGATTGGCCTCCAAAATCAATCCGCCAAAGTGTCCGTACAGTCTTGCGGATGACAGCTCACTCCTGACCCCGCAGCTGTTGCGCGTCTCGACCAAACAAGTGAAAACACGTTCCCTGCATCTTCCCACACATTTCTTCCGACACGTTTTGCCATCTGAAAGCCATGTTGCGGCTGCCAGCGCGGGACGCGTCGACTCACATCTGGCAAGCCGGGCGGATCAAAACCAGCAGACGTGCCGGGCCGAGGTCGACCCCGGGCCCGTGCGCGGCTTCCCTGCTAGGCGGGCAAGTGCCGAGCGTTCTCATATAGCGCGTCTGGTTAAGGGCGCCAAGATTTGCGGGGCCCGTCGGAATGCGGCCCGCCGATCCCCGCGGCGAGGCCCGCGTCCCGGCTTTCACCCCGGCTCGGCGGCCGTTCGTCACTCACACGCCGCCTCTCCGCTTTGTTGTGTCCAGGCAGGACGTACAACGACCTGAACCGCTACCCGCTCTTCCCCTGGGTGCTGGCCAGCTACGACTCTCAGGAGCTGGACCTCACCCTGCCCGCTAACTTCCGAGATCTCTCCAAGGTAGCGCACGCAACGGCACGCCGCGTGACGGCTGTCGGGCTTCTCAAACGGGAGCTGAACTGCAGTCGGGGCGTGGGAATGGGGGTGTTGTTTTCCTTTTTTTGTTGTTGTTGCACTTCACGTGAATATTGTATATTAGAGGAGTCCTGTCCACATTTTTTTTTTTACAGGACTAAGTCAGCAGTGGTTCAAATCAAGCAAAAACAAATGCAGTATTTTATTCTTGAGTCTTGAAATGAAGAACATTCCAAAATCTGATGTCTTTCAGTGGGAAATTGGGCTGGAAATCTTGTGATAGGCCCAGATTTCCCATTGAGACAATTCTAATGTGTCGTGCTGAATACATCCTTCCGTCCAGCCAATATCTGATCCGAGCCCGCTTCTCCTCGCGAGGGTGGCAGGCGTGCTGAAGCCGACACTACGCGTTCAGTTTGGGGTTTTTGTTTTCTGTCTTTGTTTTGTTCTCCGATGCGGCTGAAAAGGGGCAAAGACAGCGGATCATTCTAGCGCAAACTTTGGCCTGCTTTACTTGATTCACACACCCCCTCTTCATCTCTCTCTCTCTCTCTCTGAGAATGTTGAGCTCACTGACCTGAAAACAGTCGCATTCCTGACTCACATCTCTTTACTGACTCACTTTGTCACGTTGATCCTCAGCAGTTTTTTTTTTTTTTTTTTTTTTTGGTCCTTGGCTGGCTAGAATGCAATTCTAGTTCATGTGTAACACAAGACAATGCATTTGAGGTATGAGGGACAATAAAAAAGAAAAATTGTACAAGCATAAAATTGCAAGGCTAGCGTGGCGGCACAGTATTAGCATGTCAAATTTGGACAAAGTCAGGAGCAAAGAGTAGCTAGCCCTCTTTTCAAACGTCAAGTAAAACGTCTGGAAAATAAAGCCCGAAACAAATGACAAATATCTGAAACCATTTGCACAGCAAAGAGCGCCTCAACCGACAAGCTTACAACGACGCTAGCGTCAAGTGAAAAACAAAAAAAGGAGGGCCACACTCACTGGCGCGCTTTTAGCCATCGATTGAACGGGACAAGCGGTAAAATGCACAAATACAAAATGAGAACACGCACAAGGAGCGCGCAGAAGACACCGACCCTCACCCGACTGACTCGGCCACGCCCCCACGCCCAAAGACGTACTAACACGCAAAATGCACGCCCGTCACATTTAGCTTCGTTCAACTTTATGAAACATTTTGACTTCTCGACATTCTCCTGTTGCACGTCGTTATATTTGCGGAGCTGTTTTTCTTCAGGAAAGAGAGGTCTCACGTCCGTCCGTCCGTCCGTGTGCCCCTCCCTCCTTCCCACCTGCCCCCAGGCAGACAGTTATGTATTGTAATGTATTCCGGTGACATCCTCCCATGCTGTTTACAGGCCGGAGCTGCCTTCATTAGCATGAGTTCACAGGCCCGAAACATTTGACAGTTGTCCTTGGAGCCCCGTGGCTCTGCGCGCACCCCCACCCCCACCCCCCACCCCCACACTCCATAATGGATGGCATACTGCACACACTCGGCGCACCCGAGAGCCGAATGACACTTTTCGGAAATGGCTGCAAAGGCAACTTTATGATATTGGTTAACTTGTGCAGGTGTGCCTCGTGTTCTGGCGCAACGAGTGTAAATGTCGACACTGACAGCATCCTTAGAACAGTAATGGTTCAATATTTTATAGGGGGAAAAATATTCCAATGTCGCCATTTTAGGAATTTATTGACAAGGCGTAAAAGCACAGAATGCAACATTTTGGCCAGATGTATTTTTCAAATATATTCAGACATATTTAAAAAGTCATGTCATCCATAAAAAAATCATTTGGAATGCTTTTAACATTATTTTCTCTCCTCCAACAACTGTCAAACTTCCCTGAAATCAAAAGAGGATCCTGCTCAGCCCACCCGCTCTAGTGCGGAGAGTTGGGCTTCGGTTACCGTGACAACAAGGGCAGAGCAGAATCCTACATGAACCGGTTTTGGATGACGCCGTTGCCAGAACTGGCACTGGCCCTGTAGAGAGATGATTTGCTCAACCCACTTCAACTGCATTTCGAGAGCCCTAAAAACAACCACCGCTGTCGACAAAGTGTTGCGCCTGGAGCAAAAAAATTCATACAGCAACCGCCAATAAAACAATAAATGACTAATGGAGACAGTCGAAAGCACAAAAATGCAAAAGCAGAATTTAGTTTCGCTCATCAAGCCAACAAATGACACTTCTCCATTTCGCGTCGGACATAACGTTTGACTTTTGAAAAGCATTCCAAATGTAAGTTTTCCACAATATTGTAATATTTGCCTCCATGCAAATAAAAGTCCTCCTCTTTAACGCGGGTAACACCTGCGCGCGCGCGTCTTCCTTTTCCCACACATCACAAAGCACATTAACGTCTCATTTGTCACGCTCTCGGCTGAGCGCGGCTTGACGGACGGCATTGTTTCAACGTCCGCACTTAACCGCTGCACACCGCCAGATATTCCGCTCACCTGCTCGCCGGCAATTACCTGCCGCTTGGCTATTCGGTCGGTTGTAAAAAGGAGGCGCCCGCGGGCCTTGGCGCCGCATATTTGGATGTCAGGTCATCACCACGCGTTGCACCTTCGGAGTCTAACGATTATTTCCTGATGACTTGACAAGCGGCTGACAGATGAGGAGAACGCTGACGTTCCTCATAGCTGTTCAATCATGTGATGCGAGTTGTTTTTTTTTTCTTCCAAATTCTTTTTTTTTTTTTTTTTAAATATTGCTGCATCACGCGACATGAAGCCAAAACTGCGCTGCTGTTGTATCAAGTCACATGTATTGTACATGTGATCGCTCATCTCATTACTCAGTCATCATACCGGCCTCATCGCTAATCGTAATTAACATAACTGCTGGAATTAGTCAGAAAAGCTTCACGTCACTTTACCGTAACTTGCACACGTGCAATGTGTGTATCGCGGTTAGTCATGATGACTCCTCTTGCTCGCTATTACTGACAGCCACTACACTGAAAAAAAAAAAAAAAGTTGTTGATGGATTGGCTCAATGTGATTTTACGTCAAATAAAGGTTTAGTCTACTTCAAAATGTATCTGGAGCCAGATGATTTTATTTTGTGCAGCCACTGCTGAAATAAAATTGAGTCAATTCAACACAAGCCATCTCGTTACCTCCGCGTCCTAGACGCATAATTTTCCCGCCGGACGCACAGTTCCAAATAATGTGCGTTTTTGGGACGCAAGGAAATTTCTCAGTCAAAACAAAAAAAAAGCAAAAAAAAAAAAAAAAACTATGGTAAATATTTTTTTCCAGCAATGATCGCAGTTGGATAATCGCCACCATTGTTGTTTTGATCTCGCGTGACGAGATTTCCGTTCTCGCGAGACGAAATTGGCGAGATCGGCGGCCTTCGTTGAGATCGTTGCGAACAAGTGTCGCAAAGGTTTATTGCGGAGATATCACAGAGGAAGCGGCGAACGTTGGATCGTGTTTTGCGATAATAATCTTGTATGCCTGAATCATTTAAATGTTTGCAGAGTTTATTTATAAGAAATAAACCCATTATCAATGGAAATTGTCGTTTGTGTGATTATCATATGCAATTGAATAAGAAGACCATTTTCAAGAGTCCCTGGGACTCGCAGGGCTCAAACTCTAAAACAACACACCATTTTTTTTCAGTGCACCTTATGGAGGCCAATCATGACAGCAAAACAACGGAACAAAAACATCACCACTGCAAACAGACAAAGAGCATCACCATTCCACAACGTTTCATGCATGGACGCTTTGAATTTCACTGAACCTGATTGCTCAGAAAACAAGTTACAGTGCTTATAGTTGGTTTTTTGTTTTTTTTTTTGCGTCGTGGCTCTAGACAAGACACCAACGCATCCAAAACTGGAAGCCACGCGCCGACATGCGGGAAAACCGTGTGACTTCTCCCAGCCAATCAGAGAAGAGATGGCGTGTGACGCGGAGACAACTTGTCGTCTTGGGAACAACCCCGCTTCCCTTTTCCCCTGATGGAGCTTTTCTTGGCCGTCCCTCGCGTGCCCCTCGCTCGGCCGAACGCGGCGCACATCTGCTTTGTTTTTGAACGCCCGCCTCTCTGATTGCATGCGACCGCGGCCGCAGCGCCTTCCGACAAGGCGAGCTGCAAATGACTCTGACGTGTGCCGACGTCGCAACGCGCCGCGGCGTAATTCCTTGTGAAATCTAAAGTGGGGCGTGCTCCCGCGCGGGACGGATTGCGCTCTCCAGCCTTGTATCTGGCTCCATATGATTCTATTTTGTAGCAGACACCGGCTGAAATCAAATGAAATTTCATTGGCGGGTCTAGCATGAGTTTACCCACAAAAAAAAAAAAAAAAAAAAGTTTC
>NW_017805123.1:91934-95340 GCF_001891065.2 Hippocampus comes | reverse complement strand
AATATCTTTGGGGGGGGTTGCAAGAGGTGCCCCACAAAAAAAAAAAAAAAAAAAAAGTTTCCAGAAACCCTGCCTGAAAATGCACGGGAAGTCTTCCTATTTGGTTTGAAGCCACCATCGGTTTGGCCATTTTCAAGGGGACTCTCAAAGATGAAAATGTCATTGAGATTTTGCGTGACTGCTCGCAAATTTGAAGCACGATGGACAGCTGGCGCTCAATTGTGAAAACTGTTACGTTTTGGTCATTGCATAAAGGCGGAACGTTACGGTAAAGTTTGACGTCGCCGTATGACGTGAAAAACACAGGTCTGACCAAACATCTTGTCCGTGACGAGGGTACCGACTTGACGAGCTGCATAGGCGCCCCCGTCGGTAAAAACGCGTGGTTGCAATCGTGCCGCTCGAGTTTTCCGTTCCAACTCTGCATACATCGTGCGATCCAAGTTGAGGCTGCGCAAGGGCCCCCGCGCTCAGCTTTAATTGAATTTGACTTTGCGGCGGAGACGAAAGATGACTGTTTATTTTCTTTCTCCTACACAATGTGTATGAGCCCCTCGGTTCACTTCACACGCCATCGGTCTCCAGGACCAACACTGCGCGATTGTGACGTGCCAAGCGAGGTTTCCTCGACAAACACGGCGTGCGCAGTTTGGCCTTCATTTCAAAGCCGGCGACGGACACTCGAGTTGGTTTTCACGTGGTTCCATTTAGGCCTCCTTTTCCTGCTCCAAAAGTCACTCAGAACGGCACAGCGGAGAGAGTTTTGTCACCCCGAGACTGCTGTTGACTTTGGATGGATGGAATGATTCCATTGGTGGACTTTTTTTTTTTTTTTTTTGTAAAATGTGTTTGACCTTGAGGCCACTCTGATCCATACAGCAAATGTTTTGGTTGATGCAGTGAGGGGGACCGCTGGGTTAAGTTCTCGCATTAGCCACAGATTGGTCAGCCGCTATATGCTTGTCACTTGTGTAAGTCATAATTGTGTCATCATTTTGAAGTTTCAAGCACGTCCTAAGTTACTCTGCCAAAATTTGAGTCAACCCATGACAAGAGTTAAGCAAGACAAGGGAAACAATCGTACTCACTCGCCTCATGCAGGCGCAAATGAGCCACTGAGCTCTCAGTAGCTCCACTGGCTAATGGCTAGCGATTCTAACCTCGTCGATCACAACGGCATCGTGTTTGAATTGGTCGCAAACCACCCTTCATATTGCCTATGACTTCGTCTTCTCAAATAAACGCTTAATAACTGACACGAAGCCGACTTCATGGTTAACCAGCTATCAGTTGGCCGAACTTTGTCGTCAACGTATCTTACGTTTTATCGCGGATTTGATTGTGGCGGATGGGGTTGTACGTCGTAGTTGTGGTCTCTCTTCTCGGACGGTACCATTCTGCTTTTCCTGATTGGATCCAAAACAGAATCTCGAATCCTAGATTGAGTCATTTGATCATTTTATCTTCCTGCGTGACACTGGCATTCCACACGAGACGCTGCCGATGGGTTGCGACGTTCATGCGGACGCCACCCCAAAAAAAAAAAACGATTCCTCCTTCAGAATCTAAACAAATGGCACGCTGTCTTCGAAATTGCGATTTTCAGATGTCGACAGGTAGGACTTATCGAGTCCCATTCATGTCGAACTCAAGTCGAGTCTTTTGTAGCCAAGCGAGTCTCAAGTCCGAAAGCTGGCGACTCAAGTCCGACTCGTGTGACGAATGGCAAATGCTAGTCCAGTGGCCCAGTGTTCCCTCTTGGTTCGTTATTCCTCCTTCGATTCGGGGAAATGCATGAAAATGCTTCCCGAATTGGATCAATTGTCAGCTTTAATCTATTTTGCTTCACCGTTTGCGGCCGGCCGCGTGCGTGCAGCGCGGCCGACCGCAGCCGTCGTCAGCCATCTGTCAGGTGAACGTTGCCCAAATATGACAGCAAGCCCCCGACAAAAATAACATCTGCGGCCTCGCTCGCATTCCTGGACAGCAAAATCAAAGTGTTTCCCCCCTCACGCCGTTCCCGCAATCGAAACGAACACGTCGCTTGATTGTACTTCGGGAGACGTTTTGGGAAAGGAAGAATTGGATCATTTTGATGATTTCATGTTTGTGGTTTCAGTCGAGACGGCAACGGCACGCGAATCGCAGTCAGGGGTGGACTACATTTCATGAGGGTTGCAAAACAGGGTGATGAAAGCCCAAGTTAGGGTTTCACACGAGGGTCAGGGTTTTAAATAGCGTTCCAAATCAGGGTTTCAGCTCAGTGTTTGGGTTTTCAATAAATTCTAATTTGTGTTTCAAGGTAATGCGTTAAGTTGGGGTGTTTACCAGGGGTAGGGTTTCTAATAGGTTCGTGTTTGACGTTGCAATTTTAAGTTTGATTTGAAATGAAGTTATCAAGCCGCAAATAGGGTTTCAAGGAAGGGTGAAAGTTTCAAATTTCAACCCACAGTTAGGAGTGAACCCTCAACTGGGAGTGCAAGGTCGGGTTTAACACCCGGGTTAAGGTTTCAAATTAGGCTTTTCAGTAGGGATTTTTGATGCCACTTTTTTTTCAGACCGATACCCATATGACTCTTTGGATAGTCACTGATACCGATTACCGATACCATTTTGCTTCACACAAAATTGTGACTAAAGACCTTTCTTTCTGACGCAGTTAATGGATTGCAGATGTGTCACGCTGCTGCACCATAACAGTATTGCCTTAAATATCGGTAAGTGTTATCAGCTGCGTCCATGAGTACCCGGTACCTGGGTATCGGTACTCGTCCATCCTTCGTTTCGTGCCGGGTTCTGCTTTCAAGTCAGGGTTTCAAATGATGTTTTTCGAGCCTGGCTTTAACCCCAGTGTTATGGTTTTAAACAAGGGTTAGGCTTTGACAAAGTAACTGAGGGTTTAAAGACAGAGGTAGGGTTTCAAATTTGGGTATGAAGCGATGGAAAAATGTCATATTTGCTTTGCAAAATCTCGTAAAGAACAAGATCAGGGTTAATGTCTCATTTAACATCGGGAAGTAACTTGCCTGTATTATCCTCTGTCATGCTGTCATTACTCAGCAGCTGTTTTTTGTCATGAAACCAAGAAAAACCCCAATAATTTCGCTTGCACCCACTGTCGAACTTTCGAATCAGCCACCACAACTGTTTTTCTTTTCTTTTTTTTTTGTTTTTCTTTTTTTTTACGGCGCGCAAGACGCCTTGCAGCCCAATCGGCGCTCCAGCTGGGCCCGAGACGAGTCACATGCGGGCCTATTATCACCTCGTAAATCCACGCGGATCTCCATAAACTTATTCTTGGCTTCGTGGCCAGATGTAACTCGGGACCCAAACGGCTTCATTTGCTCACGTCGCGGCTCACAGGCAAGAAAGCTGCCATTGATTACGCCGAACCCCCCCGCCGTCC
>NW_017805123.1:86475-90774 GCF_001891065.2 Hippocampus comes | reverse complement strand
GGATGTTTTTTCCGGGGGAGGGTCGCGTGGGGTGGTGGGCGTCACTCACCAATAGAATTTGGAGTCGGCAACTTTCCATGACAAATTACTCCATTAAAAATGACATTCTGGGAGGCTTATACTGGCATATTCTCACTTCTGTCTGTCTATCTCTTGTCATTTCTCTCTCTCGATCTCTCTATCCATCCATCCCAAACTATTTTGGAGTTCCATGTTTGATTTTGTAATTTCCTGGTTGATCCCTTTGAATTCCCATCAAGTGCCGTGAATTAATTGTCATAAAATGTTTCCCAATTCAAATGGTGAGTGATGCCCCTCCCCCCAAAAAAAAAGAAACCCGTCCATCCCCCTCTCAACAGGCTCTCTCCCCGTTCTGCAGTTAGCATTAGCGCATCATCACCTGTCAGGCCTGATGACACTGTTACATCTCCATTGGCGGGCGCCGCTCCCAACTCCCAAAAAAAAAAAAAAACACATTTCACAGGCCAGTAAAGCGGCATATGTGTGCTAAATAAAGAGTGGCTGGGTAATGATTTGCTGAAGGTGGGAGGAAGTCGGGGGGCTGGTGGGGGGTGACAGGTTTATGCGTTTCAGGCTTGCAGACGTGTCCGTCACACTTACTCTGGTCCTCGTTTACTGGAGGAAGACGAGGAGGAGGAGGAGGCACAAGTTGTTTGTGGAACTCCGAGAGCTGACCCCCCTCCCCCCATCATTAGTAGGAAGGGGCTGCTGATGAACTGAGGAGCTTCCCTTGACAGCACCTAGATTGGCCTCTGCGGGTTTGCTCCCACAATCCCTTGCTTCCTGATGCCCGCCGACGCCATGCCGCAAAAGAAAACAAACTCATTTGAGCGAATTATCATTCACGCTCGTTGTGCTCGGCCAGAAAGCTTGTTAATTTCCCCCTCGGGTAGGAACTGATCTTATATGCTGAGGTCTGAAACAGAAGGGAGAAGGTTGCAAATTTGTTTAGGGCTTCACAATTTGAGTTTGGAGCCTCGTGAAGGCTTTCAAAAAAAAAAACATCAGAATTTCAAATTAGGCAAAGGGTTTTCAATTAAAGTTTGAAGCAAACTGGACCATGACAAACACGAATTAGGATTTCAAATGAGGAGTGCTTGATGTATGCATCAGACAAATATAGACCCAAAACAAAAAAAAAACTGCTCATGACGGTTCTTTTGTGTGTGTGTGTGTGTGTGTGTGTGTGTGTGTGTGTGTGTGTGTGTGGGGCTTCCGCAGGAGCCGTTCACCAGCTTGTTTCTCAGCGCCAACAATGACACATTTGACCACCCGGACCGCATCTTTTCCTCCATCGCTCGCTCGTGGAGGAACTGTCAGCGGGATCCCTCCGACGTCAAGGTGAGTCCTCTTTAAAAAAAACAAAAAAAAAAAACGAACAAACGTGGCCGCCCTGCACGGGAAGTGGCACCTCGGTGAGATGTTGCCGGTGTACCTAATATTTGGGCCGGCGGACGCATATCCGGCTCCACACGAGAGCAGCGCGCTAACACATTCTATTAATTATGAATGCCGTGCTCAACCAGAGAAACCTTCACCCAGGAATCCCCTCGACGCCGAAAAAAACCCACATTTATAATATCTCAGGCGCTCGTGCAAAAAGCCAAAGCCCCCCGTGGAAGAAAGCGAAAGAAGAGCAGAAAGCGAAAGCGCTGCAGCCTCCTGGTTCGCCTCCATTTTGCCCGAGCGCCCGCCCGCACGCACTCACGCACGCAACGGGAATAGGCGCTGACCTCAAAGTGTCATCCATTTCCAGCGCAGCCTGGTAGCGGGCGCGCTAGCCGGCGGCAATTAATAAAGCATTAATGACAAGCGCCGTTTCAAATGCACTACTTCTCCGTGTCGGGACAGCGGTCGTCCTCGCTCGCTGCCAGCCCGGCAGTCACGCGGCACCCTGTTAACAAATAGCGCACTGCGCGTGCCACCTTGTTGCCGTCGAATATCCGTTCAGGATTGACTCGAGCTTCCGTCGCCATCTCGTGCCAGACACAATGCTGCATTTGCAAAGATATGAATCATTCAGTTTTGAGCGGCGGTCATTGGAAAATGGATTTCAGATGCACTGTGGCAAATTGCCATCTGGCAAAATCAGAATCGGCATCGATACAGCTTTCGGTGTCCGGCCGATGCCAACCTTATGTTAAGGTCGCGAGGTACTGCTGCCGATACCAGCCACCGATCACTTGTTGGGCTTGCGCAGCTAAAAGAAGCCGAACCAAAATGGCTTCCGAGGGAAGAAGAAAAATGACACTTTTCAAAAGTCAGTTTTATTTTTGTTGTTGTTGTCAATTTAGATGTCAATCTTGGATGGCCTCTGTTCTTAATGAAGCGACCTGACAGCCGTCAAGTCTTGAGCCGAGAGTCAGGCGGCGGACGGAAGGTCATCCGAGGCCCAGCGGACAGAGGTGGCCGTTGAGCTGCCTGATTGGAAAAAAAAAAACCCTGTTGTTTCTCCCGGGGTCTCCCCTTCATTAACCTGCAGAGTAATAACAACCACGAGGGCGGGGCCGCCTTGTCCGTGCCACGGTCAGGTGATCTGGGTGACCTCCCAAGTCAGATGGAAACAACACCTCAACGACCCCGGTCGTGAATGCGCAATCTGTCCGCACACGCACAGGTCGTGGCCGAGAGAAACGGACTCCCTGGAAATGACTTTGTAAACAAGGTTAGGGTTTCAAGTTAGGGCTGATGTTTCAGGTTAGCATTTTCAGCTCGAGGGTTTCAAGGCCGAGCTTGGCTTTCAAACTGGGCGAGGGGTTCAAATTTAAGCTATCAGAGCAGAGTTAGGGTTTCAAGCGTTTGGAAACAAGGTTTAAGATTTCAAATCCGGGTTTCAAACCCAGGTTACGGTTGAAAACGAATCTTTGGAAACAAGCTTTCAGATGAAGGTTTCGAGCCTAAGATCGGGTTTCCAAGAAGGATGACGCCTTGAAAGTGAGCTCCTTCTTCTCGTAGCCGTTCGCTGTGCCGAGACTTTTGTCAGGCGCAAGCGCGGAACGTGAACATTCCCGGTGTGCAGACGCTTCATTGCGTCGGCGTTTGGCTGGCCGTCTCACGGCTGCGCTCAACCGTGGACGGGAAATACCGGTCGCACCTTTGCTTAAAGGGCCGGTAGCTCATTTTCTAAGCTTGTCAATCAATCGTGAGTGAATTCCAGCAGCTGTTGCCTGCTTCCTCCGCTGTCACATCCGACAACAATGACTCACTTGCACTTCAATTTTACACGCTAGCACTTCGGTGTGTCGTAATAAGTGTGAAAAGAAAGAAAAAAAAAACACTCACACCACCCCTCACTTCTCACGCCGCGCTGTTTGCTGTGTTTTTGTTACCGTTCGCCTTCCTCTCATTCCTCTGCGGCAGTTTATGTTTTCGATTGTGTTACATGATGTGCGGTTCAAACGTTAACACTGCACATGGAAAACATGCTCCAGTGAAAATGCTTTCTTAATAATTAACTTCAAAAATATCAACTAAACAAATAAATACAATCCAAAAATACGCCCGCAAAATCACGCTTGAGTTCACGCGACAAGATGTGCGCCGGTCCGACCCTCAGGAGCTGATCCCGGAGTTCTTCTACCTGCCGGAGATGCTGGTCAATGCCAACGGCTACCATCTGGGAATGCGCGAGGACCGCGTCATGGTGGGCGACGTGGACTTGCCGCCCTGGGCCAAGACCCCCGAAGACTTTGTGAGGATCAATAGAATGGTGAGGATCAGACCGAGTCTGGCTTATTATTTTCTGAGATCTTCAAATGTATTTCAAGTTTATTCAACCACAAATAAAATGGAACTCAAAAACATACAGAGAGCCAGGGAAGGGAGGCAAGAATTGGAGGCGTATGCTCCCTCCTACGCACTCCAGTGAAGAGGTGAGCAGCGGTATTTTGGACCAACTGGAAACACTTGATGGAGAACTGTCTGACTCTAAAAAGCGCATCATAGTCGAGATGTAAAAAAGGCACAGAATTCTCTTGTGAAAGGAGAGTCTTGACTTTATGAAAAAGAAACTGGACGGATAGATTCTCTGTCCTTTTTGCCAGCCTTTTTGGAGTTCTTCTTTTTTGGGGGCTGGCTGGCAGAACACAGCCAGAACACGCTTGACCTTTTCAGCCTGAGTGACAGAGCCGGGCTGCTCTTACAGAGGTGACCTTTCTGTAGTCAGCCGGCCCACCGGGCGGTGGGAGTCGGACGCTTGAATTCCACAACGTGCGATGACGCCGCGGTGGCCATCTTCTCTCTGCCGCCATTTTTTTTTTTGGGGGGGGGGGTGTTTTG
>NW_017805123.1:60831-86299 GCF_001891065.2 Hippocampus comes | reverse complement strand
CATCAGGCTGGTTTTACACTCAATTGGATGCCGGTTAGCGGCGGAGCCATTCGTCTCCTAAAATGATGAGTAGGTGGCTTTAAGTGGGCAGAGAAATGCGAGATGGTACGCGAGTCTGATTACGGCACAACACAGTGCAGCGGTGCACTGACAATAGAGAATGCCTCATTTGTTTTCTCAGTGAGTAAGGCAGCAATCCTTCAAATCCTTAAACAATAATTTTTTTTTTTTTTTTTTTTGCCTTTGACTTCATTTCCGCAATTGTTTAGTGAACAATGCAGAAATTTGAGTTCAATGTTCCTCTTCGAATACAAGACTCCAGTCCTTATTCCTTATTATATCTTCTATTTTTTAATCTTATGTGAGGACATTTTTTTAAAAAGTCAAATATATTTCCCAAATTTCTCAGTGAATAATGTATCAATATTATTACAAATGTCGCTTATGTTGGGTGGCAGCTGTGTCTGTTGCCGCTCATGTTTTGTCCCGTGCGTTTTGCTGTTGCTGCAAGGTCCCGTGAGGTCATCTGCACAGCCGAGCGCTTCCGAATGCGAACGGACAACGTGTGTCATCTCTTTGTGTGCGTCCATGTGCGTGTGCGCGCGGGCGCCTCATCTCTAATTGGCCCCTGTGCTCGTCGGGCAGGCGCTGGAGAGCGAGTTTGTGTCGTGTCAGCTGCATCAGTGGATTGACCTCGTTTTCGGCTACAAGCAGCGCGGGCCCGAGGCGGTGCGCGCCCTCAACGTCTTTCACCACCTGACGTACGAGGGCGGCGTCAGCCTAGACGCCATCACAGACCCTTTGACCAGAGAGGTAAACACACACGCACACACACACACACACACACACACACACACACACACACAGAATGAGAGAGAGAGAGGTTGTCTAACTTTGACTTGACTACATTTGCATTTCATCTTTGACCAATGTGAGATGATGAATTTGCGGTCGATGACAATGCAGAAATTTGAGTTCAATGTTCCTCTTCGAATACAAGACTCCAGTCCTTATTCCTTATTATATCTTCTATTTTTTAATCTTATGTGAGGACATTTTTTTAAAAAGTCAAATATATTTCCCAAATTTCTCAGTGAATAATGTATCAATATTATTACAAATGTCGCTTATGTTGGGTGGCAGCTGTGTCTGTTGCCGCTCATGTTTTGTCCCGTGCGTTTTGCTGTTGCTGCAAGGTCCCGTGAGGTCATCTGCACAGCCGAGCGCTTCCGAATGCGAACGGACAACGTGTGTCATCTCTTTGTGTGCGTCCATGTGCGTGTGCGCGCGGGCGCCTCATCTCTAATTGGCCCCTGTGCTCGTCGGGCAGGCGCTGGAGAGCGAGTTTGTGTCGTGTCAGCTGCATCAGTGGATTGACCTCGTTTTCGGCTACAAGCAGCGCGGGCCCGAGGCGGTGCGCGCCCTCAACGTCTTTCACCACCTGACGTACGAGGGCGGCGTCAGCCTAGACGCCATCACAGACCCTTTGACCAGAGAGGTAAACACACACGCACACACACACACACACACACACACACACACACACACAGAATGAGAGAGAGAGAGGTTGTCTAACTTTGACTTGACTACATTTGCATTTCATCTTTGACCAATGTGAGATGATGAATTTGCGGTCGATGGGGGACCGCTGTACCGTACTGTGCACGAGACTGGTCTCTATGGTGACCGTGACTCTCCCTCCCTCACGGCCATCGCACGTCCCGTCCCGGCGCTCGCTCGTCTCGTCCGTCTTGTGGCGTTTGGAACAACAAACCATTGCTTCATCATCAAACGCTCTCCCCAGCTGATTTTAGGCCGGCGCTTTCAACGGGATCAATGAGCGTGTGAGTGATCCTGCGATCAATGGGCAGAGGTCAGGCCGTCAATAGCCGAGCGGGTGCATCTCCTTGTTCTCGACACGTTAATTGAATATCTATGAGCCGCGGTGTGCCGCTCGTGAATGGCTTAATTGCGGCGGCGGCAGCTGCCGTGCTTTGTGGGCCTTTTCCGGGACGAGTCTCTTTTCCTGTGATATCCGCCATCTGCTGTCTGCAAAACAACTCATTTATATACTGTCACTTCCAGCCGCGCCTTTATTTATCAAGTGACCATTATGCAAATGCGCTCGCCAAGATTTGCTTGATCCAAGTGCCCTCTTTTGCCCCCTTGTTTTTTTTTTTTTTTTGTCAGGCGCCGGAAAATTCTTCTTCTATGTAACTGCTGGTTGCGAGAGCTCACGGCGCACTTTCTAATTGTGTCAAGATCCAGTTGTGTTTTCGAGGGCGAGTCCGCTAATTGCAGCTGCTCATTTTTTACCATCGATTAAGAGTTGTGTTTCCCACTCCAGAAGCGTGCCTCTTATGTATGAACAGAGAATGAGCTCATGTTGGCTTAGCCCAGCGTTCAGATCTACAATATTATTATTTTGAAGGCAGGTGGAGTATTTTCTCTCAATGTGAAATGACATATTATCATGAGCACATAATTCTAAATTATTCAAGTGGACATTTCTGAGCATAAAAATGGCGACTTTCACATTTTGCGAAAGGTATCCGTTTAAAAACACAGGCATGAGAACATGGATATCTGACAATAGGAGAGGGTGAGAGGAGAAGCGGGAGCAAAACAGGCCAAAATTCAGACGTCGCGGAGTGAGGCCGGAAAAGAAGGCGTCGTGTCATCATAATGTGAGAGTGGAGAAATGTCTTGAGATTTCGACATTTCTACAAAATTAGCTGCTCTGATTTCGGGCGGGTGGGACAGAGAATACAGATACAGATTCATTTTATAATCAATTGAGAAAATGTTTCAAGTAACGCTGTATGACATTTTCTTTCAAATCAAATTTTTTCAGGCACAGAAATTGATGAGTGACACAAAAATCCGACCTTAACAACATTTTAAAGCCACGAATTTGACCCCGGAGATCAATAAAGGGTGATATTATCTTTCATTCATCATCTGTCCAATAAACAAAACAGTTTTCCTGTGACTTTAAGGAGTTATGCACGCGTTGAATCGAGCCCTCTAAACGTTGCGTGAGGACCTGCCGCGATGTCGGAAAAGGCCTTATTGATTCATCCGTGGCCCGCTGACAGCTGACGAATTGCATCAATGCCGTTAGTCGCCACAGCGTCAGCATGTCAGGAAATCCAAGCGTCGGCCACATGTCAGATGGGGGACCCCTGCTGGGGGGGCACGACTCGTCCTGACAGCTACTGGCCCAAAAAAACCACAAAAAAAAACGATGACACCTCCACCCCTCGGTTTCCGACCGTGTGACATCACTCTGGACGAGGCAGAAAAATTAATCATCAGTCGGACTTTATTTCTTGTCACGTAGCCGTCCTTCCTCCCGACCGTACCTGCCCTTCCCTTCAAGCCACGCCCCCCACCCACCCCGCTCCCAATCCGTGACTGCTTATGAGTTGACAAAGACACCAAAGCTTGAGGGCAAGTAGACATTGAAGGTCATATTGAAAAGTGTCATCACTTGACCTTGAGTGACCTTTAAAAGGAGTCAGCTATCACTGACAGGTTAGAGGACGATGAATATTGGGGAAAGGGGGCGGGCTCTCGCAAAAAAGATCCTCAGTCGACCTGTAAAGTTGGACAGCTGTCTGTCTTGTAATGTTGCCCCAAAATGGCTGCTTCCTCTTCTCGACCACCCATGAGTCCGAAAGACTTTTTCATGTTCTTGTTTTCGACATGTCCACCCACTTTCATGTCATTCAGTGAAACCAATGCCAGACGTTATTTTTTTTTTGACTTTCTAGGGGGCACCACTAAGTGAGTTTTGTGGTAGGTTGTGTTGCAAACTCCTAAAATTAGAGCTCAGACTCGCACCGAATATCCACTTTAATTATTCGTGGTCAAAAAAGTAAATGGAGTGCACTTAGAAAGTGCTTTATCGACACCATACGTTGTCCAAAATGCTTTTCATTCACTTATTTGAAAAAGTATCTTTCGTGTACACCGGCGTGTTGACGCACCTCAGCATCAACCTTTGCAAAGGTTTTCCTTTTTAGTTTAAAATCACTTGAACCTCCAGCATCCCTCGCTGCGCCCCGGCCAACGACAGAACCCGGCCTGTTGTTTTGGTAGAGTTTTAAATTCATCCGTGTTCCTTCATACCAGCTAGCTAGCGCTAAGCTAATCTGGAAACGTTGGCCCCTCCAATCTCTAGCGTCCGAGTTTGCAAACTTCTTTTGTGCTAAGATGGCGTCAGAAGCTCCCCATTTGTGCTCAGCTCCACCTGAAATACGTTTCCACGGTGATAGATATGTTTATTAATATTAGTGAGCTCTCCGACATGTACAGGCCAAACCAAAGAATGCGTACATTGTGGGGGACAGCGTCTAATGACAGTAGTTTCTCTCTCTTGATGCTGCTAAAACTCAGGAGAGTAGTTGGCTCTGCTTCTACAGTATTTGTGAGTGTGCGCGTGTGCGTGTCTTCCCCATCATTCTTGCCGGCGTGTTGTCGGCTTCAGGTGTCGTGACGCACGGCGATCCCACGCTGCTTAGCGGGTCAAGCAGAGGGCGCGTCCTCCTTCTGTCTGACAGGGTTGATGTTGTTGTGTTACGGCATTGCATGCGAGAGAGAGCGCTGCCGCAGCGCTCCGCATACTCCCGTCCGTGGGCCGCAAAGTCAGTCGAAGCTGTAGAAATGGCTCCCTTTTTATGTCATTTTGTCGTGAACGGCACAGACGCGGCCCGCTGAAATTCGTTTTAAAAAGGAATTCATTTTACTGATGTGAGGATTTGAATTATTAGCACCGTAGGAATTGTTTTCAAGAAAGAAATAAACATTCTGCACTGATATTTTTCCCAACTGTTCATGCCGCAAATTAAGTTTTGCGATTTGTAGCAAGAAGAAAGAAATAAACATTCTGCACTGATATTTTTCCAACTGTTCATGCGATTTGTAGCAAGTTTTCTGAGGATGCTAATTCCGTTTTCGGATGTGTGGAATTTTTCTCCAACTGCTTTCGATGCTTTTTCCATGAAAATTAAGACTTGATCTTTGTGTCTTCAGAGTTCCTTTTTCTGGGTTCTTTTCCAAATGGCCCATCTTTTTTCGCTCGAGCTGTCTTTGGCGTTCATGCCGCTATTGAGATCCTCGTTATGTACACCAGAGGGATCTGTGAGTTGAAGTGCCGGGACCAGGCAGCCGTTTTGTCTTCGCACAATAGCCGAAATAGTGTCATTTCTGAGCTACGTGGGAATTGGTGAAGATGTCACAACTATTTTGCATGTCCTTATCGCTATTCTGATTACATAAAAGACAAATGTGAAATTGGTCTCATGCACTTTGACGGTTTTTATGAAGCTATTTGTCTTTACTTGCTACGCCGCTGTTAATAAATGGATGTACAGTAACCCCCCGCTATAACTCGGTTCATTTTTCACAGATTTTTTTTCACGCATTTTTTTTTCAGTGCATTGTTTTTCTGTATTCTGATTGGCTAAGGGACTGTAGACGAATGTCAACAGTCTGGACGCCTCGACGGCAGCGTCGTGCCAGATTGGAAGTGACTGCGGGGCTAGAGGAAGTTGTTTTGGTGGGTGGGGATGAGGACGAGGTAGTGGTTGTGGTGGTGGGGGGGACTCGCAGGTGGCCTGTCCTCATCCAGAATCACCTCGGAACGTCCCGTGCGGCGGTCGCCGCCCTGGCATGTGCTGCCCATTGGCCGTGTGTGATTTTAAGCGGTGTGTACAGCCCCCGTCCTAAAGGAGGGCTCGGCGCCACCGTGACGGGCATCTGCGCACGCCTCCGTGATGGAGGAACTGGCGCCGGTCGCGCCCATCAACATCAATGACAGCCACGCGAATCTTTGATTTGCCTTGTTGCACGTTCGTCTCCGTTAAGGATATTTTCATTCGCCGACAGAAATAAAACCTTGAAAGTCAACGCAAACCACACCAGGGCTAAAATAGTTTGGGATTGTTTCATTAGTTTGTTTTTATTTTCCGTTTGACTTTTTAAAAAAAAAATTGTTTTGTTTTTAGAGCAAGTCTGCGGTTTCATGATTGCCGTTCCAGTTGTCTGTGTGTGCGTGCGTGCGTGCGTGCGTGTGCATGCATTCTTCAAAACAGACAAATATTTCCTTGCGTGTGAAGCAAGCGCATTTGAAGCCCGCCTCATGTCCCTTTGCCTGCCTCTCAATATTAGTGTGCGTTAACAATGCTTGTGTTTGCGCGCGTACGCGCCCTCGCCCTCGCCTTTGTCTTCCTCACAATTGCACGAAACAGCGTAGCGGCCCGGTCCGGGCTGGCTGGGATGTCACTCCAGGTTAGCGTTTGTGCAAGCGGGGGCCCCTCGCGCCTGCAAATGGGAATGGTTAAGCCAAGCATGTTAATAGGAAAAGGCCTGTCTCTTCCATACTAACACTTGGATGACTCTGCAGGGTGAGGCGGATGAGGATGAGGAAGGGGGTGGGGGTGGGGGGGAGGGCGGTCCCGGGCGCGCACCCCGCACGCCCGCTGCCGACCCCACCGCTCCGCCCTCCCCCCACCGCCGCATGAGGCTGGGCTGAGTTGGGATTTGCTCACATTGTCAAGTAGCGCATTGACCCATCACTTTGACGCATATCCACTGTGACAGCAGCCCTCTCTCTCTCTCTCTCTCTCTCTCTCTCTCTCTCTCTCTCTCTCTCTCTCTCTCTCTCTCTCTCTCCATTCCTCTCGCTTTCCCACCCGCAGGCCACGGAGGCGCAGATCCGGAGCTTTGGACAGACGCCATCTCACTTGCTCATCGAGCCACATCCTCCACGCAGCTCCGCCATGCACCTGGTGAGAGCAGAGAGCATGCTGGGAGGGAAGAAAAAAAAAATAAAAACAGTTCTGAACTATTTCAAAGAGATGTTGTGATACACCCCCCCCCACCTCCTCACAATTTAAATAATTGAATAAAGTGTGTGACATGCTTTTGTCAAATCACCCCAAAGATGAAGAATGGTAGCGCACTTTCCATCAGCGGGGGGGGGCAAAGTAAAAAAGTTCTGATAACCTGGCAAATAAAGCAGTGCTCAGTCACGATGTTGAATTTGAGGCACGGCGATACTCGCGGTTGCCGATGTGTCTCCTGCATGCACCACATGTACAGATGTGCTTCACTCATGCGCAAAGTGTAAATCTGCAACGTGGTGATGAAGTGAAAACGACGGGAAAACCCCATCAAATGTACAAATGCTATCCATTTGCAGTCTGGACGTCTCCTGCTCGAGAAGCAGTCTCAGTCTCCAGAATTCTCAAATAAGGCCGCAAGAAGTTGCCAGATTTGTTCCCTGTAGCTTTTTTTTTTTTTTTAAATAATCGCCAGATTGGTTGCAAAAGTTGCTAAATCCTAAATTAGTAAAATTTACAACACTGAGGAGCCCTTGGCTTATCCGAACGCCCTCGCTATGCCCTGGTCGTCAAGGCGATGTTGTGACGCCATTGCACCCGGGATCTGTTTTAAATGGTTTTAAAAAAAGTGTCACGTTCCCTTCTGTCTTCCTGCATTCGCAGAGTCCTTTGATGTTCAAGGACCAGCTGCAGCAGGACGTCATCATGGTGCTGAAGTTCCCGTCCAACTCGCCGGTGACGCACGTGGCCGCCAACACGCTGCCGCACCTCGCCGTGCCGGCCGTGGTCACCGTCACGTGCAGCCGCCTCTTCGCCGTCAACCGATGGCACAACACTGTCGGTGAGTGGCGGGCGCGCCCATAAAAGCCTCACCTGGGCCGGCGCCTCCCGACCAGGTGAGGAGCGCTTCCACATGTTGCCTTTCGCCGGCGTGTGAACCGCGTTAACCCCCAACCCCCCAACCTGAGAACGCAGCCGCCACCTCCGGGTCAGGGGGCCAACGCCATGCTTGTTTGGAAATCAGGCCGCGGCTCCAGCACAGCGCCCATTCTCCTCACACTTCCCAGCTGTCAGAGTGGAAAACACATTGAGAGGGAATCTAGCGCCCTAATGAGGGCAGCTGCAGACCACAGGCGGCCATTTTGGAGCTGAGAGCAAATGTGGTTTGGCTCTGACGACGACACACATTGATTTTATTCCTGCCCGGAATAAATGTCTTCATGCATTTCGTCTCTCCGATACAGCGGCCTTTCATCCTAAAGGTGTTCCTCCACACCACCCTCGCTGTAAAACTCGTGTGTGCATATTGCCTCGGACGTGTTCATGGTGCTCTGTCTGACACCGTGAAAACCTTTGCGGACGTTCAGCAGCCGAAAATCTTTTCTAGAGCTAATGAAGTTCAGATATTTGTTCACAGAGAGAGCAAAAGTAAAAAGGCACTTTAAGATACAAGCTTAATAGAGAGCAAAAGTAAAAAGGCACTTTAAGATACAAGAAAATTTAAGATTATTCAAAAATACAAATTGAAATGAATGGACATGCCCGTAATCCATTCCAGCCCCTCAAAGAAGAGCAACTCTTTTAATGTACACTATGTTTCATAAGAAAACCCAAGCACTCTGATGTACGTTACTACAAAAAATCCATTGATCACATGATGAAATCAATTTGATCAGTTCAACTGACATTGTGCCACTCCTTCTGGACCACCACCGGGGCAGTATAATGCAGAAACACATATGAAGAGTTTCAAAACAGACTCAGCAGAACACTGTCAATCAGTTATTCTTTGCGGGGGATAAAGAATACATATGCCTGTGAGAATTGTTATATGTATACATGTGTTGCTCCACCGTTTGTGTTCAAACCTCCATGAGTGAAAGGGTTAAAATACCACATCACTGATACTGTGAATCAGCTCGTCTGAGGTTAAATTGCATTGTATGTTTGTATTTGTTTACTTTCCGCCACTCAAAATGCGTACTCTTTCCCTCAGGCCTCCGGGGAGCACCCGGATACTCCCTGGAGCAGGCTCATCATCTCCCAATCGAGATGGACCCTCTGATTGGTGAGTTATACCCACTACTTCGCCCGTGCCCGCGGCTTCTCCAATGTATACGCCGCTTGTAACGTCTCTTGTCGACGCGTGTAACTCCTTTGCCGCCGCAGCCAACGGCGCTGCGAGCAACAAGCGTCAGATCACAGACTTAGTGGACCAGAGCATCCAGATCAGCACGCAGTGCTTCGTGGTGACAGCTGACAACCGCTACATCCTGGTGTGCGGCTTCTGGGACAAGAGCTTCCGCGTGTACTCCTCGGAGACAGGTGGGCGAAAAAGGTGGACGCGCTGGTGCGTGGATGACGCCGTCGATACTCGGGCGTGCTGTTCTCTGCCGAATGGCCCTTTTGTCATATGGCGAACCCGGACGGCCGTGAGTGGTGAAAAAAAAAAATCTTAGTAGCTGATGTCCCCCAAGCACTTTGAAAGAAATGGCCGCTATATTTTAATAACCAGACTGGCGACTGCAACAAAGTGCCTCACAATATTTCCAAAGTGACAAAGATGAGTCGGCAGCCATCTTTGTCTTGTTGTCTGTTTTGTAATCGTCAAGGCTAGTGAACAAAAATGGAATAACTCAAGCTGAAATTGAAAAATGTTTTTCGTTTACAAAATAAAATAAAAACAATTGTTTAAAAAAAAAAACCTAAATACGAGCAAAGCAAAGAGGAACACAGGGATGAGACGAGTGCGGTTGGAGGGAGCTGATTGGTTGACACAAGGAACCGGGCTGATGAGAACACGTGGAACCAAAACCTAACGAGCAAAACATGCAAAAGACACACAAGGAACCGAAATGTAATCAAAAGAACAAAATAAAAGCCGATCATGACAGTATCGGTTGTTGCGTTATTTCATCCATCCATCGTGCTGAATTTTTTTTGGGGAGGTTCTTCACGCTGCCCGCGACGTGATGACGGACGCGCGCCCGCCACATTGTGTGTCCCGAGCAGGAAAGCTGACCCAGATCGTGTTCGGCCACTGGGACGTGGTGACGTGTGTGGCGCGCTCCGAGTCGTACATCGGGGGCGACTGCTACATCGTGTCGGGCTCGCGAGACGCCACTCTTCTTCTGTGGTACTGGAGCGGCAGGCACCACATCATCGGCGACAACCCCGCCAACAGTAAGTGGCTTTGTGTTTTGTTGGGGTTTTTTTTGTGTTTTTCTTTGCCTTTGTGTCTCACACCTTCTACGCGCAAGTCCCGATTTGATGAAGTTGACAGAAGCGGCGACGGCTAATTAACAATTTCGGCTCGGCTGAGTCCAATTAGCCGGGGAGACTTTTTGTGTTGGTTGCATCGGGGAAATAGAATTCCCCTGCTGCATCTTCAACACTCGTGCAAATATCTTCTTCAACAATGAAACTTAAAAGTGCACAACGGGGGGGCTGTTTTCGAAATCAAGTCATCTTTCAGCCATTTGTGGGGATGGGTATTGTTGGAAAAGAAGTCGGCCAAAATGTGACTGGTTTGTCAAAGCATTTTAAAATCACGTTTTCCAAAATCTTGTTTTTGCACTTTTTTTTCGCTTAGTAAGATATTTATTGACTTTGCTTTTAAACGCCTTTAACCGTCTGTAAATGTCATTTTTAAACATGTGAAGCACATTGAGTGATCTTGTGTATGAAATGTACAACATAAATTGTTACCTTAAAGGAGTTGGAATTTTTTTTTTTCAATCATAGTTTGTGTTTTATTTATAGTTTAAAGTCGTCAAATCTCCTCATATTTGTGTTTCGGCTTTCACAAGTTTGTCAAAGCCATGTCTGATGTCATTGTGAAGCTTTGGCGCCATCTGGTGAGAGCTTGTTGCAAAGCCAATATCTGAAACGGAGTTTGCCACCATCTGGTGGTTCATATCTGGAATTACAAGCCTTTTTGCCAAGGCGTTGATGATTTGCATTATTTCTGTTTTACGTGTTTCAAATGGCGGTTGTCATTGGATGCTCGCTGAGTTGAGGCCATGTCAATCAAAAAGGTGTCTGGGCGTTTCAGATAATTAAAATGGTTGATCTGATTTGATCACCCCGCCCACCCCCCACCCGACGCCAACACCGGGCTGGCGTACGGGCCAGTTGCGCTCGTCCCCGGGGTGAAGGCGACTGAGATTGAATCTTTTGTCGGGCAGGTGAGCGGCTCCAGCTCCCTCGTTACCTCCCCAGAGGCTTGCTGTGACACTTGTCCTCGTCAAAGCAAGCCCCACTCCCCCCCACACCTCCCCCGACAAGTACCCCCACATCATCCTCAGAGCAGCTGCTGGCACTGACAGCGCGGCTCAGGGTCCCGCGCGGTCTCTGCGGGACCACATCCATCACAGTCCGGCCCACCGGACCGCCACCGCGGGGGTAGGCAGGCGGGCTTTGGGAGTCCGCGACTGTCACCATTGTCACTCAGACGCGTGACTGAAGGGATTAGCCCCAAATAGTAGCATTAGCTTGTCTTTATGTGCTTGATCAGATAACCCATGATCTGATTTTGAGAAAAATCTGCTCAGAGATCCCAGCTGTCACCCAATATGTCCGATTTTGTGGTCATGCACGACTGACGTCTTTAGGGCCGTGATTTTAATTGGCTTACTGTGTAAAACCGGTCCGTGCGGCCTTAGCCTAGCGTGACGCTGAAGCATGTTGAGTTGAGGTGTCGGAAATGAATGGACAACTAACAGGCTATCAAATTCATTGACAATTAACGACACTATTTTGGTCATCGTTTTTTAGAGCTTAACTCATTTAATGGCCGCCATTTTTCTCATATCGGGAGAGCCGGCGGCAGCCATTTTTGACCATTTGGCTAATCTTTGAAGGTCTACAGAAAATTGAGTCCTGTAGCTTTTTATGGATGGAACCAACTAAGCTTTTTTTTTATCATGTCAGACGTGCCTCTGCTCAATAAATATTGGTGAAACACTGCGTTGTACCGCAGTACGCCACTTGGGGGCGATATTGCTCCTTATCCGCCGTGATGACCGAGGCTGACGGCATCACGGGTCCTTTCTTGTACAGAATTTGAATTTGAACGCTGTCTGTGTGGCCTGTTGCAGGCGACTACCCGGCGCCGCGAGCTGTCCTCACGGGCCACGACCAGGAAGTGGCGTGCGTGGCGGTCTGCGCAGAGCTGGGGCTGGTCATCAGCGGGGGCAAAGGTCAGCCAGCCTATATGTCAAACAAAACAACAGCAAAAAAAACCCTGTCCGGTACAATGGTACCTTTTAAGCTTTTTATTGCCACTTCCATCTGGAGTTGACCCTAAAACTAAGCATCATACAACAACAATTAAACCGTTTGTATTTAAAACAGCCACATATCCTTTCAGTCCACTCGCTGAATGCTAACTTTACGTTGCATCAAAGTTGCGGTGATGTCACCCTTTAAGCCGCGTATTGAACCCAAACAGTCCAGTGGCACGGAGACAATTTAACACCAAAATACATTCTTTTTTCTCTGCAAAGAGTGGCTAATATTAGCGCCGTACCGATGAGCGAAGAAGATTTCGGCGTTCAAAGTTGAAAATGTGGTCAGTTTAGGACTTCACGTGGGCAGTGATGTGAACAAGCGTCGTGTGTGTGTGTGTGTGTGTGTGTGTGTGTGTGTGTGTGTGTGTGTGTTGGCTGGCAGATGGCCCGTGCCTTGTGCACACCATCACCGGGGACCTACTGCGGGCGCTGGAGGGTCCCGAGAGCTGGCGGCGGCCGCGGCTCATCTCGGTGTCCAGCGAGGGTCACTGCATCGTGTACTACGAGCGCGGGCGCTTCTGCAACTTCAGCATCAACGGCAAGCTGCTGGCCCACATGGAGCTCCGCGACAGCACCAGGGTCAGGAGGACGCACAAAAAAAAAAAAAAAAAGGGCTAGAAAACAAGCAAAAGCTGCTTTATTTTCGCGGACTTTTTTTGCATTGCTATTATGCAATTCCGCTGAATGCTCTTTTTGATATGTTTCATGTTCATGTACTTTTATTTGATTTGTTCTTTTTTTTTCGGATGACTTTTTGTGGTGTTCGTACGACTTTTTCTTTTTTTCCCTTTTACTTCATTTGACTCATTTCGGATTATGTAGTTTTTCCCTTTTATTTTTCATTGACTTGTTTAGAATTTTTTTTGCTTCAGCTTTTTTTTCTATTTTTAAAAAAACTATTTTTCTTAGATTCTTTTTTACCCAATTAATTCTACTGTGCTCTTTTCCATTTCACTTCTCAAGGTTTTATTTGCTCTTGAAGCGTCTTGTAAATGAGTAAAGAATCTTCAATCGGCAGTTTGTTAATAACTACGAGAGGCACGACGGGGAAAATGCAAACTACGCACACAGTTGCATGCCAAAAAGTGAGCCTGATGAATGGTTTTTTTTTGTTGTTGTTTTTTTTTTCCCCCCGGATGCAGGCCATGGTGCTGAGCAGCGACGGGCACAATCTGGCCACCGGTGGCGACAACGGCGTGGTCCAAGTGTGGCAGGCGTGCAGCCTCAAGCCACTCTACGTGTACCCTGCCTGCGACGCCGCCATCAGAGCCATGGACCTGTCACATGATCAAAGGTCAGCCGCAAGTTGCCAAACGATGCCACCCTTGTCAATTTTTTTTTTTAATCCCCAAAGGACGCTGCATTCCAAACCAGCCACAAAAGAAAGCTATCTTTAGAGTAGAAATTCATTTTAAATTTGACGTGTAAAAATAGAGTAGTATTCTTGGAATGCATGTATAGAACATCCATCCATCTATTTTCTAATCCGCTTTAGCCGTCTTCGGGCAGTAGGCGGGGGACACCCTGAACCGGTCGCCAGCCAATCGCAAGGCGCACACAGACGAACAACCATCCGCTCTCACACGCACACCGAGGGACCCGTTTAAAGCGGACAATCAACCTAGCGTGCATGTTTTCGGAATACGGGCAGAAGCCGGAGTACATGTGTAAAAATGTAATGTTGCAATAAAAAAGCTTATTGACTTCAAAATAATGCGTAGCCTGAGGAAAAAGCTCCACGGTGCGCGTTTGTGTCACGCTTGTCAGTTTGGCTTCGACTCAGCGTACAAGCGGCCTTAACATGGGAGGCTCGTGGCCCGTAGCGAGTCGACTTACTTTACAGCCGCTTCTTTGTCCGTTCAAAACTCTCCGTTTTCACGTTGCTTCAATAACCGGCCCACACACACAAGCGCGCGTCAGTCAGTCAAGTCTACGAGCCGGTGCCTGCGCGTCAGTGGGACCCTCCATGCGGCGATGCCGGGGGGCTCCGAGCGTGACGTCAAAGTGTGTGATTCCCCCCCGAGGGACAGCAGAGTATTGGCCACATGGGGACACGTGCACGTGGCCTATTCTACATTTGAAGTCCTTCATTTGTTTGGTTTTTTTTTGTGCTCCGTAGGACCCTGATCACTGGGATGGCCTCAGGAAGTATCGTCGCGTTCAACATCGACTTCAACCGCTGGCATTACGAGCACCAACACAGATACTGAGCGACGACCCGGCGGACACTCTGGACCAAGAACTGTGACCGGGTCCGAGAGAGACCGAGATGTTGCGTGCGCCACCCATCCCGGTGGCCTCGCAAAGAACAGGTTTGCGTTCAAGCATCGTTGCGCTTTCCGCTGCGTCGACGTCTGCCAGAGTTTCGGGAGCCAAACGAGAACGTGGGAAATATGCAACAAATGGTTCCGAGACTTGCTTGTAAACCGAACGGAATCGGATTATCTCCCATAAATATACAAGCCGGTGTCAGGATGTGACAGTGACATGCTGGACTTGGGAAGAAAATTCCTGTCAAGCAGGAATATGTTTATTTATGTCCGTTTTAAACATCCAGAGAGTCACACGGCACACAACCATGAGGAGTTTCCATCCTAGTGGAGCGCTCATAAACACACAGCCGACCTAACCAAGGAGGGTGCGTGCGGTGGGGGGGGGGGTGAGTCACGACCATGATTAAGGTGACATTTACAGGGAAGAAATTTGTTTTCTCGGTCTCGTCCCCTGCCAATGATGTGTTGAGGTCAATTCATGGCATCCATTAACTTAGTCTCCAAGTGGGGGAGTTGGACCTGCAGACAATTCTCCTCTTATCTTATTAAAGTTTAAAATTTGACATCCTAATTCTTTTTAATGTAAAAAAAAAAAAAAATGTTTTCAAATCAGGCCTTTCTCTTTTTCAACACGTCTTGGCTGGCTGGTAGCTCTTGCTTGTTCCCGCATTTGTGCTTAAACACCGCCCTCTAGTGGGAGAGGAACGTTCAAACACACGCAAATCTGAAATTCGAGATCATGCAAGAATCGTTTCAAATCAACCATTGATCCCAAAGCAACAGTAAAAGAATGAAAGAACATTATTATTTTTTTAAGGACTGTGTGAGGCCATGTACCCAACCAGCCCCTCCTCAAGCGAGCGACAATACAGGTAGGTCGCCCCCCCCCCAGAGGGACCGAAATTGTAGCATGCTTATCAGACTGTTTTCTGTTTTCCAACACTCGGACACACAATAACAGTGATGCTCAAGCACTTGTGGACTGCGTGAAAGCGTCCTCCTGGATTGTATGACATCACCCATTCAGTCTGTGCACCCTCCCCCCAAAAATAAGTGGAGCCGATTTGCACAACTGATTCTATGTTGTTCATTTCAATTTCCGGGCCAGGAGCGTTTTTGCTCTTACTGCGAAACACGAAAAAGTACTCTTAAGTAATGCCAAGTGCCAACTTGGTTGAGAAGAATTTTCTGGTGCGCTTTTATTTGCACATTTTGGTTAGTGTGTTTTTGTTGTTGTGTAATCAAGTGTTTTGTCTTGTGTGGAATCTGTTTTGGGGCGATTTTATTTGATTTATTTAGAAATTACATCACGTGATTTTATTGAGCGGCAATTATCGAAAACTTTATTTCCGTGCAGTGGTTCAATTCAAAAAGTGAAACCCAAACCTAATTTACACTTGAAACGTAATTCTCATTGTTTTTCATGTCCTATTGTAATTTCAATCGATGGCGGATTTTTGAAGGCTATTGTCAGGCGTGTGCGATAACTCCAGCAGCATATAGCTAGAAAATAAGTAGTGTGGCGTGAATTTGTTTGAGTTCCCCTTAGGAATTGAACTACTGAAATACTGGACATCATCAAAAGTATATTTGAATCACACAATAATTCATCCAAAATTTGGTTGCCCCGCTCAGCTGAACTGAGCGTCAGGACATAGGAACGCTTCAGACATTTTTGTGCAGTCTTTCACATTTTCACGCCCTCGATTTTGAATGTGTGACAAAAATATTAAGAAAAGAAATCAATGCTGTACCATGTGCACTGGGAAGCAATATGAAACTCAAAGCAACTGTGCGGCCATGACATGAAACATATTTAATAATTTAAAGTATGCAAATTGATTCATATTTTGTGGCAAACTTACGAGAGGAGAGCTGGAAAATAAGCTTTTTGTTGTTTTCGTTTGAGAATCATTTAGATTCATTTGTATTCATTAGTTCATGTTTGCATGTGTTTATGCATGGCTGTTTTTTATTTATGCCTTGATACTTAATTGCCTATTTGTATACTTATGTTTTCTGAGTTGCATTTTTAATATACATTTATATATATTTTATGTGCGGGATATTTTCTCTTCAGATGTTATTCATGCAAACGTGTTTAAAAAAATGTCTTTTTTTTTCCAAGTGCTTTTACTGCCACCTTCTGTCTGAACTTGTCACAGCAGGATTTCGCTTTGAAAAATGTTTCCCCACATCACTTTTCAGCATTTTTAATAAGAGAAAACACGAATAAAAAGATTTTTGGAAAAAAAAGCTTTGTCCAGATTTTATTTTCTTTTGCAATTTGCTTCTCATCTGTTGGGCAAATGGATTTCGTAACATCCAGCTGCCTCTCACTGACAGGTGCGGAGCAGTGGGCTGGAGAGCGAGGGCCTTCCAACTGGTGTTTTTCTGCATCTTGTCATCCGTGTTGTATATGGCACGCTCTCTGTCACGAAAACACTTCCTGCTTTTTTTCGCCAATCAGGAGCAAGCAACATAAGAACGTTTCAGCAATTATTAAACATAATATAATTGACGTAACTGTAACATAAAAGAATATAATGCTCAAATATAAAATTATAATAAAAAACACTTTAACAAAAGCTTACACGTGTTTCAAAATAGACCACTCACCAAAGATTGATTCGGTTGTTTAATTTGACACTTGACGGGCGAGCAGGCACTCCAGAGACCACACAAATTGTATACAAGCTATTAAAAAGTCAATATTCCATATGTCCCCTTTGAAAGGAGCTCATCCATTTCGATATAATATCCTGATGTGGATTATGGATCTCGATAATACGCACGGTTATGTCATGACGTTACACTGACGCTTTCTTTCCATTGAGGACCATTTTATACTACTGACACTGCGGGGGAAATGTTCCCCCCACAAAAAAAGACTCTTACAGCATGTGTGCTATTTGATTCTGCCTCGATCAGTCAAACGTTTTCGCAGCCCTTGAAAAAAAACAACAAAATGGAGTGACGCGTGGTACGAGTGCAAACAAGCGAGCCGGGGCACATTGGTGGACACAAACATTTGATGCAAGTTGCGTTTCAAAAATGCGCACATGCACTTTACAGCCTCACATGTACTCGCCTTTGAAATAAAAAAAAAAAAAAAGCCCCCGCCCAAAAAACAAAAAGACGACCTTTGAATAAACAAAATGTCATTTGACTGGAAGCACCGTGCTACATCCAGTACATCATGTAGCTTCCGTTTAGTTTCTTATGATTCATTTCATTCGCTTGTCTCTTCATTCAAACACATTTAACACTGTGCTTTTTGGGGGCATGGTGCCTCTAATTGCACTTTCAGTCATGTGCTCTTACATTGTCACGTTTTCGAACCATCAGCACGCAATTATTAGCATTATTAAATGTAAAACAAAAAAAAAAAGTAAAAAGCATAGCACAGATAACACCTGGAGTAACATTATAGCAGCAAATTATTGGCTTCATCCAATGGAAGGGTTCATGGAATATGTTGCACCGGAACCTGCGAAAGTGCAGCGACAGCTTGCTGAAAGTCACGCGAGACTTTGCTGCGCGAGTGTCATCGCCGGTCATCAAGATCTTCAAATCTCCGCGAGGCAGGCTGGCGTTCCTGCAGTACATAATCGTGACCACAAGACGGCGGCAGAACGTTGCCATCTTCAGGGAGCAAAGTTGAGTAGTGGCATGATTGTGGAACATGTCAACCGTAAACTGGAACTCGTTTCTATACAAGTTGCCTGTGAATACTGAAGAGCGGACTCTGAACTGCAATTCTTTGGAAGTAGTTCAGTGGTCGGAATGCGAACCGATAAATTGGAGAGGTTTGAAGAGATCAAGAAAGCCCTTTGACACTGTTTGCGATGAAGGACCTCTCGAAATGAATGGGACTTGATTTAAATGACCTGAACAGTTTGGATTGGAAATGGTTTGGATTGGCGGAAAAATCTGGAAGGAGTTATACAGTGAACGTGGATGCTGAACAGAAGGCGCTTGAACTGAAATGCTGGAGAAAAAAACTCAATTGTTGAATGTAAGACTTAAAAGCGTAATGTGGAAACGAGAATACTTCCCAAGACGTCCCGAATGAGCCGAACAATTTCAAGTCGGAATGGTTTGAATTGGTGGAAGAAGTTGTGAACGGTGGAAGGATGAGTTTGCCTGGAAAATCGCCCAATTTATTTCAACGGGAATTATTCTCGTGGACCGTTTGTGGAGGGGTGAAGAAAATTCCCCAAATTTCATGAATGATACGAACATGTTGGAATGCTGTCACCCGGTGGACAAATGTGGAAGAAGTCGAAGGGTAAAAATTTGTTGCCGAATCACTTAGCTACCCTGAAAGCAAAATTGGCCCCAGTGAGTTTACGAAAAATGTGATTTCCGAAAATTTTGAACTATTCAATTCTGCGGTGAGGCTAACGAGGCGGTTGCCGGCCGAACCGGACGGAGAATAGTCGTCCGACTCCGACGTGAAGTCGGCGGGCGACGCGAGCGCCAGGTTGGAGCCTCCTCGGGCGGACGCGGCGCAGACGGAAGAGCGAGCGCCGTGCGGGAAGTTGGCCGCCGGCGTAGCGTCGGGATGCTGTTGTCTTTGACGGAAAACTTGCTTCTCCTTGTCCAGCGGCGTGTTCTGACGGAGGGAGGAAACAGACACAGTTGACCAATACAAATGGGGGATTTTTTTTGGGGGGGGCGGGGGGTCCTCCAGTAATTTACAACCTATTGTCGAAATCCGCAAAACTTTTTCTTCATAATACTTTTGGAAAATGGGACTTTTTCTCTCAAAAACATGAATACGTGTGTCATTTCATACCATTTCCCCCCCTAAATAGTATTTCTTGATTTAAAAAAAAAAAAAAAAAGAAAAAAGAAAGCATCATCTATTTTTTTTACCCATAAAGTATTCCACCTTTTCCTGGGTAAAAGTGTGGCCGATTCGCGTGTGCGCAGACCCACCGTGATGACCATGACGCCGGCCGTCGCGCTGCTCCCCTTGTGTCCCGTGTTGAAGTTTTTCTTGATCCTGACGGCGACGGGCAGCTGCTGTTGGTTCTCGGCCGCGCCGTCCTCCTGCGAAAGCAAACGTTTCCGCCGCATGACGTTTTTAGCGCACGGGAAGCGGTGACACGTTCGCTGCCGTCTTCTTACATTGACCCAGGGGTGCTCCAGCACCTGGCCGGCCGACAGCCTTTGGTCCACGTCCACCCGCAGCATGCCGCCGATGAGAGCCTGCGGAGCGGACACGCGTTAAGAGCGAGCGGCCGTGATCAAGCTCCGTTTGCCGGCGCGGCCGCCACCTTGGCCGAGTCCGACACGCCGTCCCAGTGCGGTGACGGGAACTCCAGCCGGGCCTTCAGAATCTCTTGGAACAGGACGTCCTGGTCCTCGCCGCCGCTGTGCAAGGACACCAACGCATTTGACTTCATCATCGACAGATGAGACAGGTGGAAGGCCGGCTAAAATCCGGAGGTGAAATAAGTCGAGTTGTTTCTTTTATTCATCAAATCGGAGGCCGTTTGGGAATTGTATTGTTTTGTGAGCATAATAGCATAGCAGTAGCACCGCCTCCAGCATTGAAGCTGCCCATTCCTGATTCCTACAGTTAGGGGGCGGGGCCGAGATCTTCCAAAAATGTCAGATTGCGCAATTTGACAATGATTCCACGATAAAAAAAAAAAGAAACAAACGCAGAGCTTGACGAAAGCAAGAATTATGACAGGACCGGTGATGATTTAGGATACGCGTACCAATTGAAGGGCGGGAAGCCGCAGAGCAGGATGTAAGTGATCACACCCGCAGCCCAAATGTCCACCTTGAGGCCATACCTGGAATTGGACGTGAAACGCACGCAAACAAGCCACACCGTTAGGGACACCGACACTATGACGTCACGTTCCACTCGTGTTCCGAAATTTCCAGGAACTTCCCCGAAAGTTGCTCCTTGAGAAAGAGAAACGCACCCCTTTTCGGCGACGATCTCCGGCGCCACGTAGGTGGGCGTGCCGCACACCGTGTACAGGTAACCGTTGACAACGGTGGCCAGGCCAAAGTCGCCCAGCTTCAGGGACTTGCTGCCGTCGTGGTGCTGGTAAACCTTCGCCACACACACACCCCACAAGAAAGACAGTGTGCAATCTTTACGGGGACAGAGATGTATTTTGTTGCGGAAAAGAAAAAAAAAAGTTGCGATTTTAAGTCACGCTTATCCGAGTGAAAGTCATCACATAATTTAACGATATTAGGATCAAAATTTTGTGAGGCACATTTTAACAAATCGCTTAATGCTAAAGGAAATTATCTTTTATTATTAAAAAAAAAAAAAAAAAAAAAACTCAACAATTTAACTTTTGTTCTCAAAAATAATAAGACTTTAGGTCATAATTCTCTTAAATTTTTGAAACGATCCAAAGCTGCCTGTTGCGATTATAGCAACAATTCACAAGTAATTGATCGTCACACCAAAGTTTGTAATTGTCTATAGATGCCACAAGATGGCAACAAAGGGCTTTTTCTCTATTAGACAAGGCTATGGCATGAAGCGCTTCACCTCATTTCAACATGGTCCTCGCCCCAAAATGGTGCCAATAGTTTTCTATTAGACATGGCTTTGGCCTGAGCATAAAAAACAGCCAACCGTGAGTTTTTCCGACAAATTATGGGGGATGGGTGCCCCCCACCCCCAGAAAAAAAATTGAAGAATGTGAATTTGAAGGTTATACATTTAGTATGTTTTTTTTTTGGGGGGGGGGATGTTTACATGATATGAAAAAATATTAAGGCACCCCCCCCCCCCCCCCCGCCCCAAAAAAAACATGTCCGTTTCTCAGTTTGAGAATTGTTTTCCCCTGTGGCGCGCCTTTGTATACCAGCAGGTTTTCGGGTTTGATGTCTCTGTGGACGATGTTGAGGCTGTGCAGGTACTTGACGGCGCTGGCCAAGTTGAACAGCATGCAGCCGGCGTCTCGCTCCGTGTACTTGTTGGACGAGGTGATGGCGTCAAACAGGTCGCCCCCCTTGCACAAAGGCACGCGGGAAGCACGCTTGTAGGATTCCAAAATAGCTTTCAAAATGGAACTGGAGAGGGAGACGGCTTTCCTGAATGCTTGGCATACCTTGACTAACTCCATGACCAGATAAATATCATTGCCGGTATCCATCTCTTCAATCAGCAGCACGATGTTGGGATGTTTGACCCGTCGAAGGATGGACACCTCGCTCTGGATCATGTGCTCCTGAACGGCACAGCAAGGAATAGAATACAACTACAAGTATTGCACATGTTTTGTTTAAAATCGTGTTGAAAAAAATAATAAATCCGTGAATATGTAAACTTGCAGATGCCGATCAGTGAGTATGCAAGCCTCCCAAAAAAAAAAAAAAACATGAACTGAATGACAACAGGTTGATAAGAAAAAGCACCTTTCCTCGGCATTTCTCCTTGCTGATGATTTTCAGGGCGTATTCTCTCCCCGTGGATCTTTCCACACACTCTCGCACCACAGCAAAGTTGCCGCTGCCTAAAGTGCGGCCCACTTTGTAGCGCTCAGCGATGGAGGCGGGGACAGCGGACTCGTCCGTGGGCTCGGCTGCGGACATTTGGGGGGGGGAGGGGGAGGGGGGCGGAGATTTGGCAGAATGAAATGACCTTGCTCTGTCTTCTAACAGGGGCGTGCGGTCGGTCTCACCTTCGCTGCTGGGTGCGTCGCCTTCGTCCATGGAGCCGCACACCTTGGTGGAGGCCAACGACAGAGACGAGCCGCTGTGGTGGGATCCCTGAACACAACCGCAAAAAAAAAAAAAAAAAAAAGCACAATAATCAGAGATTTCATTGACATTACTTTGGCATTTTGTGTCACACTTTTATGCTGTTTTTCATGCTTTGCAGGGACATTTGTCTGTTTGTCATTTTCAGACCGTTTCATCTCGACCTCGAATGAAAATTGTGCAAGCCCGCCTCCACCCGCTCCGTAAGAAAAGCGCTTGTGAGTTGTGATTTGTTGTGTTTTAAGGACTAAAAAGTCATTTCCTTTCCTCCTACCTGGCGTCTCCTGAGGCTGCCCGGACTGGTGGGAGAGGGGCAAGGAGATTTCCCCGATCGAGGCGTGGACAGCTGACTCCCTGCGGTCCCATTGGCTGGCGAAAAGGACCGCAGAGGTGTCATTGGCCCTCCTCGCCTTTCGTCCTGTGAGCAATGGCGCCTTTGTGAGGCCTCACCTGAGCCAGTAGATGAAGGCGACTTGCTCCTGCGAGACATTCCGCCACTTCTTGGAGAGCAGCGACCGTGCACTGAGGGAAGCCGACCGTATGAGCACGACTTGGCCACCCTGCATTCTGGAGAGGAGAGAAACAAGTCAGTGGGAAAGTGTAACCCAACCTGCTCCAAGTCTGGAGCTACCCAGCCAGCATTTTTTTTTTTCCACTTACCACTTTCGTCCAAACTGAAGTCATCCTGGTAGCGATACTTTTCAGGCCCGCAAGCAAAGAAGATGTCATCGTCGCCAAAAAAGTCCTGAAGGCACATGACCTGCAAAAAATGATCACGCTGTTTTTTATATTTTTTGTTTATTTTTTTACAGCCATGCCGATATCAGTGGTTATGTTAGAAAAAAAAATGCACTGCCAATGTCTTGTATTCAAATACTTTGTCCAAGCAAATTGCATTAGGCAGTGATTCTTTTTTGTGCCACAAGAGGGAGCCTGCGTACAAATGGCAGTTCCATCCATGAAGCATCCCTCACCGAAATCACGAAAGCTTGCGAATAGGTAAACAAATGTCTTAGTGGATGCAGCCGGTGCTCTCATCAGAATGAAGCCAACTCAGCGGTCATAAATAAATCAAAAGACGCTGATGGAGTCCCGGCCTTCTCCCTAAAAGCCGATATTGATACACTTAAGTGACGCCCATTTCCTTTTACTGGGAGAGCCCCGCTGCCAGCTTAACTCAAGCAATTCGTGCTTGATGTCATCCTGACTGGAACTGAAATATTATTCAAAGCGATGCCTCGGACGCATTTTTTTTTGCGACTCGGTCCAGGCAAAATGGTCGAACAAAGAGCACCGGGCCCAAACGGTCTCAGCAGACACGCCCACCCACTCTGATGAAACCCCCGTTTGTGTCCGCCATTCCTCCAAAACGTGTGCCAAGTCCCAGCGGGAGGGGAGCTGCAAGGATGGCTGTTGCCAAGGAGACGGGGGCGGGGGGTTGGTGGGGGGCAATTGAGGAAAAAAGTGATGAGAAGGGCACGGCGGCTCTTCAGGCTGGAGAGCAGAGCGCGAAAAAGCAAAACCTCCTCCTCTGACCGCTGCTTTAGAGGTGAGCCGAGGAAAAGGACCACCGCAATGTTGACCTCCACCAAGGTCAAACTGGGGCAAAGGTGGGGAAAAAAAGAGAATTTGTATCTACTCGCACATTTGAGGCCAATGTGGTCCTAGAAAAAAAAGCAAACCCGACTTAAAAACCTAACTTGGAAACCCTAACCGTGCTTTATAAGCTTACTTTGAAACACCACTCTTCAACCTTAACCCTAATTTGAAACCCGAAATGTATTTTGAAACCCCCAAAGCTACTTTGAAAGCCTACTTTTAAAGCATCACTCTACTTTGAAACACGAACCCTACACTGAAACACTCACCTTGCTTTGAGACCCTAAACCTAATTTGATACTCAAACCCTACTTCGAAACCCCACACTGAATCACTAACCCTGCTTTGAGACCTTGACCCCAATTTGAAACCCAAACCCTACTTTGAAACACTAACCCTGCTTTGAAACCCTACCCCAAATTTGAATCCCTGCTTTGAAACACTACCCCTACTTTTAAAACCTGCCTTAATAGGAAACGCCACAGACAGCCTAACAAAGCAGCATCTAAGTGGCAATGTCATATTGTTTTGAGCAAGGGAAACAGATCGATAATATCATAACTGAAAGCTTACTTTCAAACACTTCATATCATAACATAAATATCACAACTCTTATAAGCATATATTCTTTATCCTCTGCAAAAAAAAATGACTCTGATTACTACTACTCATACTGAGGCATTCTTCACATACAGCATATGCATGCCTGCATTCTGCTGCCCCCAAATGGCCAAGGCATGAATACTCGAAACCAAAAAAAAATGTGGCAAAAACTTTCATTCTTTAAGCCTAACAAAGCAGCATCTAAGTGGCAATGTCATATTGTTTTGAGCAAGGGAAACAGATCGATAATATCATAACTGAAAGCTTACTTTCAAACACTTCATATCATAACATAAATATCACAACTCTGATAAGCATATATTCTTTATCCTCTGCAAAAAAAAATGACTCCGATTACTACTACTCATACTGAGGCATTCTTCACATACAGCATATGCATGCCGGCATTCTGCTGCCCCCAAATGGCCAAGGCATGAACACTCGAAACAAAAAAATGTGGCAAAAACTTTCATTCTTTAAATTGGCTTCAATATTGTTATCACGGTTTGTTTTTACAAAGTAAGATACGATAGAGTTTTTCCCCCTTTTCTTTAAAAGAAGATATAAAGATTTGTGTTGGTGCTTTTTGGGAATCCACTGTTGCGACTTGGTGATGGAACACAGGCACTGCCACGCTCAGTGTGTCGCCACCACCGGGGGCACAAACGTTGGCTTTTGTCCTCGCATAAGAGTCCAGAAACTGCGTATTTGATATTCACCGTCAGCATCTTGCAGCCGAAAATCGAGGCAGCGCTCGAAAATAGCTTCCCTTTTGCTGGGGAGAATCAGATTTTTTTTTTTGAATTGGCTTCAATATTGTTATCACGGTTTGTTTTTATAAAGTAAGATACGAGAGAGTGATTTTTTCCCCTCTTCTTTAAAAGAAGATATAAAGATTTGTGTTGGTGCTTTTTGGGAATCCGCTGTTGCGACTTGGTGATGGAACACAGGCACTGCCACGCTCAGTGTGTCGTCGCCACCACCGGGGGCACAAACGTTGGCTTTTGTCCTCGCATAAGAGTCCAGAAACTGCGTATTTGATATTCATCGTCAGCATCTTGCAGCCGAAAATCGAGGCAGTGCTCGAAAATAGCGTCCCTTT
>NW_017805123.1:27517-60749 GCF_001891065.2 Hippocampus comes | reverse complement strand
CAGGGAGGCCTGATGGAGCTGCTGTGTCACTGAGCCAGCAGGCTCGCTAGAAATCAATCAAAAGCAGCACAATCACCGGTGCCCTGGTTACACGACTCCATCGCAAAATCGACAACAGGGGAGCACTTTCCCACTCTTCTGATCAAAATTGTCATCTGTCTCGAAAAGAATATTCCCGGGCGCATTTTCAACCTATCTGCTCCACACACGCTCAGGCCCAGCAGTCGTAGATCCATTACTGTACTGTGGTGAGTGGGAGGCCACAGACCAACCACCCCCCCCCCCCCCCCCCCGGACCAAAGTCAGTCTAGTTACATCTCTTTAGTTACATGAAAGAGTCAGACCGCACCCTCAATATCGCTACGGAGACGGACTCCATCTGATGGTTGCAAAGCGTATCTAAAGAAAATAAATTGGGAATACACATCCCCAATCACTGAGGTTGCGATGACACAGTCGAGTTCGTTTACTAGTGGCGCCATTTGAGAAACATTCTGGCTATTGCTACCCGGAAGTACGAGTGGAAAAGCTCTCAAGCGGGACGCAGTTGTGGGACGAGGTGCCATGTGCTCCATCTTGGTGCCGCCGCATCCCAGAAGCCTCTCAAGCAGGCTCCTCCACTGACATCGGTGCCTGCCGCACCGCTCTGCAGCAGTTCCTTAGCAACCGGCTCGGGAAATCGCATCACCATGGAAACCATAGACACCATTGGACAGGAGGGGAGGGGCGGTGAAAGTCATCAGATATTTGTGATATAGTCGAGAGCAGGGATGGCAGGAACAAGCTTAGTTCGGGAGCTGAGTACTGTCTGTCCGTCTACACTGAGAAAAAAATGTTGTCAATTGGTAGCGTGGAATAAAATCACCTGGATGCAGACACAGTTTTTGAAAATTCAAAATGTATCTAAATCCAGGCGATTCTATTTTGTGCAGCCACTTGACATGGTTCAACTGAGTAAATTCAACACTTTTTTCAGAGTATCTATCATCGAGCGAGCTAGCTTGCAAGCTATAACGTCTGTCTGCCTGCCTGCATGTCTGTCCACACCAGATCCGGGTCAAATGCTGCCTTTACTCACCCACGAAAAGTTTTTTTGGAATTAAGAAAATCAAAGCTCCAGTACTCCCAAAATTTTGGATAGGGTGTGTTGGGCCTCGGCCTGGCTCTTTCTGACATGTGAAAAGTGGCTTGCAATTAAGAAAATAAAATCTACTTTCAAATTTTGGTATAGTGCGTGGACGAAAACAGCAGTACCTTTACTTTGAAACCTGCTTACGGTGTGCGCGCGTCGTTTACGTACAAGCACTCTGGCCGAGACTGCGTGATTAGCAACAATTCACGGTCATGGTCAGTCACCCTTCCAAATGTTTGCCCATGCCATAAAATAAAAAAAAATATCGGGGGACGCTGAATGCCGCGGTTTCAAGAAAATACAGACTTTTTAAATATTTATTGACCAAGCCAGGGGTAAACCCGTGTGTTTAGTTTGTGGTGAAGGACAATGACGTGGTGTCGCCGTGACAGGACGAAGCACGCGGAAAAATGGCGACATTTGACTGAGGGCGGGGCTGCGCAGCTCTTCAAATTTAGCAAGCAAAACAAAACGGCGATTTTACCAAACGACGCGCGACCCGGGAAGGAGCAACCAGGACCCACTTTGTGAAAGCCACAACATCGCGAAAATCACGACGCCATTGTGGAATAAAATCACCTGGATGCAGACACAGTTTTTGAAAATTCAAAATGTATCTAAATCCAGGCGATTCTATTTTGTGCAGCCACTTGACATGGTTCAACTGAGTAAATTCAACACTTTTTTCAGAGTATCTATCATCGAGCGAGCTAGCTTGCAAGCTATAACGTCTGTCTGCCTGCCTGCATGTCTGTCCACACCAGATCCGGGTCAAATGCTGCCTTTACTCACCCACGAAAAGTTTTTTTGGAATTAAGAAAATCAAAGCTCCAGTACTCCCAAAATTTTGGATAGGGTGTGTTGGGCCTCGGCCTGGCTCTTTCTGACATGTGAAAAGTGGCTTGCAATTAAGAAAATAAAATCTACTTTCAAATTTTGGTGTAGTGGGTGGACAAAAACAGCAGTACTTTTACTTTGAAACCTGCTTACGGTGTGCGTGCGTCGTTTGCGTACGAGCACTCTGGCCGAGACAGCGTGTTAGCAACAATTCACGGTCATGGTCACCCTTCCAAATGTTCGCCCATGCCATAAAATAAAAAAATATAGGGGGACGCTGAATGCCGCGGTTTCAAGAAAATACAGACTTTTTAAATATTTATTGACCAAGCCAGGGGTAAACCCGTGTGTTTAGTTTGTGGTGAAGGACAATGACGTGGTGTCGCCGTGACAGGACGAAGCACGCGGAAAAATGGCGACATTTGACTGAGGGCGGGGCTGCGCAGCTCTTCAAATTTAGCAAGCAAAACAAAACGGCGATTTTACCAAGCGACGCGCGACCCGGGAAGGAGCAACCAGGACCCACTTTGTGAAAGCCACAACATCGCGAAAATCACGACGCCATTTTCGGGGGAGGGGTCGTTCAAGAGTGCTTGGTGGACTCTGCAGCGCTAAATATGTCCGGAGCAACAAAAGAAGTTCAAGAAATCCAGGTACAGACCCTCTCTTACTGATGTTCACCTGTCATTTGTGCTTCACATCTCCACCTCAAACATTCAACGTGCTTTGATGCACTTTGGCTCGATTTACGTCACTGAACAAGAAGAAAACAACGCACTCAAACATGCTCACTTGGATTTTTTTTTTTTTGGGGGGGGGCAAAAAAAATGTGAGTTAAGTTATATAATTACTGGCATACAAAGACGTGGTGGCATATTGATGGGAAGTTTAAATCAGAAAGTGTCATGTTCACGTTACTGAAAAAGAGTTACAAATGTTGCACAATTACAATTGTTTTGCGTAATTTCACTGAATAAATGTTTGTTTGTTTTTTGTAAAACAACTGCACTCTCATGATCTAACAATAACACATTCTCTTATCAGCTTCTGTAAACAATACAAAAAAAACGCTCCTCCACAATATTTTCTATATTTGGGAAAAATAATTGCCCATCCCTGGTCTACACTGGGAAAAAAAAAAAAAACCTTTATTTTATTTTGTCAAGTGGTTGCACGAAATAAAAATGATCTGGAAGCAGACATTTATTTCAGTCAAAATGTATCTGAATCCAGATGTTTCTATTGCTTGCAGCCACTTGACACGATAAAACAGAGTAAATTCAACACACCGTTTTTCCAGTGTATCGAGCCATCAAGCTAGCTCGCGAGCTACAATATGTGTCTGTTTTTTCTTTCCATTGATCGAGAGAACATGAGAGCCAAATCACTAAATAGGATTGATCATCTCCTGTTGTGTTATCAAGTGCATCCGTCTAACTTCCTTTCCATAGAAGTACATTAAGTAGAGGCCGGAAATCGAATTTCCCATTCCCAATGGATTTCCAATATCAACTTTGCAGTCAAATGTTGGACCAACATTTCATACCTGTATTGTTGTCCGGACGGAGAGATTGCTATGGTATGCTCTACGCGCCATGAAGTGCAAGAGAATTAAAAAAAAAAAAAAGATTGTTGTCCGGTACCAATGAATATCTTATTTTAGCCATAATACATTTTTTTTGTATTCATTGGTCGATGGCTTATCTGAATTTTTCTTCTGCCAAATATCAGAATCGGCATCTGCCGGAAAATATCAGTCTGCATGGGTCAGAGCTCACTCAAAAACTAGATGAGAAACTCTCGAGTCGAAAAAGAGCAAGAGGATACATACGGCCTTCCCGTCCACCGTGAAGAGCCTTTTGACGGCGCCGCTGTCCAGCTTAATGGCGTCTGTGATGTCCGTCATGACCTGCTCGAAGGAGTGCGCCGTCTTCTTGTTGAGCAGAACGCGCACGGCCTTGCGGGGCTTGACGCCGCTGCGGACGATGGTGACCAGCTTGGGCTTGATGAAGTCTTTGCTCTCGCGGGTTTCCGGCGAGCCGGCCCTGCCGCTGCCGAGGGAGGGCGGGTCGCGGGGGCATGCCACGGCCGTCCTGGCGCCGGCGGACCAGTTGGGGTTGACGTTCTTGATGTAGTCCACCTTCTTGTATGGCTCGAAGGAGGCACACACGTAGCTTTCGCCTGTCAAAAGTATGTGGACATGCGTCGGATCCCTTTGCCCGTTGTGTGTGAAGAAGGCATCAAAATAATGCGAGCCCGAGGCCAATTTGATGTCAATTTTAGACAACAGCGCACCTTCGTCCAGTTGCTCCATGCTCGTGATCCTCGTCGTGCCATCGACAGAGTATATGGTGCGAACCCCCTGCGGCAGGTTGACGTTGTCCGAGAGCGCTCGCGTGAGATCGGCCAGGAGCGCGTCCAGCGAGCGGAACCTGTCCTGAGAAATGGCGTACACGATCCCTTGGAAGTAACGGTCCCCGTTGCGGTAGAAGCGAACCTTCTTGGCCTTCTTCTCCGAGCTCAGCGCCTGCAGCGTCCGGGTTCGGTACAGACTGCAGTGGGCGCTGTGAGTGGGGCTGGGGAGCCCGTTGCCCCTGGAGCCCCGGCGGGCGTACCGCTGTGCCTTGTCCCTCTCGTCAAAGTGCTCCAGCTCCATGTTTGACGCTGCTTTTGAGCCCTCCAAAAAACCCACAAAAAACAAAAACCATACAGCAAAAAGGGAACTTATGGTGGCAACTTGACTCGTGACCTTCATTATTTCCATGGCAAAGATCATAGATGAGGATTGCCATATATACTGTACATATGTATGTGTTATTTCTCCCCCCCCCCGACCTATTGAAATGAATTGAATGAATAGAAAAACAATATTTTTGTAGAAAATGAACATTGCATATAATTAAAGAGAGTCTTCAATAATACAATATTTTTGTAACTTTTTTTTAAAGAAAATGAATATTGTATATAATTAAAGAGAGTCTTCAATAATAAACTGTTTTTCTGAAGTGTGCCGTAATCAAGCCAAACACACACACACACACACACACACACACACACACACACACACACACACACACACACAAAAACAGGTCGGGAGTGCCTATAAAGGGGGTGTGGCTTAATGAGTGCTGTCAGGAGCCCTGGCTTCAGCCCCCTTGCCTCAACCACATTTTTTTGTCACGCTCCTTGCGAGGGTTTTCATTTTTCTAATTGTGTGTGAAGCTACTTGTACCGTTCAATAAATGAGTGAAAGTGCATCAAATATGTGGCTTGCCCTTTTTTCAGCCCACCCATACAAAACACCGTATTATGGATAACAGATTTTGAACTGCCCAGTAGTTGGGTCTCTGGAGTGCGTGCTCACCCGCTAAGTGTGAAATTAGACAACCATGAAACACTTTTGTTCACTAGCTTTTTTCCCTCCCATTTTCATAAAACAGCGCCACCCCCTCAAAACAGGCTCATTTCAGCAAGGCCTATGTAATAAGGTGACAAGTGTACTGTAATTGGTGGTCCTTGGGGTATGCTGCTGAAAGCATGTCGGGCATGTTCCGAAGACATTTGGGAACTTGTTTTAAATTGTGTATTCGGAGAAATCCGCAAAAATCCGCTCGTGTTGGAACGTCAGAAGCCCCCCTCTAACCATGCTGCTGCTAGGACACATCAGAAGGAGCAAGTCACACCCATCCCATGCTGCTTGTTGTGACACCTTCCACAATCAGGACATTTTACCGTTTTTTAAAATACATAATAACAATACACAAACAATGCAGAATATGCAAAGACCATAAAAGCAGCTTGGGGCAATTAGATTTCTTGCAAGGTAGAAAAAAAGACAAGATAAAACAACGGAAATGAATCGGATAGGTTTCGTCCTACCTTCGAGATGTGAGCTGTCGCGTGTCAAGAAAGAACAGGTTGAACGTTGCCTTTCGATGCATTCATTTGATGTCACAGACGCAGCGAGGGGTCCCTTTGTTGCTGCGTGTGCACGCCCGGCTGCCCTGTGCTCGCTCGCACGCGCGGAGGAGGAGGAGGCAGTGCTGGTGCCGGTGTCCTCCTCCACCCCGCCGTGCTCCCTCCCCCTCTTCCACCTGCTACCAACTCCTCATCGTCAATTTTCTTCCTCTCTCCTCTTCGGCCGTTGCACTGCAGTGGCGATCGGCGGACCCGTCCCCGTCCAAGGCGAAGCGCGCATGCGCAATATAATGGCTATAAATCGGGTGTCGCTAACGCCACGCGTTTCTAAATCTGAGAGGTTGGATAGACGCGTGAAATCCTAAATTTGCCCTTAACATTATTTTGTTCTTGTTCAATCAGTTGTGTGCTGTGATACTGCACTTTTGTCAAGTATTTGCAACATAACGATTAGCAGTTCGATTAATTCGGGTAAATACCAAGACCTCGGCACCAAATACATGATCAACTCTTAGCTATGCTAGGCTAGCACTGCACAGAGAAAGGCTGTATCAAGCTTTGTGTAAGTTAAAATGTTTTTTTTTTTTTAACCATGGCATTACATGTGATTTCCTTTTGTCTAAAACGTTAAGACAATTGAGGTTTAAGTTTGAAATTTAGGTGGCGCTACTCTCTGGTCACTAGCAAACTATTAGCTGACAAGCTAAACAATGACACAGCTAATCTTAGCCATGCAAGGCTAACAGTTCAAGAAAGGCTAACAGTTCAAGAAAACTCGGTGTTTGAATAACTTGTGTTCATTCTCCAAAAAGAAAGGTGGACGTTAAATAAACACACACAAAATCCAGTTTTAGTCATTAAAATATTTTACCAGCATCTGTTAGCAACATGCCAGCATTTGTGTGTTGGCCTAAAGTGACCCTTTTATTTCATTGCACAGTGCGAGTTAGCTGGGAAAGGCACAATCCACGTATCCTCACAGCCAGGGAAAATGTTATTTTTGTTACATTAAAAAAAAAAAAATGCTGGAGAGGCAAAGTGAACGACCAATGTGATTTCAAGAGGTTTCCTGCATTTCTTGAGGACAGTATTGTATGCATAGAGGAATACAGTAGTTGCAGCGTTACAGTTAAGTCACACATTTGGGACAGTTATACAAACATATTCAACATGTACACTTCAAATTACGATATACAAAATATTGATGTTTAAATTTGGAATAACCCGCTATGCACTTTAAACATTAATATTGACAGAGGATGAATATAAGCTTTCATCTTTGGTTTGAAATGAATTTTTGATTGCTTCGAAACGTTATGCACAGTCATTTTAGGCAGTGATCAGTGGTGTAACTTCAAAAACAAACAAAACACAGTGAAAGTGTAAGAAAAAAAAAACTTCATCTGTGATGCTTTGCAAAGATGAATGTGGTGCGACGAAAAGCAATGTCAAGTCTGTGTCTTTACTTAGGATCATATAAAATTATACAATCTATATTACGCATATATTTATTTCACAGAATAAAATCTCTACATCAAAGTCCTTTTAGTTCTGAAAGCAATTAGTAGTCTTGTAAATCTAAACCGCATACTGGCGAAGCACATATTTCAATGCATCTAGAATTATAAGGCAAGAGAGTTGGTGACGGTGGTCGGGGGGGGGGTCTATTTGCTGGATTTCTCCACTTGCTTCAGCGCGCCCGCTCGGTCCTGAAGCTTGTAGTCCTCCAGGATGGCCTGCGCCGTGTGCTTGCCCGTCCGCTTCGCCACCGCTTTGACTCCGAGGTTGTCAATGTTGAAGGCGGCCACGCCCACGTTGATGGCCGAGTTGACGGCGTTATCTGTGGCCTGCCCGGCCGCCGCGCCGTACCTTTTGATGGGGAGCAAGGTGAGGGTGAAAGGCGGGACACAGAGAGGAATTAATATGCAAAGCTGCCATGCTGAGAGTGATTGGGGAAATTGATTAGGACTTGCTGACTTTTGAATTCTGTCAGTTCGCACACGTTGTGGGCCTTGAACGCTGCCCCTTGTTGTCATGCTAATGACAGCCGCATTTGGCAAAGGCTGCGCAGGTAGCGCGGTGAGGTGTGCAGTGCCTCATCTGCATGACACTTGACCGCCCCCTTTATTTTCACAAATGCATGTACTAATCTCGACCATCATTGTGTCAAATGATTTTTTTTTTTTTTTAAGGAGAAAAAGGATTCTTGCCAAGGCTATGAGAAGAACATTTAATTAGGATGGGTTTTCCACAAAGAGGGAAAGAGTGATTTGGAATTGAGTAGAAAGGCCAGCCGGTGTCATGCTCGTCATTCGTCAAAGCTTTAATTGCGTTTTTGATGGGGGAAAATGATCACATGTTGCCATTAGTTGGGGCAAGGAGGTTTTGAAGACCCCTAAATCTGTAAAGCAAATTGGAGAGAGGGGTGGGGGTGAGCGCGGCACAAAACACACACACACGCCGCACGCACTGACGGTTATATCACGGCAAGCATGATGGGACAAGATTCGAAAAAGGAAGTGACCTACTTGTGTTTGACTGTGGTGACCGTCTCGGAGGCCACGCTCGTCGTGATGTTCTTGGCCGCCACTTCCAAACCTGTCCACATGGTGGCGAATCCTGGCCGACAAATGGAAAACCAAAATTGGGTTCAAGTCACTGGAATCTCTCCCGGCCCACAAAATATTTCACTCTGTTGCGAGTTGGCCAATTCGTAGTGAATACGAGTTGTCCCTTAAAGGTGTAGTCAACCCCGCCCAAATTTCTTTTCAATAATATGTTCTATGCAACCTCTCTTATCTCAACATGGCATTCGCATTCAGATTGCATTGGTGGAATAGGAGTCAAGCAGTAAAATCCACCCGTTTTTTCCCATCTCAGGGGACGGCCATTTCGCCACGTGCTGCGGACTGAAAATGACATCACAGTTGCTCAGGTAACAACCCATCAGTAGTGTCTAAAAAAGTTTGGAGTTCAACAGTTCTAAAGTGATTAAAATTGTTCAATTTGTGTATTTTTCTTCAATGTATTCTAATTCCTCTCGCGATAGTATTTTGTTTGAATCTATAGAAATAAAAAAAAAAGTTTGAAGTTGACAGCTGTAAGTTCACCGATTTTTATTTATGTATTTAGTTAAACATTAGTCCACTAATGTTTAGTTGCAACGCGACCAAACGCGACTGAAATGTCACACAGTGAGCGGCAGCTTTCAAATGACGACGTGTGGGCACGGCGCCACCTTGCACTCCGCTGGCAGCCACCACCATGGCCCCGTCGATGTTGGAGCGTCCGTCTTTGTCTTTGCGCATGGACTCGGGAATGAGCTTGCCCCCGTGCTTCTTGACGTGCGGCGCTAGCTCCCGACCCACGCAGCTGGCCACGGCGCATACGCCGTCCACTGCAGTGACACGGCAGTCAGTCAATCGCCACCCCCCCCCCCCCCCCAAAAAAGAAAAAAAAAGATGACGGGGAAACACGCCGATGATGCGGCTGCGCTCACCTAGGAACTGGCTGACTTTGACGGCGCCTCCCGTGGCCTGCTTGGCGACGTGGAGGCCTTTGGTGACGGTGGGGCTAACGTGCGCCGGCTTGTCCTCCGGCGTGATGTGCTCTCGCAGTTTGGACGCCCCCTTGTGAATGGCCTTGCCCGTGAACTCGGCTCCTTTGACCAGACCCCAACTCAGCCACGATGCGCCTACATGAGAAGTCGTCACAAACATGAGCCGCATGCCCCGATGCCCAATTCGGACTTAAGAGTGTAGCGAGTTTCAGTGATTTAAAAGACTCCTTTTCTTTTTTGTTTTTTGTCATTTGCGTGACATTGGAAGCATGAGTCGTTCTGTGGCTACCTCACCTGTCAGAATGCCGTTGGCCACCTTCTCGCTCCACTCGGGCAAATTCTTGTCATCTTCCGCCACCGCTGTTGCCTCCTCGCTCGACGGCTCGTTCGCGGGAGTCGAGATGGACACTTGGTTGCCGAGATTCACATGCTCGACGGCCTCGTCTGCGTCCTGATGGAACAAACACATGGCGCAGCAAAAACCTCAAGACGGCTCGATGCTCATCTACTTGCAACGCTGTCCTAATAATAGCGCCCTTTCATGACGCGGTCACAAAACTGCAATTGTTTACCAGTAAAAAAAAGCTTCTCTTTGTCTTGAAAGCCTCAAATCTGCAACTTAACAAAAGGGAAAAGTGCCAAGTTGGCGTCGCAGGATCAGTTCCATCGGCAAGAAGCGTCACATCTTAAATGACCTTGTGTGGCGGCCGAGGCTCCGATAGCAGCTGATAAGAGCATTAGCGCCATTTTAATGCTCAAATCCCGACCGTGCTGAGGCAAGAGCAAGCAAGGCTGGCTTCCTCAAAAGAAACTGTCAAAAAGTCTGCTGAGTAAGAAATTTTGGGGGGGGAATCAGGAAACAATGCTTTTTGTGAAGATATATTTTATACACAACAGTTACTTTGTTAATAATTCTCAGACGTCTGAACAGTCCTTTTAAAATAATCCCCTCTGTTACAATTTTACATTTGGCAAACTTTACAAAACTTTGAAAAACCACTGCAAGAGACTACCTGCACTCTGAGGTCCGTCATCTGAGCTAGCAGATCCCGAAACAGCTCTCGGTCGGCGGCGGGCAGCTCCGACGATAGGACCACGCCCACAAAATGTCCCGGCGCCGGCGCCATCATGTCAGGGAACATGAACACACCGGTGTTGCACAGCAGGGCCGGCGAGTTGGCCGCCATGAGCGGGTACAGCCAGTCGCACACCTGCCAGGGGAGGATCGATTAATTGTGGTCGTGTGAAGAAACAAGGTACTTTAAAGTACTTTTTTTTTTCTCAGAGAACTTTTAGGACATAGTGTATCTGCACTTTCTACTCCTCGCGGTTTCAAAACAAGCGTTACTTTTTTCACCCGTGAGGATGATGAAACTACTTGGGGGCGGGAGGAGTTGGGGACAAATTGAGAGAGGTCAAGCGGTCATGTCAACCACAGTTGAGGAAGCTCGATTGGGTTTACGTGGAGGACGGACACGAAGAGGAGACCGTCCCTCCTCCCTTTGGACTGCCGCATGTCTAACAGGATTATGTGGACATCGCAACGCGCATGCTTATTGCTCACAACAACTTTCACTCATGTGACTCGCCACATTGATGTCATCTGCCGCCAAAGGGTACCTGGGAAATTCCCCCTTGAAGAGTCAATTATCCGCCCCATGACTACAAATGACTTTTTGTGGTTGACAGAAGGGCCGCACAACGTTGCAGAGTCTGTTGCTTCAAAGTCCGAAGTCCTGATTATTAAGTGACTTCATTATATCATTGAGAGAGAGAGCTCACATGACTTAACTAAGCACATGCACACATTAATGACACATTGCCGAAAATTCATTTCAGTGTGAAAATGGCGTAGGTAACAAACACGAAAGGTTCGATCCAGGCTCCATAGAAATGGCTGTCGTTAAGATAAATGTATGGTGTACCTACATTTGATGCTCCCCAACATCAGAATTACCTGGAGAAATGCTGGTGGCCTACCGGGGCAGTCATTAGTGAACTTGATCAGCCGCAGGTAGCCCGGGTAGGAGGGCGCGCTCACGTCCCCCTCTGGAGTCACAAAGAATATCTGCACCCCTTGCGGGATGCACAGCAGCTCCTCTGCATCCTCACCCACGCTCTGCGGTGACGACGCAGCGCTGGACGCCCGACTGTAGAAGTCGTCGCCGACCAGCGACAGCTCGCCCGATTCGGTACCGTACGAGATGGACAGGTGGCCATCGGCCGCTTGGGGGGAGTACGCCGGCGGCTGGTCCCCAAGAGCCACGGCGCTGCATGCGGGCGCACCGCCGGGCAGGCTTTTGACTTGCTCATCTTCGGCAGGAAGTTGCGGGTAGACGGCTCGTTCAGCGCCGGCGGCGGTCTCCAGCGCGGCGAGGCGCGTGGTGATGTTGTCCAGGGTCTCCTGCATCTTCCGCTGCATCTCCCGGGCCGAGTCCCAGGAGTTGCCCACGCACTCACCCCCCTGCGAAGGCACGCTGATGCCCCTAAGGAGATGCTTGCGCCCCTTTCTGTAAAGCTCCAGGGCCTGATGGTTGTTTCCGGCTTCGTCGGCCGTCAGCGCTTTGCTGATACACTCGAAGGCTCTGTTGTAGCCATCTTTGATCACCTCAAGCCTGGCGTGATCGAATGCATCCTCTTTCTCCTTCTCCATGTCCTCTGAAATAAGACACTTATTAAATAATTGGGTTAGGACACAGGTACCAGTGACAGCATTTTTTTTTTTTTAATGTAAAACAGCTATGACACAAGAAATATTTGGCAGTGTCGTGTAGTTATTTTTCTTTTCTTTGTCGTGCATGCAAAACAACTATCAAACGAGCTATTTAATTGGCAGAGTACTATATTTATTTGGATATATGACGCACCCACCCCAAACTTTTCAGACTATTCGTCTCACATTCGCTTCTATGCACACGGAAGTAGTTCTAATCTTAAAATATAATCTTTGAGCAGCCATTCGTCTGCGCGACTTCAGGACTTTGAACTACGTAGGATTAGCTGACAGCTCTGCTCTGTTCTCGGCTAGTTAGCGTTAGCTCCCCGTTAGGTCGTAACGGTGTTAACTTACCTCCCAACGTAGTAGCCGGTCAGCGAACTCCGCGGCTAACGTTTCAACGTGTAATTGTGCCCACCGCAAATGTCACTCCCTGATGTGTTCGCTTGCATAAATTTGGACCCTGACGCAACAACGACTCAATCAAGAGCCGTTGTGACAACTATGGAGCGAGTAGCGACACCGTCCGTTTCGAGTTTATACATTATTTTGAAGATTTTCTTTCATACCGGAAGCGGCATCGCTGTGTCTCTGAAATCAATGTGTCATTGCTTTTGATTCCGTATTGCGCCTGGGAATTTCATTTCTATAGTGTCAAGACGTGACGTAGAATATGATTAGCAATGTTGGCCGGTGTAGTCAAGTCAACGAGAAACAACGAGCTAACCTTTTAATTTGAAGTTTGCTCACCAGAAGCCCACGGACTTTTAGTGACAATGTCGGTATTTTGACTATTAAAAACCAACGCCGTTTTCTAGATTTCACCACAAGATGGCAATAAAGGAACGCTCGTGATTGGAAACGTGACATTGAGTGAATTAAATGTTTTTGAAGCCGGGCGGGGGGTAATTACTCGACCATTGACAGCTGGGTATTATCAATACTCAGTTAATTTACTGAATAGAAATTGGAGGAATAAACGGAAACGCTGACATTAAACGAACAAAATTACTCTTTAGTTACGCCAAGGGACGACAACGCAAATTATGTGTTACAAATGCGTTAATAAAGTGTGTTTACTGTGACAAAAGGCGAGGTTATCACTTTTTTTAACACTCCGTGTGACTTTCAGGGGAAGAAGCTGAGGTAATGTTCGGCGATATCCTGCTACCTTGACTGAAAACGACCACTGCCTGTAGTTGACAAAGTTTTTCAATAAATAAAGAAATATTATTTATTTCAAAAGTTCTGCTGACAAAATATTGTGCAAAATTGCTAAACTGCACGTTGTGCAATTAAAAATAGCTGTTTCTCAGTTACCGCAAACAAAATGAGTAATGCCGATCAAAGCCTGCAGGGAGCGTTAATCTCCGTTTAAATGCAAATGCTAGAGGAAATGTAATGTCTGCTTGTTTTTCCTCGCCCCTTGAACAAACGTAATTTATTAGTCCTGTATATTTCCAGAATTATGAATGGAAGCTATTAGGTTTATGTGTAATAGCCATGTTGTTATTGATGATGAGTATTATGGCCGGCGAATTCCAGCAGTAAAAAAAAGTCTTTGTGATTAAGAGCAGTCCGTCAGTATTTTATCATTTCTTTGCCTTTTCATTATTTGTTTCCTAATTCCAACTCACAATGGAAAACCTCGAGTTTGTATCAACTCTTGTTCGACTGCAGGTCAAATGGAATTGCTTCAGATATTTATACTCTGCTGGAATCATTTTTTAAATAATGTTGTTTTAGACAATGTTTTTCAATTTTTATCCAATTACTCGATTAATTCAGGGAATATTTGGTGGAATACCCGTTTGTACAAATATTATTCACCTGCAGCCCTCATATTTGCTCCGTTTGCTCTCCGCCGTGTCCCGTTCAGGGTTGCGGGGAGCCGTGTCACATTCCAGCTGACAACCTGAGCGCCAATCAATCACCCGCTGGCACAATGAGGGACCAACGATCAATCGCACTCACGTTCCTCAGTGAGGGCTGAACCCACAGGCGGTGAAACCACGACACGGCGCCGTGTCTTTCATTAAGCACTCGAGGCAAAATCACCAAAACACTTTGAAAGTCCTAAAAATGAATTCCGAGTTAGCCATTTGCCGATGCATCAAAAACTTAACAATATCGCAATATCTCCACGGTATAGATATCGATATCTGATATCATAATTCAACGTGTACGGCTCGTATAAAGACGAAACGATGTGGTCATAAGAAGCATCATCACATGGAAACAAGACGATGGAAAATACTCCCTCAAGCTGTGTTGTCGCCATACAGTAAGTAAATGAAACTAACAGAAATTGTGAGGTTAGAGATGAACGAAAAAAGACCAAAAAAAGAGAGAGGGGCGAAAGTGTCCCCTTTCACGTACTGAAAATACTTTCACACACACGCGTGTCTCTTGCGCAACAAAAGTCACGTGATTTCACGGTGCTCTTCGGCTCACAGGCATCATTTTCCTTTGTCGGGTCCAACTTTGGCCTCACACTTTACTTCCCACGTTTGCAAATTTATTCCATAGCTTGTTTCAAGACACATTTTTTTTTTGACAGTCATCTGACAAAAAATTATGCAGCACTTGGTTTTGTATTCTCATTCCGGAGACCCAAATTCCATGCCTATGGAGCCTTTTAAAACATACTTTCCCATTTGTCCATATCCGCTTTAAAAGTTTACACTTCTGTAGTAAAAGTTCACTACGGCCAAAGTTTGACCCTGGAAGATTATTTCTGCTTTCTGTTGGGGGTGGGATTAGTAAATCAAAACAAATTGCAATTTGGGGCACCGTGTTCCAGTTTACTGTTATGATGTTAAGACGTTCTAAATGACAGTGCGACCAAAACTCAAAGATAAATCTTACTCATGCCTGCTGGATGCATCAACCTATAATGAATTATCGATACAAAATAAAACTAAAATGAACACACGCCCAAGATCATCTCTATGTTCTCTTGGATTATGACGATGAAACTTGGGTGAAAAAACGGTCGACCAAGAGATAGGAGCTTTTTTATGATTAGCGTCCGGTCAGTAAAGCTGTCTCTGTGTCTCGTGTGATTTATGAGCGGAGTCACGCAGCTTGCCGGCTAATTCCCCAGATGAAACGAGGCTCTCCTGTCTGGAAAAACACTTTGTCCCCACGCTCGCTGCGACGCCTGCGCGCAGCAATGCTAACTGCACGAAAAAAAAAGGCGACTAATATGAAGCAGTCGCACACGGGCTACTCAAGACATGCGTGTAAATAGACAAGATGTCCAAACGTTGTGAGATTCCCGCCGGCGTACGCCAGCGCGACCTTCCGCTCGAACGCACGCCAGCCGCACTAAACTCATGTCTGTTTGTAGTAAAGTAAGACACGCCCCCGCATCAACTTTGTTTTTGCACAAGCTTTGTCGCTCAGCTCCAAACTTTCCTCACTTTTGGGGGCGTTTGACTTTCAAGGTTTAGCTCAGTGCTAACAAACAAATGCTGTAGATGGGCTAACGAACAGCATTGGTGTGCCGCTCTTCGAACTCTTGAGGAACCGAGATTTGAATGCCAACGTCGGACATGAAGACAGAAAATGTAACAATAGTCACAGCCATACGTTCTTTATCCTCCGCGAACAGTGGCTACTGTTACTGCAGCTAACTGAGAAGTTCTGGCAATTTTTGCGTGTATTTGGTTGTCTGTGCAGTATTGTCATGGACGCATGGGACAATTAGAAAAAGACGCAACAAACCACGTCCCGTATTGCGACATTTAATTCCCGATTAAAGGACAATTCCGTATTTTACGGGACAGGTGGCAACCTTAGCGGGAACAGTTTTTGGGGAGAACAATTTGTCAAGTGTAAAATCACCCAAAATAGGTATAAAAAGACAAGTGGGAACAATAAACGTGGGGTGAATTGTTCAACTGGCAGCACACATACTGTATGTTTATCAATTCATCAAATTACTGGTGACGTGTCAGTATAAATAAAGTACGTTTATGAGCCATGAGCGATTTGACGGCGGGGGGATGTGTTGAAAGACGGAAAAATGGCAGGCGGCCATCGTACACGTGTTCATATGACAACGCTTGTCTGGACTCGGGCCAAACAACTTGCCGACTTTGGGGGATAGGAAAGCAAGGCGATTTGTCACGATTTGTTTTTTGACATAAATCCCGACGCCAAGGTGCCGCTTGTCTCGACACATTGCGCGTGAATGGAAAGAATTCTTCCTCGCGTGTTTTTTGCTCAAGGCTGCGATTTTCACGCTCAAGAACACACGTGTCACACAAGAATGCTGTAAAAGTCCCACTCGTCCATGCGGAAAGAAAAAAATCTGGCCAGACGTTTTGCCGGGGTCATGCGCGCAAATTTGGATTTTGAAGTAGGTTTGACATTTGTGTTTTTTTTTAAATCCCGTTGCCGATTTGAAGACACGTTTTGGGGTAGATTCAAAGCAGGTTTAAATTTACCTCAACAAATTTGGGTTTTAAAAACGGTTTATGGTTTTAAAAGTGATGTTGGAGTTTGCAGTTGTATTTCAAATTAAGGTTTTAAGACGGGGTTGGGCTTTGAAATTCAGATTTCGAGACTGGGTTGAATTTACAAATTAGGGTTAGGGGATTCAAATTCAAATTTAATTATAGGCGCCACAGTGGGCGACTGGTTAGCACGTCCACCTCACAGTGCAAAGGTGCAGGGTTCGATTCCTGCCCCGGCCTTCCGATGTGGCGTTTGCATGTTCTCCCCGTGCCTGCCGTGGGTTTTCTCCGGGTGCTCCGGTTCCCACCCGCATCCCAAAAACATGCACGGCAGGTTGATGGAACTCTCGAAATTGTCCCGAGGTGTGATTGCGAGCATGAATGGTCTTTTGTCTACGTGTGCCATGCCATTGGCTGGCAACCAGTTCAGGGTGTCCCCGGCCTACTGCCCAAAGACGGCTGGGATAGGCTCTGGCACCCCGCGCGACTCTCCTGAGGAGAAGCGGATCGAAAAATGGATGGAAGAATGGATGGGTTAGGCTTTTAAGTTAGGTTTCAATTTTATTTATTTTTTGTTTTTTGTATCGGACCTTATCTCAATTCACGTCCTGTTTGATCTGATAAAAGTTCTTGGGAGTCGTGAGTGGCGAGTGCCTAAGTGACTCCTAAAACCCACTTCCAAGGCTGCGTAAACCTCCGGTGCCTCCGCAACCGGCCAAATTCCGCGTCCAAGTCGGCGGCTTTTATGGACTCTGAGAGATGGAAAATGAAATACGGCATCCGTCCTTTGCCAGTTATATCCCCGCCGCTTCACATCAGAAAATGGAGCTTTGCCGCTTCGACCGACGCGATGACGGAATGACGATGAGCTTTCCGTGTTTTCTTCGATGGCTGCGCCAGGACATGCGGTGCTCCTCGTATACGCATTGGATCACATTTTACACTCTGACGTTAACATAAATCCGGAATGGCCGCCAACGGTTGCGGCGTATTTATTGCGATGCCGTTTGCACTTGACAAAAATCAACGTTGCCTCGGGAGCTATTCGTGGCATGGATTAATCATGGAAAACTTAAAAGCTGACAATGGATACTTGAACACAAAAGGTGCAGCAACGCATCTACACATTGTATCAATACTAAAAGACATATATACATATATATAAAAAAAAAAAAAAGGCTAATACTACTGCAAGTCACTGAGCAGTCTTATTTGTCGATAGTTTTTGTACTAGGAATGTGCAAGTACCAATACCAGGCATCATATTGGGCCGATACCAGCCTATTTCAAGGTATGGAGTCCTCGTAAAGGATACTGATACCAGCCACCGATAATAAGGGAGAACAAATGTCTGATATGCAGAATGTCTTCTCTGCCATTAGCAGGCCAGCCTATTTCAAGGTATGGAGTCCTCGTAAAGGAAACTGATACCAGCCACCGATAATAAGGGGGGAAAAAAAATCAGACGTGCAGGATGTCTTCTCTGCCAGTAGCAGAGAGGTCAGAATTTGGTGACATTGCGACATTGAACGTCCCTAATGTGTATGTCAATATCCTACCGCTCCCTGGTGTACGAGGCGGGCACACGAGAAGGAGCCTTACACGATTTTAGAACACTTGGAGGTCGTGTAAACAGCTTGAGCGTCGCGCCGGGCGCCCGCCACTCGGCAGCGTGTCTTTCTTCGAGCGCTCACTCACAAGGAAGCACGCCCGCCGTCGAACACCTCACGTTCGCCAAGAAGCTGCGTTCCATCAGAGTGGCCATTTTGTTTGGACACCGCTGACCAAAAGGCTACACAACACGTCACACACTTCATTAGGTGCTCCACTAACGAGCTCCGATGGACATTTTCGCCATGATGTCGTGCGTACTTCCAGCTGACAAAAGCTAAATAATCTCCGAGGGCACCAATTGTATGCCAATACAAGCCTCACTTGTATATTTTTGACCAAGAAAACCGATTAAATGGCTTGAATGTGAGGCTGCAACAATGAATCAACTCGCTCGAAATGATTCAACTACCCCGAAAAAATAAAATAGAAGATCTTTTGTTCCACACAGTTGTAACATCACGTGACCCATCCCAGAAAAAAAGTGTATTTATTTATGTACTTATTTGTTTATTTTCTGTATTGTATGCTGGATAAAAAAATCAAGATATAAGTTTTATTTAAAAAATGATTTGCTTTCAATTTCATGACATGACATGTTTAAGTATCCAAGTCTGTGACATAGATTTATGTGTGCTGTCATAAATAATGAGACTCGTGTTACTTGTGCACAACTGCTTTGAATGTTTAGAGTGCATGAAGATAAAAACAATCTGAAAACGTCGGCCATGAGCCGATTATTTTGCCTGATGTTTGAAGAGCCATAATCAATTGGGCCCTAGTCATTGTGAATTTGTGTGTTTAGTCTTTTTAAATATTTTGCCAAAATCAGTCGGTATGAAGCACACTGCAGCGGAACACCTCCCAGTCATGGGTGCAGAGTTCCACAGGGCTCACTTCTCGGTCCATTGTCGCTTTTTGTAAATCGACAAAAAGAGGCATCATTTGCATTCAAGGTTGGAGACACGAGACCTTTTAAGGAACTTGGGAAATCATGCAAGGCCATCCTTGTCGGGTGTCCTTTTTGGAAACCGTGGCGTGTTGATGTCAAAGAATGCACTTTATTGGAAAATGGTTGGGAAAAGGAGACAAAGGGGGGAAAACGTTGAGATGGATACATTGTGTGAAATGAAAGACAGATCAAAATGTGCGTGAAACTTTTTTAACAACTTCAAAGTCATTTAAGGGTCTGAAAAACCTCATTGATGGACTTATCTATCATGCTAGGATTTCCAAATCTTCTACTTGAGTTTCATTGCTTCGACTAGCATTAAAAGGCACGGGGAAAAAGTGTAGGATTGGACCGTCTTTTTTTTATTTTTTTTTGCTTTTATTGCACCTCTAATGGCTCGTATGAAAGTCGAGCCAAAATGTTTGCATTTGAGACCCTTAAAGTGCCGCTGAGATTGCTTAGCAGAACCGTTTTGAACCGCGAGTACACTTGAAATGACATTTAAAGTGCGTCCCCGTGTCAGCGAGCCGCTCTCAAGCTGCCGTGCCGTGATGCCTCGCTGCCTGAAGTCCGGTCCCCTCCCCCTCGTTCGGGCTCACTGCCTTCCTCTTCGCCTGCCGCCGGCTTGGAAGACAAGAAAAGAGAAGCACAGTTTGGATACATTTTTTTCCCCCAATTAGAGGAGGTGTTGAAGAGGCTGTGCATCAACATTGCCGGCATGGAAATACCACACTTGGCAAAGCAGGCGAATGGAACCATCTCCTCTCCGATGGCTCTTTTCCACCACGCTCGTGCTCGAGCTCGCCCAGGTTAGCGCCCGTGTTTTCTTTTTCCACCACCCAAATTGGCTCGAGCTCTGGTGCTTGAAGCTGGTGCTTAAGATGGCCCTTAAATTGTGTGCCAACTGTTGAGCTAGGTGAACTCCGGCAAACATGCGTCCCACCAGCGGAGCGACGGCTGATGAAATCTCCGGTGAGCTTTCAGAGCATCAAAGCAAAGCCACACGATTGAATCGTAATCATGAACGATCACATGCGTTTTATCTTGAAACATTGCTGCAGGTCCCCGTGCTCCTCAGGTTACTTAAACCTAATCCCTGCGTGCATTATGATCCCTCAGGAGATGCTGGGGAAAAATAAAAAATAAGAGAAACGAACCTCGATCATGTTCCACTATGTTACGGTTCCTGGATGCCAGGGATTAACTGAAAAGTGTTTGGCGCGATGCGTTTTTGTTCCCGAGCAGCTGACTGTTTATTCATTTCCAGATGTTCTGCTAAGGCAGGCTGTCTGGCGGGAGCTTTGTGTTTGTCTTTTCAAGGCCAACGACTTGAAAGCTGTAAATTCAAATTGTGTTCCAATACGTGGACTCGTCACTACGTTGTATCAGCTACGTAAGGGCTTTGGTTCACCAAGCTTTCATGACCTTATCCAAAAGCCGGTTGTTATCACAAGGCAGACTAGTGCCATTATTCGATTAGTGCCAAACAGCCCCCCAGTGCACACCAGTGATACCCCCCCACCCCCACCCCACCCCAAAAAAAAAAACTTGATGCTCGTTGGGGGCCAGGGCCAGTGCTGTGCTTAGTTGGTGCTTAACAAGTTCTTAGGAAGAACGTATTCGCTTTTCCATCGGCAAAGTGCTTGACATCGTTGGTGCCAGAGGCTGGCCCAACAAATAATTGAAGCCATCTTAAGCACCAGGTTCAAGCACCAGAGCTAGAGCCAATTTCACTGGTGGAAAAAAGAAAGAACCAGTCGGTGCAAACCTGGGCCCTGGTCCAGGACTAGCACGAGCACAAGCGCGGTGGACAAGGGCCATCTGAGCGGCCAAATGGATGATATCACTTCGACTCAAAGGCTCATCGTCTTCACTCTGTGGCCTCAGTGGCTGCCCGAAGCCGCCGTCCTCGAGGCGTCATTATAAAAACTAGAGAACGTGGCGAGAGATCAAGGAAATCGAGTTCAATGCGAAACCTTGTGATTGACTGGAGCTGGTTTCACAAAAGAAAGCAGTCAAACCAGACCCACTTCCAAGTTTCTCAGAACGAAACACACACGGCGGCAGTAACCACTTTTCAGACTGTTCTGTCAAAGAAGGCCATTGAGCCAGCTCACAAGCTGATCTGTATGAACTGCTCTTTGGCAGCGGCGGCGGTGGCGTTCACCGGGTGAATCATTGCTTTACCTAAAAGTCCTCGGGGAGGGTTTCTCCTTGAAACGCCCTCTATATGGAGGCAAGCAAACATCATGTGGTCAAACAGTGTTTGCCCCTTGCTAGACGTACACGAACCGAGCGGTTCGCTCCAGGCTCACCTTTGATCATTTTCACAAGTTGGTCACCGTCAAAGTTTTGATCTGTTTTGATGGTGGAGAACTCTGCAAGGTTAGATCCTACGAGAAGAAGGGAAGATCCAAATTGGGGCAAAATGTCGTTTATGAAGGTCCAATGGCGTTCGGTAAGATCGTTGGACTAACCGTCTACGCCAAGCTGGGTGGTGCCAGTGCGGACTGAATACTGAGGTCCTGGAAACGACACAGTCAATGAAATGATAAGCGCAGCTCAAGATTCGGTTTCCGGCAGCAGCTGCGATGTTTGGCAGATGGGGCCGTTTCTAGTCCCGTCAAAACACTTGCCTGAGACAACTCTGGTGACGTGGGTGATGGCGGGGTCAGTCTCGATGACTCTGGTCACTTTGGTGATGGGCGTTTCCTGATGGATGACCCGGGTCACTTTGGTCACGTCGGGAGCTATATAAGCCAAAAACAAGGGCGACCGTCATTTTCACAGATGCGGGATGACCAATCGACCTTTGACTGGGTCAGAACAGACAAACAAAAACAATGTGATTCACCATCAGAGGATTCCTCACTCAAGCTTTTCGTTTGTCCAACTTTGGAGTTTATTTATTTAGTTTTTTTGCCTCTGCAATCGTATGTGTGCGGAGTTGGATCGTTTTGAGGATTCCCCATGAAGAAGGATGCGCGAGGGCCACTGCTTGGAATTTGTATTTTGTCATTTCTTTCTTTGTTTGTAAATGGCTACAGCAGGACAAGTCATGTGACTCCAGTCCCCCACTTCTCCCTACAATGCACTTTTTTTCTTTGTATTCTGCAAAGGAAGAAGCGATGACATCATTGCCCCCGACCCCACCTCAAAAAAAAAAAAAAAAAACTCGTGGCATCTGTGTTGTGCATTATATGTGACAGAGATTGCTGTGAGTTTTTTTTCTTTGGTCACTCCACCAAGGCCAGGGACTCCCCTTTGTGGTCCGTAAGGAAACATGCCATGGAAAACTCTCGTAGATTTAAAAGAAGATTTTCCAGTCGCAGACGGCTTGATGAAAAAGTGCAAATCGAGGTGCGTAGGTTCAAATGCCGGTTTACCGTCATTCATAATTGTGAGCAGGATTTAACTGAGGTGGGTGATGTGATCTGCGAATTGATTTTGTACGAAGGTTGGCCACTCGCGAGATGAAATGACGGGACGTGCGGTCCTCTCGCTAAACAAAGCTGGTGCCCGGTTGGAGAATTTCCTGACGGGGAATCACACGATAATGATGCTTCATTGTGATGACGGTACCTTCGACAACTCTGGTGACGAACCTCTCTAATGACAATAGGAGAGAGAAAGCCGTTAATGACAGCGCAGAAGCTCTCTCGGGAGATTTGAAACATGGACTCAAGAGAGCGTCTTCAATTCCGATTCTTTTATTACTCACTCAAAAACGTGAGGGGGATTTCCTGGTATCTGAAGCCTGGAATATGCTGGAAATTCAAAAGTGAAAGTAAGTTAGCATAGTTTCATTTGGTGACGCGACATTTGCTAGGCGTGCATCTCAAGAGTAGAACCACAAAAAGATTCGGGGGGGGTTGCCACTACTTTAGTCCACCTTCCTAAGCACTGTTACAAACATAAAAATGGGAACCTGTTTCAAACGCAACAACATTAAATTCTCCGAGCTTCTGACTCACCTTAATCTGGATATAGGTAACCAGCCTCTTCAGTAGCGAGAGGAGATCCTGGCTTCCGACGGGCATATCTGCGTGAAAGTGCACAAACTTGCGATTTAAAACAAAAAAAACAAAAAAAAAACAGCGTGACAGATTTGACTTGAAAAGTAGAAAATCGTACCTGCGGGATACAAGAGCTGGTTGACATGGTGAATGACGCCATTTGTGGCCATGATGTCAGAATCGGGGATTTGTACCGAGTTGACTCGCATGGTGTCGTTTGCCTGCGAAACATCCGCAAACCTCAAACCCGAGACCTCTGATGACTGCTCGTACTAATCGCTACCAGCTTGCTGTAAGTTGAGCCCATTTGAGAATTGCACCACAAAAAAACTGCTTCATATGCTCAAAAAAGATGCTAATGCATGTAACTCCACTCACAAACATGACTTTGAGGTTGCTGCCTTGCAGGGACTTGAGAAGGTTTGTGACTCCCGTCTCCAAACCACCACCGATGAAGATGCCGTTGTTGATGTGGTACAGGAGGATCGTTCTGAGAGCGTTGATGTCACCTGAGTTGAAAGAGAGGCGAGCGGTATTGACAGCGAGCAACAGGTCTTCATAAAAAGCTGCGCTGGAGACCTACTCTTCAGCAGTGTGAAGTCTCTCTCCTTTAAACCGGCAAAAGCCTTGTCGGTAGGGGCGAATAGCGTGAAGTCTCCCTCTTGTCTGAGCAAGTCAGTCAATCCGGCGTCTTCCATCAGAGACAAAAAGATCCTACAGCGCAGAGAGAAACTTGGCATGAGAGTCCCGCAACCACATCTAATATCCATATAGCCGCGACTCTTTGGAAAGATTGAAAACACTGCGGTTCCAACGGGTGACGCAGCATCTTAATGCCACGTTCCGCTTTCATCAAGCCCACCGCTGTACTTACTTGAACCCGCCCTTTTCTCTCAGAATCTCATACATGGATTTTTCGGCGGGTTTGAGGAAGCTCCTCATGAGATGGAGCGCTCCGTTGCTTCCCTCCTTGCTGCCCCTGATAAGGCAGGAGTTCTCGATGCACACGGCCTGCAAAAGAACCGAGACAAAGCGCTCAAAGGTCACGGCTCAATTGCGGATGGAACGCTTGATGTTTTTCAAAGAGGACGACGCACGGTGCGGTAGATGAAGACCCTCAGGAGCTTTCCGCCGACGGTCTCCAGCGTCTGCCCATTGTACAGCTGTCCGAGGGTGATCTTTCTCTTCAGGATGTGATTCTCCAGAATAATTTTAAGCATTCTTTGATCCATGCTCATCACCTCATCTGCCGCGAAAACATGGAAAAAGCGCTCGGTACGGTGCGGTTGTTGATCGATGTCAACGCATACCCTGGCGAACATGGTCAGACGCCTTCGGCCAATCTAGGCACTGCCCCCAATGTCCACGTGATGTTTTAGAGGCGTGCCAGCTACGTCAGCCCCACAATTTCAAGAGGCTTTAGGAACTCTGGGTGGAACTCATCCACTCATTGGGCTTTACCACCGATGAGTTTTTTTAACCACCTCATGACTTCAACCCCACAGTGAGGAGAGCCCACCTCAGGGTCCCCACACTGTGCTTCCTCCAAGCAGTGGGACTGACGAGATCTTCAAGTATTCTCCCTACGGACACATCGGATTGGGCAGTATGGCGCTCACCGTTGAAGGCGGTGTTGAGTGGGGCCAAGAGTGTGTATTCGGCCTCGGGCCTCATGGCAGCAGAGAGTCCCAGCTCGGACACCATGTCACCAAATGTGGACTGGGAACTCCCCACCAGTTCCATCACCTGTTTGGCTGAAAAAGCAGAGAAAATCCTTACACAGTAAAAACAGGGCCAGTATTTACAAACCAATCGGACTCCGGTGAGGTTTTCGCTTTGGCTGACAGTTGGGGTTTCGTCAATACATGTAAAACAGAAGTCTTCTGGAAGCAATCCTTAACCAGCTTTCTGGCATGCAGGATTCACGTGTAGTATTTCGAGAACCGCAGGACGGTATGGTTTGGTTTGAGGTTGGAATTAATGACCTGTCACACTGCACTAGGTCGATGAGACCAAAAGCCCAGAGATTTTGGAAGGAATCCACCACAGTTTGATCAAAGATCAGTTCCATAGGTTCCAGGTACTTCGGGTCCTTTTGTTCTAATTTCTGTTACGGTATAGTCACGAGGCAACGTTGTCTGTTGGTAAGCCATATGTCAGTGAAGATGAGAGGGAGTGAGAAGGCGGGTCTAACCTGAGTCTGGCATGAGCACTTGGTCGATGAGGTGGATGACGCCGTTGGTTGTGACGATGTCCTTCTTGCGCACCATCTTGATGCCATTGACGGTCAAGCTCTCGCCATCACAACCAATTACAATGTGGTTGCCCTCCAGGGTCTCGTAAGAGCTGCCAGCCATGATGGCCTCGGAGCATTGCACCGAGTCCAGAAGGTGGAAATTCAGAAGCGCTGGAAAACAAAGACGAATCCGTCATGAATGTCGTTTCGGTTGTTGATTTGGCTCGTGGGGTGCTTGCGTGGCTTGTTGCTCAATATCTTGTCACTCTACAAACAGAAGCTCTCGGGAACCAGAAGACCCTTGGATCCTTTGGGTCCTTGAGGAGAACCACTTGGGACTCTGCCACCGTTCTGTTTAACTTTGTGTGGGATTGGGTGGTCTGACATCATCAACCAATCCGATATTTGAGGTTGACCATCTTACTTTGTATAACTACCGCTTCCAAGGAAAGCTGTTTTATGTTGCCACAGACAAGAGCAGCGCCACCTTGATGACATTTTGGGACAGTTGAACAAAACAGCTCAACACCATTGGATTTGCTATCTCGCGAAAGGACTTTGTCAGTGTAAATGTGTGATCCTATTATCTTGTCAAACATTCTCTTTTATCTGTTGGCTTTCCGTTCACGATGACATGCGCCATTTGAAAGCGGAGACTAATTTTTGTTATTATTCCCCACTAAACTTTGTTACGCGTGGCCTGCCAAAGTGTGTCCATGTTCCAGACGCATTGCACAGAATATTGCGGTTTCAGCTGTTTCCAATTGGCTGCGACGGAACCGGTGAAGTCAAGCAAACGCAAAGCCTGAGTACTTTTGAATTATGCTGCTACCTTCACCTTTTAGCCACAAAGGCACCTTTTGTTATGGTTGTAGACTTTAATGCAGCGCTGAGCGATGTCAGGGAATGATTCGTCACCCTTGGGAGCAAACATGCGCTGTACCTTGGAGGACCTTCTTGTCACTCTGAAGCCTCTGGAGCACGTCGCCTCCAAGCTTGGCAAAGGCTTCGTTGGTGGGGGCGAAGAGAGTGAAATGTCCGGGCTGATCCAGCTTGTCCAACAATCCGGATTTCTGGGCAATATCCTGGAGGGACGGAAGCGACAGGGTCGCGTTTAGCAGGGAAAAGCAACTTGATAAGGACTAGAGATGAAACGGCAGGAAAATTTCATATCATGAGTGTTTTGACGGTTATCGGTATGATCACAATATTGCTTTGCGGGGAAATAACAGATAGATGCACATAGACTATTGTGATAAGTATCATTTTGATGAAAATCAGCAAGCCTATGGACTTTTTACACGTTAGAAATTGAGGCACACCCAGATGAACGTCCATGCATGCGAGATGCCAAAATGCGTCACGTAACATTGACCTTGTCTCTTTTTCGCCGCAAGAATGTAAACAGGAAGGAGGTTTGCTATACACAGACATAGAAGCGCAAATAACCCCCCGACCCCCCAAAAAAGGAACGGAACTGGTGTTTGTTGATAACTCTGATCATCAAAAGGATAATCCGGCGTGCTACAACACACCGGAAAGTAGCAGAGTCCACAAGTTATTTTTGTTTGCATGGGGAAAAGGCGCAGGCTTGCTAAACCGAAGACTTCATCTGCAGTTACGTCACCACGTAGCCAGTAACGCTGCGATGTCACAGAGTAGAAAGGAGCCCTGCTCTTATAGGGACACGAAACACAATAGTCACAGTAAATAGAGCATAAAAACGCTCATTTTAAAATGTCACGGTTCATCAGAAAACAGCCTTCTGAGGGTACGATAGCAGAAACAAACACGCACTACTAATACCGATGGCAGTCAGGATGAGCAAGGTTTGCCTAAAAAGCAGCAGAAGTGCTGGCCTTCATTTACAAGCTAAATTCTAAAATGTCTTCTGTGGAAAATGTGGTGGCGGGAAGTCACCAGGTACAAATATGGCAAACACCCTCCCGCCGACTCACATTCAGCGTCTCCAGGTCATCATCAACCTGGATCACGTCCTTGATGGTGGTCCCGACGGCGCTGATGACGCGATCGATCACGTGGACGACGCCGTTGGTGGCCACCTGGTTGCCGTGGATGATCCTGGCACAGTTGACGGTCACCACCTGCGGGGGCGCCACAGCGTCTATCATGCGGGACGCCGCCAGGCCACGGCGGCGGCTTGTGCCAAACGATGGCGGCGCTCACCCCGTTGGGGTAGTGATTGATGAGCAGACCCAGGTCGTTGTACATGGACGTGATGGTCATGCCGTTGCGCAAGTCTTTGGTCAGGAGGCGCTTGTTGACCATGTGGAAATGCAGGGCGTTGTAGAGCTCAATGTTGACGTTGCTGACAAGCGCGGCCCGCATGCTCTGTCGCAGGGGGAAGAAGAAAAAGAACCATTCTGGACAGATGAGACTTGAAATATCTTGACTCCTCCTAAAGTACAGAGTGTGAGTAGTTTTGCCAACTCTGGGTATCGGCGCAAGATTTTCGGATCCGTTTGTCGAACCTCACCTCATCCAAAAGCTCCCAAGCATCGTTGCTGGGCGCAAAGAAAGTGTACGAGCCGGATCCCTCGATCTCGGCCCTCAGCTTGGAAATGTCGGCGTATCTTTGGGTGGAATGGGCCTTCACCATGCCCAGCGTGCCGTACACATGATCGATCGGGGCCACTGCGGGGGTGGGAAGGGAAAACAAGAACTTCAGAATGACCACATCGCAAAATTCCAACCATTTGGAAAACATCCATCGCCCTGAACTGATCAGAAGACTAAACACCCATTCACACTCACCTATGGGCAATTAAGACTCGTCAGTTAACTCAAAGGTTCCAAACTCAAGGCATGGGCCGAGATTCCGTCGACCACATCCTTTTATCTGGCCCGCTAAAGCAAAATGAGGTGTGTCTAATTTTGGCTTTTCATTTAGATATAAAACCTTGCTCAGAAACAGCCATTTTTAAAATTTTATTTTAACCAATCGTGGATCTTCATTTTTTTCCCCCCCATGACTTGTGATGTCAAAATCACAACAATCGGTGGACCGCGAATAGCTGCAAGCTAATTAGTTAGCCACTGGCTAGTTAGCTGCTGCGCCACCATTTTAATGTCTTTAGACACCGGTGCGAGTCGATAAAAGAGGCTTTCATGATGCACTCCTCTTGCATCATTACAGTTCCGTTGTCGTGACTTCCACTGAAGGTTGTTATGCTTCACAGGCAGCCTGGTCTTTCTCTTCCGTCAAACACCGGCATCCGAAAGAACATGTGTCAGCAACCTGTGAGAGCATCGCTTACCAGAGTAATAACAACCCGCTGCTCGCTGGGTTTGGGAGATATGCCCAAATAAAGCTTTTATAAATTGACTCCGACGTATGTCGGTGAACGCCACGCACCTGCAGGGCAACCGCGCATTCCATCCAGCTTCATGTATCCTGGGCAGCACTCGTAAAGGACGGTCCTGCAAGTGAAATAAGCGCATTATCCACCTCCGATAGGTAGCAAATCCGTTAAAAGGTTGACGCCAGACATTGTGGGATTATATGCTTTATCTGGCGACCGACGGCGTTGTCACAGTGTTTCCAGATGTGACGGTTTGTCTCCGTCGCTACCAAAAGATGCCACGTCTAGCATCTGGCTCCAAAAGCTAATGGGAAAGCTTGGCCCTTGGATTAAGCTAACATTAAAATAGCAGATTTATAGAACAGAGAGTGCTCACAATCAGTTTGCTATTTGCTTAGCGTTTGGTTAACCTCATTTTGGCACGCGGAAATATGCGGCGTAGTCAATGTTGGATACCACAACATTTTGGTCAGCACAAAGACCCTTTATGGTCTCTTCCATGGAAACTGTTGAACCCAAAGTATTGCGTGCTTACAGCACAAACGAGTAGAAATTGCACAGGAATCGGGCCAGATAGCGACAGAACAGCAACGCAGTTCGATTACGTGAATAGAATACAATGAAATGAGTGAAAAGGAGTAAGTATGGTGGTAAGTGTGAGCCCCTTCTTTTTCTGCGTGACCGCAAATTCTTACGCCACTGGACAAACTAATTCATTGTGCTCCCTAAAATGACATGTGTCGCGACCTTACACTGAAAACACAGACCTAATGTACAGTCTTATCGTTGTTGTTAGCCATGTTTTTGGTTAGATTTGACTGGAACCTTTTTTTTTTTTTTTAGTTTGGACCCTTGTAACCTCAGAGTGGGACATTTAATTGCAGTCGTTTTTTTTCTGCGAGTTACCTGGAGACTTTCTGTCATGCCCCCACAAGGGTTGAAAGGTGAGCCATAGTCACCAATGCACTTTTCATGCCATGCTTGTCTCCCAGCTAACACTTGAACATGCATGTTTGCTGCTGGGAGTGCAGGTAAATTGCAGCGGCTCACCCACGGGGCGGCAGGAGAAAGACAAATACAGTATAAGAATTCTTTTTATAAAGAGCAGCTGCTGGATATAAACACGGCTATACTTCACACAGCCGCAAGTATTTGGACCTCATATGCACTATTATAAACGTTTTGGGGAGGGGCGACATATATGACATAAAAAAAGAGCCACAGTTGTATACATTCAGATATATACGGTATTGGAACATATACATGGTTAGCTCAAGTTCTGCTCTGTTGCTTACACTTGTAAATAAAACGTCAATAACCTTATCATATAAACCAAGAACTAACAATGTATGACCAAATATCCACATGAAAAAAAAAAAAACGTTTCCATGTGAAAGCTGAAAAAAAAATAGGGAGGGCGGCAGGGGCTCCTTATGTGAATCACCTGCGCTTCGAAATTGTCAACAATAGTGAGCCTGTGCACATTCAGGCATTTTGGTGGGACTAAACACGCCAAAAATGTTGCATGCTGGAATCATTAGATGAAGAAAAGATGCTGTCTTGGATGCAGTCTGCAGTCAGAGGACAAAAAACACCAAATGTGGCCAACCCTCATTGAAGAAAAACATCTATTCGGCTAGCTAGATAGCTAGCTATCTGTCCCATCACAGTAACTGACCTGTTTTTCTCTAAAATGTGGTTTAAAACTCATACTACCAAATTAAATGTCCTGATCAATGATTAAAAAAAAAAAAAAAAAATCAAATTAATTGCCGGGTGCCGTATGCTTGACATTCCTATTGAAGACGAAGCTCTCATCTTGAAAGAAAAACAGGATTCGATTTTAACATCACCCTGTTATTAATCGTTCTTATTTGTGGTTTCTGTGGGATTTGGCGGCACTGCGATGACATCACACAGCAGCCCAGTCAGGGCAAAGTCAGCATATGAAAAAAAAAAAAAATCATAATAATAATTTGCTACGTTGCTCCCTCACACAGAGGGATTGTGTCTGGCCAAGCGTTCGGAGACTTTTGACTTGTCAGCATTTCCTTTAAAAAGAAAAAAGAAAAAAAAACTACGGTAAATTGGTCACGTCGGATATTCTCCCTGGGGCCGCGTTCCAATACAGTTACTGATTCGCAGCGTGGAAATTGCTTTTGAAGACCAATTGTGAGGAAATGGACACCAAGTTGTTGTCTTGAAAGAATAAGATGCTGTGTTGGTGTATTGGTCGTTTTTTTGTGCCAGGAAAAAGGTTGCACGTTTTTGTCTGTAAGCAACTGCAGCGTTACGTAAAGTAAATGCGCAGGCTACATTGTCGTGCAGAAGTTGAGCTTTTTGACACTGTTGTTGCTTCATTCCAGACACCCACTGGACACATCATGAAGTTAGCAAAATCGGAGTCTTGACACATCAAATTTAGATCCCCCCAAAAATCTGCGCTTACCAAATGAATAATGTTAACTGACAATCTCGCTGAGATGTTGATTTCACCTTATTATTGTGGTTGAAGTTTGTTTCGTTGTTTTTGCCTGTCACTTTCTGTCACCGCTACAGATAGGTGAACAAAGTCACAGACCTTGTAAGTCGTAAGCAAATCAACTTTTTCAGACATAATAAGTGAAGTCAGATCATTTCCCACAGCGCACCTCATGACTCGCCAAGCCACGCGGCATGTTCTGCGATACGCTGGACACTGGTGTGCCTCATGACGTGGCAAGTGCAAGCGGGTCATCCAGTGCAACTCAAAAGCAAATCTAAACTGTTCATGATGAATCTATCATGTCGAAAAAAAAAGCCAGGGCTCCCTTCCATGTTTCAACACAAAAGTGCTGAGAAGCCAGAAATGGCAAGAGAGTGAGACAAAAACCAAGCGGTGCAGTTTGGAGTAAACGGCGGGCTTTTCCATTCATGAATCGTGTCAGCAATTCCGAGCCACATCCTGGAGTCTGTGGCTCACCACGCTGACACTCAAACAGTGGCCGCTGGCCCCCCTCCAGAAGCTAATGAACAAGACTGCCCGTGATCGCAAAGACTTCAAAAAGTTTTTGGGTCTCGTTTGGATGTGATCAAAATGCTCGCATCCTTAAGCGGCCTACCAGATGTCTTTCGGGCTGGAAAACGTCTTATTCCCCGAAAAAAAGAACTACGCTCAAGAGATGACACTGAACACGAATGCACATGCGCTGGGAATTAACATATTCCTAATATGCCGCGGAATTTTTTTTTTTAATGCGTGAATGACTCGATCACGGATGACGGGTGAACGCTGCTCACATTCTTTATGCTTGTTTTGTAATTCAAAACACATGTTCTCGTGTTGGTCCTTTGTGAAGTTGTCGCTTTGTGTTTTATTTTCCGTTGAACCCGATTCCAAGCTAAAATGACACCAATGGGCTTTTTATGTGCTCTTTCTGAGATAGAAGCCAAAGCCTTGTCTAATCGGAAAGTAGTACTGTACATCGTAGTCAAGGAAGTCTCGTGAAGTGAGGGCAAGCTTTGCATGTTGGGGAGGAGCCCAGTTTAGCCTTGGTTGTTAGTAGAAGTTACAGAAAGTCTTCACCGCACAATGCGCTCGAGGTGCATTTTTTTTTCTCCTTAATCGAATCATCTTTAAGACACTTAATTTTAAGCGTGACCTGTAAAATGAATTACAAACCGGTCTGGGATCAAACTTTGAATATTTCAACTTTCAATTCTAACCCTTTCTGAATGGGTGCCAATCATTTTTCCGTTTTCCGCCTTTTGTGACGGGACTCGGTATATCTTCAAAATACCCCATAAAAAAATTCTCACTTTGGTCACTGCAATGGCGCCATAATGTTTTCACGGTGCTCGTCTCATGGGACACAATGAAACCTACTCACGCTTTCTTCCCACAGATGGCGCCTTGGTACCAATTGCGACAAGTGCTGAAGTACTTCTTCCTGGTGCCCATGACTTGCTGCAAGGCGCACACGTTGGGCCTGAGGCAGGGGGGGAGGAAAGATCAGTCACTCTTATGAACGCTGGAGAAGTGAAATGAGGAGTGAAATATCGCATGCTTTCATTTGATTCATTCTGCAGTTAATGGAAACCCCAAATTCCATCATTCCCAAAAATGTCTTTAATGACTTATATACATGAAATATGAGTTTGCTTTAAAAACAGAAAAGCCATTTTATTGACAATATTCAAGTTTACTATGCGCACGTACGCGTCCTGCACTCGCAATGAAATGACATGAGACACCATCACATATGTGAGGGGTTCCAACACAACTCTTAAGACAATGCGTTTCTTGTTTCTTACCCCTGGTTCCTGGCCCGGATGCGACTGTGCGCCACGATCTTGTCGTAGGCCGACGCGTGCGCCCCGTCCAACAAGGATGAGAGCACAAAGAGTGCCAAGGCGGCCGCGAACAGGAGCTTCATCCTTTTTTTTTTTTTTTTTTTGCCTGCGGCCTTTGACGCCTTCCTCCGCCACAG
>NW_017805123.1:24204-26746 GCF_001891065.2 Hippocampus comes | reverse complement strand
ATTAGGCACACCTGCACACTGTCTACCACGGAGCTCAATGAAGGTAAGCAAAATGTTCGAAACGGCTCTGAGGATGATGGCGTTCGACGCGTCTCCTGGTAAGTGCAATCCCATTAATAAGACATCGTTACGTTGTAAAGCGGCCTTATTGTCGTGGCGTTAAGGCAGACTTGGATTTTTTTTTTCTTTAGTACTGACAATAGACGCTGCAGGGCAGTTGCGGAACTTGCAGAATGCTGTGTGTGTGCCATCTAGTGGTCGAAAGGACTGCTTGTTTTTTTTTTTTTTTCCCGACGCGTCTCCTGGTAAGTGCAATCCCATTAATAACACATTGTTACGTTGTAAAGCGGCCTTATTGTGGCGAAAGGCAGACTTGGATATTTTTTTTTCTTTAACACGTACGGTCATCCTGTGCAGGTTCGTGCTTTAACATTCCAAAAATTCATCTCTCTGCTCCTCCTGAAATACCTCAAAATCCCACAAGATGGCGCCAAAGCCCTTTACTGATAGGAAAGGAGTACATTGTTGTCAAGGAAATGAGTTGAAGTGGTACATTTTGACGAGTTTTGTTTGTCGGGGAGCAGCTGACCTTAGCCTGGGTTGTTACTGGAAGTTACGGAGAGTCTTTGCTCCATGTGCTTGTACAGGCACACTTTTGTTTTTATTTTTAAGATTAAGCTATTATATTTGGTTTAAAATTAGATTAAACATTTTGGAACTGGTTGGTGGTATACTTATGTTTAATCTAGGAATATGAAAAATTGAAAACAAATTGACAGACGGGGCATCAATTGCTTTTGGTCTTTCGCTATTTGCTGCAGGGCTCAATCCCAAGCCCCTCAATATTTGCATCCACAAATAGGTTAAAGTGTCTTTTCATAACTCCTTACCTGCTTCTGATATTTTATCTTAATCGAAACAATTGGAGGACATGAATTTGATAATCCCATGGTTGAAGTTCCCACATAAAACGACTCCAGCGTGCCTGCGTGCAGCAACGACAACGGCACAGATGAACTCATTGGTGCGATAATTGGATGCAGCGTACCGGTGACGCTTCCACATCGATAATTTAAAAAAAAAATAAAACAGCGCTTTGTCCTCTTCTGTCACATAATGGCTTCGTGCCGTTATATCTTCGCCCGCAAGCCCGTGCAAAAGCTTTCAGTGTCTGAAGATTCGAAAACACATCTTTTGATCATCTCTTCAGAGTTTGGTTAGTTTGTTTTTCTTGCGTGAGTCTTTGAAAAGTGCACTCAGGCGACTGTCTAGTGGGTGTCGCTTATGCGTGGCTTCCAGAAGAAGGGAACTCATTTAGTTGCACAATTTTCCAAGAATTATTGAGTACTGAGTAGTAAACAGTGATTATGTTTTTTCCCGCCATTTGGTGAGCTCATGACCATGAAAAAAACCCATCTTGATCATATGAATGAAATAATCTTACACTCAGTCTGCCAGGTCATTCGGTCAGTGCTGGGCCTCGACACATTCATGAGATATAAAAGATCAGCAGATGTGCGACAGGAAAGTATCCAGTTTCACCCGTGCACCAATTTTTATGCCAGTGAGATGGGGTGACAGGCAGAACAATGCAATTCTTATCCACTGGATGGCAGAATGTGCAATTCACCCGTTGCCTTTCATACAACAGCCTTGTAGCTTGATGTTCAATGAAAAGGCCCATATTTCGCACTTAATCAGTCCATTTGTGAGCAAATTGAGATAAGATCATGATTAATACAGTACATGGATCATTTTTATGGGTGGTGTGCCGCAGGGGTGTGCAAACAGGGGTTGATTAATGGGCATCGACCTGGTGGGGGCATTCCCAACAATCCCTCCACCCAGTCAAGGAAAAAAATGTGGAGGTATGTCTGTCACCATTCGTCGATGCAGGAGCAATTGTGCCGTGATCGATGGCCATGAAGTAAGGAACAGATGTTTCTCGGTTCCGTTGGTGTATTTACCAACTTGCTGGAGGGGCATCAATCTGGGAAAAATAGCTTCACTGAGAATTTCCTCGAAGCTTGGCATCTGCTTTTGTGTACGGTTTCTGTGTAACCTGTGGGACACTAGGACCCAGAATCCCCGACAGGTAGCAGATGGAAGGCGGCCTACCTGTCCTAAATCCCGTGAGATTTCTTCAACTCACGTTTGTTCTCGCCACCTGTGCGGCCAGTTGATCCGAATGGAGTTCTGATCGTCCAAGTTTAGATACGTGGTGAATGGTTGTCGTCCCAAGGGCAAATTGGTCATCTGTAGCCGAGTTGTAGCGCACCACGAGATCAAAGAGTCGAGTGAAAGAGACGTCTGAAATAGCCCGTAACAGCAGGGAACCCTTTGAACGGGATGAATGTTGACGAGGCTCTATCGGCGCCATTATCCAGCCACTATTTTTCTTCCGACTGATTCTGTTGTCAAAATAGGCATACATAGACTTGTAACTCTGTCCCTCGGTTCACATCCCATTTGAATTACTGGCGTCCAAAAAAATTAATGTTTGGTTTAAATCAGCTTCTGCTGCCTTCCTCCGTTAGTGAAA
>NW_017805123.1:4410-12484 GCF_001891065.2 Hippocampus comes | reverse complement strand
GTGCCCCCTAGTGGGCTAAAAGGCTGCTTTTTTTTTTTTTTTTTTTTTTTCAACCGCAGTCAGGTCATGCTCGGTCAGCGTTTTCTGACTTGGATTGAGCCGAGGCACATCCGAGATTTAAGAAAAACTTCACGACACACCACAAAAGTGAGGCAACAGCTACATAAGATAATATAAGGAGATAAGAAAACCTTTATTCGTCGTCGCTGGCATAGAGAGAGAAATTGGATCTATTGGACGAGGTGATGTGAAATTGCGATCGCATTGTTCACACAACCTCAAATGATTTTTCACACTGCAGAGTGTTACATGCAGGAAACGCATGGATCCATTGTGGGACACATCTGGGATATTCCAGGCAAACATTGGTCTGTCTTTCCGTGGAAGTCACTCATCCGACTGCACTGAAAGAACCCCGATGGGCCTCGCGCTTCCCACATTTCATGTGGCCACAAATCCTCCAAAAATAAAAGCCTGAACTATGAATAATGACAAGGCAAGTGCCAAATTTCAATACAGTTAGAATTACGGTAAAAATGTTACTCTTCGAGATGTCGTAATCACAGGTGAATATTTGTTTGAAAAACATTAAGATAGGCCGTCAACACGGCAAATCAAATGGGAAACTGTACATCTCATGTATTTTTATGCCACAAGTTCATGACCTGCCACTGCGCAAGTCAAAATTTTCGTGCGTCAGGAATGTCGTGAATCAAGGCCGTCACGTACGGTCATCCTGTGCAGGTTCGTGCTTTAACATTCCAAAAATTCATCTCTCTGCTCCTCCTGAAATACCTCAAAATCCCACAAGATGGCGCCAAAGCCCTTTACTGATAGGAAAGGAGTACATTGTTGTCAAGGAAATGAGTTGAAGTGGTACATTTTGACGAGTTTTGTTTGTCGGGGAGCAGCTGACCTTAGCCTGGGTTGTTACTGGAAGTTACGGAGAGTCTTTGCTCCATGTGCTTGTACAGGCACACTTTTGTTTTTATTTTTAAGATTAAGCTATTATATTTGGTTTAAAATTAGATTAAACATTTTGGAACTGGTTGGTGGTATACTTATGTTTAATCTAGGAATATGAAAAATTGAAAACAAATTGACAGACGGGGCATCAATTGCTTTTGGTCTTTCGCTATTTGCTGCAGGGCTCAATCCCAAGCCCCTCAATATTTGCATCCACAAATAGGTTAAAGTGTCTTTTCATAACTCCTTACCTGCTTCTGATATTTTATCTTAATCGAAACAATTGGAGGACATGAATTTGATAATCCCATGGTTGAAGTTCCCACATAAAACGACTCCAGCGTGCCTGCGTGCAGCAACGACAACGGCACAGATGAACTCATTGGTGCGATAATTGGATGCAGCGTACCGGTGACGCTTCCACATCGATAATTAAAAAAATAAATAAAACAGCGCTTTGTCCTCTTCTGTCACATAATGGCTTCGTGCCGTTATATCTTCGCCCGCAAGCCCGTGCAAAAGCTTTCAGTGTCTGAAGATTCCAAAACACATCTTTTGATCATCTCTTCAGAGTTTGGTTAGTTTGTTTTTCTTGCGTGAGTCTTTGAAAACTGCACTCAGTAGACTGTCTAGTGGGTGTCGCTTATGCGTGGCTTCCAGAAGAAGGGAACTCATTTAGTTGCACAATTTTCCAAGAATTATTGAGTACTGAGTAGTAAACAGTGATTATGTTTTTTCCCGCCATTTGGTGAGCTCATGACCATGAAAAAAACCCATCTTGATCATATGAATGAAATAATCTTTCTCCTTTTTTTTTTTTAAGGACAAAATACAGCGAGAGGACACTTTATTAGGCACACCTGCACACTGTCTTCCACGGAGCTCAATGAAGGTAAGCAAAATGTTCGAAACGGCTCTGAGGATGATGGCGTTCGACGCGTCTCCTGGTAAGTGCAATCCCATTAATAAGACATCGTTACGTTGTAAAGCGGCCTTATTGTCGTGGCGTTAAGGCAGACTTGGATTTTTTTTTTCTTTAGTACTGACAATAGACGCTGCAGGGCAGTTGCGGAACTTGCAGAATGCTGTGTGTGTGCCATCTAGTGGTCGAAAGGACTGCTTGTTTTTTTTTTTTTTTCCTCAACCGCAGTCAGGTCATGCTCGGTCAGCGTTTTCCGACTTGGATTGAGCCAAGGCACATCCGAGATTTAAGAAAAACTTCACGACACACCACAAAAGTGAGGCAACAGCTACATAAGATAATATAAGGAGATAAGAAAACCTTTATTCGTCGTCGCTGGCATAGAGAGAGAAATTGGATCTATTGGACGAGGTGATGTGAAATTGCGATCGCATTGTTCACACAACCTCAAATGATTTTTCACACTGCAGAGTGTTACATGCAGGAAACGCATGGATCCATTGTGGGACACATCTGGGATATTCCAGGCAAACATTGGTCTGTCTTTCCGTGGAAGTCACTCATCCGACTGCACTGAAAGAACCCCGATGGGCCTCGCGCTTCCCACATTTCATGTGGCCACAAATCCTCCAAAAATAAAAGCCTGAACTATGAATAATGACAAGGCAAGTGCCAAATTTCAATACAGTTAGAATTACGGTAAAAATGTTACTCTTCGAGATGTCGTAATCACAGGTGAATATTTGTTTGAAAAACATTAAGATAGGCCGTCAACACGGCAAATCAAATGGGAAACTGTACATCTCATGTATTTTTATGCCACAAGTTCATGACCTGCCACTGCGCAAGTCAAAATTTTCGTGCGTCAGGAATGTCGTGAATCAAGGCCGTCACGTACGGTCATCCTGTGCAGGTTCGTGCTTTAACATTCCAAAAATTCATCTCTCTGCTCCTCCTGAAATACCTCAAAATCCCACAAGATGGCGCCAAAGCCCTTTACTGATAGGAAAGGAGTACATTGTTGTCAAGGAAATGAGTTGAAGTGGTACATTTTGACGAGTTTTGTTTGTCGGGGAGCAGCTGACCTTAGCCTGGGTTGTTACTGGAAGTTACGGAGAGTCTTTGCTCCATGTGCTTGTACAGGCACACTTTTGTTTTTATTTTTAAGATTAAGCTATTATATTTGGTTTAAAATTAGATTAAACATTTTGGAACTGGTTGGTGGTATACTTATGTTTAATCTAGGAATATGAAAAATTGAAAACAAATTGACAGACGGGGCATCAATTGCTTTTGGTCTTTCGCTATTTGCTGCAGGGCTCAATCCCAAGCCCCTCAATATTTGCATCCACAAATAGGTTAAAGTGTCTTTTCATAACTCCTTACCTGCTTCTGATATTTTATCTTAATCGAAACAATTGGAGGACATGAATTTGATAATCCCATGGTTGAAGTTCCCACATAAAACGACTCCAGCGTGCCTGCGTGCAGCAACGACAACGGCACAGATGAACTCATTGGTGCGATAATTGGATGCAGCGTACCGGTGACGCTTCCACCTCGATAATTTAAAAAAAAAATAAAACAGCGCTTTGTCCTCTTCTGTCACATAATGGCTTCGTGCCGTTATATCTTCGCCCGCAAGCCCGTGCAAAAGCTTTCAGTGTCTGAAGATTCGAAAACACATCTTTTGATCATCTCTTCAGAGTTTGGTTAGTTTGTTTTTCTTGCGTGAGTCTTTGAAAAGTGCACTCAGGCGACTGTCTAGTGGGTGTCGCTTATGCGTGGCTTCCAGAAGAAGGGAACTCATTTAGTTGCACAATTTTCCAAGAATTATTGAGTACTGAGTAGTAAACAGTGATTATGTTTTTTCCCGCCATTTGGTGAGCTCATGACCATGAAAAAAACCCATCTTGATCATATGAATGAAATAATCCTACACTCAGTCTGCCAGGTCATTAGGTCAGTGCTGGGCCTCGACACATTCATGAGATATAAAAGATCAGCAGATGTGCGGCAGGAAAGTATCCAGTTTCACCCGTGCACCGATTTTTATGCCAGTGAGGTGGGGTGACAGGCAGAACAATGCAATTCTTATCCACTGGATGGCAGAAGGTGCAATTCACCCGTTGCCTTTCATACAACAGCCTTGTAGCTTGATGTTCAATGAAAAGGCCCATATTTCGCACTTAATCAGTCCATTTGTGAGCAAATTGAGATAAGATCATGATTAATACAGTACATGGATCATTTTTATGGGTGGTGTGCCGCAGGGGTGTGCAAACAGGGGTTGATTAATGGGCATCGACCCGGTGGGGGCATTCCCAACAATCCCTCCACCCAGTCAAGGAAAAAAATGTGGAGGTATGTCTGTCACCATTCGTCGATGCAGGAGCAATTGTGCCGTGATCGATGGCCATGAAGTAAGGAACAGATGTTTCTCGGTTCCGTTGGTGTATTTACCAACTTGCTGGAGGGGCATCAATCTGGGAAAAATAGCTTCACTGAGAATTTCCTCGAAGCTTGGCATCTGCTTTTGTGTACGGTTTCTGTGTAACCTGTGGGACACTAGGACCCAGAATCCCCGACAGGTAGCAGATGGAAGGCAGCCTACCTTTCCTAAATCCCGTGAGATTTCTTCAACTCACGTTTGTTCTCGCCACCTGTGCGGCCAGTTGATCCGAATGGAGTTCTGATCGTCCAAGTTTAGATACGTGGTGAATGGTTGTCGTCCCAAGGGCAAATTGGTCATCTGTAGCCGAGTTGTAGCGCACCACGAGATCAAAGAGTCGAGTGAAAGAGACGTCTGAAATAGCCCGTAACAGCAGGGAACCCTTTGAACGGGATGGATGTTGACGAGGCTCTATCGGCGCCATTATCCAGCCACTATTTTTCTTCCGACTGATTCTGTTGTCAAAATAGGCATACATAGACTTGTAACTCTGTCCCTCGGTTCACATCCCATATGAATTACTGGCGCCCAAAAAAATTCATGTTTGGTTTACATCAGCTTCTGCTGCCTTCCTCCGTTAGTGAAAACCCTAAGCTCAAGTGACATCCAGTTTTGGCGCTCTCCATTACGTTTGATAGACATCCCAAACTATTAAGGAGGCCATCTGTAGAAGAAATAAACTGTTTACAAGGACGGTTTTGTGCCCTTGTAAACAGGATGAGCGATAGGAAAGCAAAGCAGATAAACATACCCAAAAATGGAAGTTTTAAAACGTATCGGAATTTTGACACCATGTCAAAGTCTTTCCCTCGAGCCAAAGATCATTTCTCCGTTTCACGTCGCAATTTGCCGATCCAGTCAATTTAAACGATGGCGATAGTTTTGTAAACATCCACATGAGAAAATTAGCAAACGCAGCAAATTATTTGGACAACAGGATCTGCAAACTTTCCAGGAGTTGCGCTTTTATTTGATTGCTCACACATTAAAAAAAAGGGCCAGGGGGCGGCAATATGCTACAAAAATGTGTCACAATGATTTAGCTGCATGGCGTATTGCACCATATCATTAGTACAAATTTAATGTGTTGAGGTTACTTGAAACCGCTTCATTTCTGCAAATTATGAGTAATTTACTGTACCCATAACATGAGCCTTGAAGTATAGCCCAGAGTTAGTATTGTTTTATGGTTTCTTACTGTAACCAAAAAAAAAAAAATGAAAATAGACCGAGGTTAAAAAAAACAAACAAACAAAAAAACACGTGACACATTTTTAACAGCGCTTTCCACAAGTCAGCACAGGCCTATCAGCATGATGATCTGCTTATGACACATTCTCATGTAATACACGAACTAGGCCACGGTCGGGAAAGTGTCTTCATTTAATAAATTACCACAAAGCAGCGGGAAAAAACAAAAGCGAATGTATTATTTGCAGACTCGGATGAACGTGTGCTGTGTCGAGGTCGTTAATGTCCAGCGGTTTGCAGTTTGCATGAATGCTCTTTCTCTTGAGCGTCCTTCTCCACCTCCTGTACAACTTGCACGATCACCCTCGGACTTTTGAGCTCGTGGTTTCGTCCTCTGGCGCTTTCCGACCACTTTGAGCCCTTGTCCGAGGAGGAATTGATTCCTTCGCAGTGCTGAGGGAGCTTCCCGGGCGGCCTCTGCTTGGGGGCGTCGCCAACGTGACTTTTGGCGGTCGTGACGCAGCCATCGCTCGGACTGTTGCTGGCGTTGGCGGCCACGCTCGGTTTGTGGGAGTTCAGTTCAAACACGTCCAGCCTCTCCTCCGTGCAACATTTCGGGGAATACTTGAAGGAGTTTCCCGGGTAGGCGAAGGGAGAGCTCGCTACTTTTCCAGCGCCTCGGCCTTGGGATTTGCCCTTCATCATTCCCAACACCTCGTAGCGGAAGCTGGAGATGTCCTGCTTGAGTTCCTGTCGATGACGAAGACCAAACATTTAACGGGAGCAAATGTGTGGTGGGCAGAGCTTCAGTTTAACGACCCTTCATCATTCCCAACACCTCGTAGCGAAAGCTGGAGATGTCCTGCTTGAGTTCCTGTCGATGACGAAGACCAAACATTTAACGGGAGCAAATGGCCCTGGTGGGCAGATCTTCAGTTTAACGGGTTTACGCTACCTTGAAGTTTTCTTCAGTCAAGCCTTCCTCTGTCTTGGCGTCTCTGATCATTGCAGCGACGTAGCGCTTGACTAGGTTTCTCAAAACCTCCTGAAAAATACCCACTAATGTTGACGTTGAAGTCACCGAGAGGTCAATCATTTTCGATCATGGAAATGTGCCTTACCTGATACTCGTGGTTTAGTCTGACATTGTCTGCCGCACGCCTCTAGAATTACAGAATTAAATGTTCCATCAATCACGTGCTTTTGCGTATTGACCAGACAGTGGGACCTCTCAATTTACATTTGTACAGCATATGGATTACATGAATCCCTTGCGCCCCCGTATTTTGTAAAAATAAATCAAATAAATAGCTCTGTACTGTAAAATATAAAACACCATAAAAGAGAATGTAAAGGAAAAAAAATAGGTTGCATAAGTCATGAAGCCAAAAGTCCCTCACAGATGCTGTATTACGATTGACAGCAGCCTGGTTGGCGGGGGTGAGGTGAGTGAGGCTCTCCTCCATGCTCCTCGTGGATGTTTTCATTTTCGATATCTGCGTGTATGACTGTTTGTCCCCTTCAATGAGCGGCTAATGAAATAATTCTCTCGGTCTGAACAGATCCAGGAAAATCTCATGAAATAACTTACCCCTAAACTTTCAAATGTTTCAAGTCTTTTCAAGCTGGGCCTCCGAAACACACGCGCTTGTATCCATCCCGTCAGATAATAAAATGACTTGGGACTGGGTATGATGTTGAACGGAGACGGCAGAGTTCCTCCCTCTTCAAAGTAGCTCATCCATAATTTAGTTCTGGCAAATTTCCACTCGATATCCGCGTGATCCTTAAAAGAAAACACAGGGCGTTTGTAAAAGAACACGAGACAAACGGGAGCGGTTAAACAATAGATGAGGCCACTCACTGCAATGTGCTGGTACGAGTTGTTCATCATGGCGATGAGCATGTTCAGCAGCACAACCAGGGAGATGATATTGTAGGTGCCGAACATGGTGGTTCCTACAAACTCGGTAAATTCGTGGTCCGGCTTCACTCGTGTCACGTAGAGGGAAATTAGGCCAAACACAGACCAGAATAATGACTGCAGCGTTTCGAATAACCTGAAAAACAAAGGCGCCATACATCAGGTTCGCCGCACCGCCAAACAAAGCTATTCGTCATCGGCAATGGTTTTGTGTAGAACGTACGTCGAGAAGGCGTTGTTTTGCTGCATGCAACGGATGCCCTTGCAGTTGCTGCCCACGTCGGTACTGTAGTAATAGTAGAGCTGGTTGAGGCCGTTGGCAAAGGCCAGCAGCACCAGGCAGTAGATGAAGAGGAACTTGAGGATGTCGAGCAGCATGCGGCCCAGCGAGATCTGCAGCGGGCCCAGGTGGGAATTGGCGGTGAAAAGGCAGATGAGGCGCAGGGAACTGAAGATGTTGGCGATAGCAAACAACGCCTCGGCGATCAGAGTCGGGTGCCACATTTCCCAGCTGCATCGGGGTTTGTTCCCGCTGTACTGCAAAATAAATATGCGTCGGATTGTCAATGAGCAGCCCGGCTCCCTCGTACTGTTCACTTGGTCAGTTCATTCAGCTCAA
>NW_017805123.1:0-2687 GCF_001891065.2 Hippocampus comes | reverse complement strand
TTGGCGTGACTGCGTGATTGAAATCTGCTCTACCTTAGATGACATTTGCTGACACAAACTGGTAGCAGGAAGAGATTTTGTAGACCGCTGCTAAGTGCTTGTAATGATCCGCAGCTTGTCTGTAACCACCTTGGAACCATCCAATCAGAAAAACCACAATAGCAACCTGTAAAAAGCTTCTTGTTACGTCGTTGGCAGCAGAATTGGCGCAATCAAATGAGCGACGCCGTGAGGAAGGTGCAGAACATACGAAGAGAATGTCTTGCCTCTCATGCTCCTAAATGTAGCCTTTATGACAAGAGGGAAATAAGTCCCTTGTACACGATAGGGGAAACTTTCAGCAAGTGCTCCATTGCGGCAGATCTCTCAGGTTATTGTTTCGTTTTTCTTTAATCTTTCTTGAGTACAATCTCGCTCAATATTGACATATCATATAGCCTGTGGGAGTGGTACAAATTTGTGCAAAACTGTTTACGACCCAATAATCATTCACGCAATGTCCGATGACCAAAATGTGCGACTAATGATTCAAATATTTCAAGTTTCAGGGAAATAGGCATCACGTTGTCATGATCGCCGTCTAATCCAATCGGCATATGACTGAGGAGGCAACGGTAATGCATTACATTAAGAACCCGCCTTGCAATTACGGGCTGCCCAAAGCTCCCTCGGGACGCCTCCAACCATTTAGAGCCATTTGTGGCTCATCTTGACGCGGTTCTTGTCACGAGGCCACTATGTTTACGATTTAGACTTCACATTTCTAATGACAGGCTGATGTCTCTATTGTTGTTTTTTTCATTTTTTTTTCAGAAGCAATAAAAACGCTTTCCAGCCAATTATTCCAGTCGATAATCCGTATTCAGGACCATAAATTTACCTCTTCACAGGATGTTGACTGGGTTTGGACTGGCTTGCCCAGATTTTCTGCCTGTCTAAGTGAGGACATATTCGCAATGTGTAGGGTATAAGTCATAAATGGCCCGTGATAAACGTTTACTCATCAACTCGGTTTGATGAGAATTAAAAATTTTTTATGTCAATTATTTTTTTTTGCATTTCTGTAAGCGGGCATAGTTAGAAATCAACGTCTGCGCCGTTGTGAGCGTGATCACAATCGACGTGATTCTCGGCCAATCAAAGTGCCCCCCGCCCTCCATTCCCTTTAAATTAAGCACAGTAGAGATGCGTGGTCTATGTGGTGGGCATTTGGAGACTGCCTGACTCCCACGATCGTGTGTCTGTGTATGACCCACATACACACACCAGTTCTGCCACTTAAAGATAAGGATCATAATAATGGCTTCAATTCATTGCTTTCAATCAGGATTCTGAGGTATCAATGCACGCTGATAATTTCGAATGTTCCATTAACTTGCCATGAATGTTTTTGGAATGTGAGAGGAACCCGGAAAACCCACACAGGCACGCGGAGAACATGCAAACCTCACACAGAAAGGCCAGAACCGGAATCGAACCCTGCACTGCCAACCGGTCGACCGGCGCTTCGACCAGTCGACCGCCGTGCTGCCCTCTACGGTAATATGCGTTTGTCAAGAAAATTGCCGCTGAAGCATCTGTGTACACTAACAACCCAGGCTCAACTATGCCTCTCCGTGCCATACAAAGCTTGTCTCCCTGTCCAAATGTATCGCTTCATCATTCTCCCTTTAGACAGGACTTTGGCGCCATCTTGTCCATTTCAAGACCGCAGAAAGTGCACATAAATCACCAACACTTCCGCCTCCCCCCTACCACCACAAATTGAAAAGGCGACTTACCTCTTTCTGGCAGTATTTAATCGCCAACTTCACCCGGGCCAGATCGTTGGTGTTGTCATCCAGCAGTGGGTTGATGTCGTCGCGATAGTTGAGGATGATTTCCAGCTCCTTGGAGCTCCGGGTCTGGTCCAAGAGGTCCTTGGCAAACCGTTTGCACGTATGCGACAGTTCCTCATACTCTGACTTGAACTCATTCTCCACCTGACTGAGCTCCTTCAGCTCCCAGCTGAGCTGGAAGGCGGTGAGGAACGGGTCCTCGCTGGACAGGGCGATGAGCGACGGGCTTGCCAGCGCCTTGTAGATGTTGAGGCGGGAGTGCGAGTGGCGCAGGCCGTCCACGTCCAGACTGGACACGCACTCCAGGCAGTCGCACAGCACGGCGTGCGGCTGAGGTATGGAGACGCCTCGCTGCACCAGGAGTTTGATGATCTCGTAGTTGTTGGTGTGGGCCGCCAGGATGATCGGAGTGATGTCCGGGGTGAAGTCCGAAAACTGTTTGTCCAGCATTATGGGTGGGAGCTTTACGGGATAGACAAGTAGTTCAATTACCAGATCGGACGTCGCTTGTGGTTTACCCGGGTAAGAGAATGACAGTGTGGAGGTAGCCGCTGTGTCTCCTTCGTGCGTAACTTAGACTAAAAATGATTTGAATTCCAATTCACTGGTGCGCTTGTATCGATCCATCAGTTTGTCGGTCTGTTAGTTGGTCTCTTGGTTGGTCTGTCACTTTGTTGGTTGGTCTCTCTCTCTGTCTGTTGCCTGTGTTGTTGTCTTTGTTAGTCTGTACTCAATCTATCTGTCTTTCAGTCTGTCGGTGGGTCAATATACGGACTTCGTGTCAGCTTGTAATTGGGGAAAATTGGGGCACCGGTCAGTCAAGATGGCACCACAATAGTAGTTAAGACA
>NW_017805122.1:1739180-1739478 GCF_001891065.2 Hippocampus comes | reverse complement strand
GCACACTCTGTATCCCACGAGTGCTCTTAAATATTTTTGAACACACAATTTTGACTGTACAAACCGCTCGAAATAAACCACTCCGGGGTTTCATTCTTTTATTTCCAAAAGATTGTAAAATGGTGTTTCGAAGAAACAACCAAGTCGTCTTTTTATTCAGTCAGCGCATAATTCACAATACAAAACAAACAGGCAGAAGCAGAAATGTCATGAAGGCCAGCCAATTAAAGAAACTCATCAAAAACAGGATTTAATTCCGCTGTCACCTCCTGAAATGGAAAGGGGGGGGGGGGGGGGC
>NW_017805122.1:1719582-1719693 GCF_001891065.2 Hippocampus comes | reverse complement strand
TTTTTCGTGCCAAAAACGCCTTACTATACTATGTCGTTTTTTTCGTGCCAAAACGCCTTACTATACTATGTCGTTTTTTTCGGCTAAAAACGCCTTACTATTATGTCGTTT
>NW_017805122.1:1698216-1719319 GCF_001891065.2 Hippocampus comes | reverse complement strand
AAAACGGCATACTACACTATGTCGTTTTTTTCGCGCCAAAAACGCCTTACTATACTATGTCGTTTTTTTCGGCTAAAAACGCCTTACTATATTATGTCGTTTTTTTCGTGCTAAATACGCCTTACTATACGATGTTTTTTTCAGCAAAAAATGCCCTACTATACTATTTCGTTTTTTTTTCGTGCCAAAAACACCTGACTATACATGGTCGTTTTTTTTTGGGCTAAAAACGCCTCACTATATGTCATGTTCCAAAGTAAATTGGACCTGGTCTAAAAAAATAGCCTCCCTCACGTGGCAAATTGGGGTCACGTCTGCGTGTGATGCTCTGCGGCTCATCAGCATTAATGGTGACTCAGGTTACTGTCAACACACGATGACGCGTGATGATTCTTGATGTCCTCACTCTCATTCGCTTTCTTCTTCCCACTGGAAAAGTCACCTTTGTCCCAAGAAAAATGGCAAAAATGCATCCGGACTGTTGTGAACGACTTCCCACGCACGACACAAATCTGCGTTTGTCTGTGATGCGACGACAAAAGGCCAAGAGCGGCGCCGCTGCAGGGAAGGATGGAGGGATGCGAGACGAGCAGATGGAAGCGGCGGCGGAAGGGGAGCAGCGGGGCCTGTCAGACTATTAACGTCATGGCGTGAGCCCCTGCGGGCTCCCTGGCGACACGGGAGACCAGTGGAGATATTTAGCAAGGTACTGTCAACACGTTCACATGCACCTGCACACTCTGTATCCCACGAGTGCTCTTAAATATTCTTGAACACACAATTTTGACTGTACATACCGCTCGAAATAAACCACTCCGGGGCTTCATTCCTTTATTTCCAAAATATTGTAAAATGGTGTTTCGAAGAAACAACCAAGTGGTCCTCTTTTTATTCAGTCAGCGCATAATTCACAAAACAAAATAAACATGTTCAGGCAGAAGCAGAAATGTCATTAAGCCCAGCGAATTAAAAAAACAAAAAACAGGATTTAATTCCTCCGCCACTCCGAGAAGGGAAGGGGGGGGGGGGGGTGCACATTTACAATCTTCCAAAAAATAGCTCTGTGATCAAGCACTTGAAAAAATAACGTGATTCTCAATTGTTCCAAGTTTATCCTTCTTATATAAAATGTGTTGGTTTTTTTTTTTCATCTCTGCTGGTAACGTTCCCGAAAACGTACATTGATTATACATCAAGGAGTAGTCAAATGATTCAACAGATGCTGTCACCCTCATGATGGCAAACAGCATCCGGATGCAGATGATGTGCGTTTTTTTTTTTTTAAATCCCATCAGGAGGCTGCTGCTGCTGTTCTCATCCTCCCCCCAAAAAAATCAAACTCCTCTTTTAATTTTAAGGCGTCAACGCTAACCAAAATGAAGCATGATGAAATACCCGGAAGCAATTAGCATTCACGTGCTGATCTTGGCGACCTTTCGTCACTCGGCTCATTTCCGACGTGTCGGTCTGTCGGCGATGGTCCCAGAGGTCGGCCCCGCCTTTTGACCTTTGACCCCATCGCAGTTCCAGCCGCAAAAAGAGTGTCCCGTATCGGCGGACGCACGCAGACTCAAAACCAACATGTCGCAGGATTGTTCGCAACGGCGAAGTGCAAGAAAACAATCTTACTCATGCCACTCCGGCCCAGTAGGTGGCAGTAATGCACCTGGAAAAAAAGACATACATAAATACATAAACTGCATATCTGTGAGTCGTTAGAGCTGGAGCAGCCATTTTGAAAATGTCACGACCACCTTCATCTTGAACCCGTCATTCCTATTTTCATTTGTTTTTGTGGTTCTCAAATGACAATCTCGCTTGAACTTTGACGTGCAATATATTTCGATTGAATCATTGTCATTTTTTTTTTTCCATTCCTGCAAATGGTGAACAAAGCAAAGCCAACACTTTTCTCCTTAATTTGCATATCAGAGAGAAACCGAATCTGCGGCACACTAGCAATGTGGGACCCCCGTGGTTTCAAATCCGGAAACCAGACCCCCCCTCCCCCCCCTCCCAAAAAAAACCAGACGAACTCAGATTTGTGATTGGATATAATGATATCGCGTGTGCGCGTTGTCATCAACGGAGGACAAGCTGCTGTCGTGCGTCTTGACGCCGCTTGACAAAGCGCATGCTGATACGCAATTTTTACAAGTGTCGGGGGGGGGCGTCGTTTGAAATTAATTGCTTATGTCACGTAAATTGTCACGCAGTTTGAATTCGTATCCAGGCTAAGCTAAGCTAAGCCTCTCCACCACACAGATCTGATCGTACTTTGGCACACGATGCTTCAACTTCCGCGTCGCTCCCGCATAAGCGAAGGAAGACCAGACCCAGATATTAGCAAAAAAAAAACCAAAAACATTCCTTTTTATTATAAATAGATCTCCTTTTCGGTATCAAAAGCGGCATGCGTCACCCCATGGATGTATGTTTACAGGTTCACGACCCCGTTAGCCAAGACGGTTGGGAAGAAATGCACTCATCTCCGTTTGCAAGGACGATTCAACAAGGGTGAGACAAGAATGGGGTGGGGGGGGGGGGGGGGGGGGGGGGGGGTTGTCACAACCACAAAAATACTTCACGATTAGAACAACAAACATGTTTAGTCTCATAGATGGTAACTCTATTCCTGGCCCTGACGCATACAACGGATACATGTTTTGATTTTTTTTTTTTTTTTTTAAACTTCCATAGTCCAGTCAAGGCTCCCGCTTGACATTGTCCTTTTTTTTTTTTTTTTTTGTCTCCCCCCGACCCCCACCCCTCCCTTCCTTACAGTTACGTGAGCGACAGGAAAGCAAGCCCCTTTTCTTCCCTGATGTGAAATGTCTTCATGCTTGGATCGCTTCTTCAGTCTTGTGCGGCGTTTGTTTTTTTTTTTGTTGTTTTTTTTTTCAGATGGCGTGATTGCTGTAGCTGACGTACGTGGTCTTAGATGAAGCTGCAAGACACAAGAATGACAACCTTGAGTCCTACAGCTGGCATGTTTGTTTTGGTTTGTTTGTTTGTTTTTTTTAACTCATTCACTCCCAAAGACGTTTTTAAATGTCTTTTCAGACTTGCGCTGCCCCCTATATGTGTAAAAATGCCAAGTCAAGTCGCGTTCTCTTACTCACTGTTGGTCTCCATGCTCTCGCACAACTCCGTCTTGACTTCGCCGTTGGGCCGGTCGCCTCCCTTCTGCGACAGTTTCCCCGACATGGTGGCGGCGGTCACGATGGCCTGCGTCGGAACGCACCTTTGTGAGGGGCGACGGCGTTTGGCGACGGCGTTTGGCGACGAGTGACTCTTTCGAGCGCAAAGGCCCCTTACCTTGAAGCTGCGCTTGCGTTTGGGAACGTTCTGCTCGGGGTGAAAGAGGATGATGTAGACTTTGGGCATGTAGAGCATCCCCAGGGAGACGGACGCCGACAGACTGAGCGAGATGGTCAGCGTGGTGGTTTGGATGTACATCTGAAAGGGAAAGATGACAACGCCGGGAAATGCATTCGCTCGTTGCCATGCTATAAAAAAATAATAAAAACGACCGCACGCCGTCGACCGGCCGCAACATCGAATATTTCCACCTGCGAGAGAGAGAGAAGCTGCCGCCTTGATTACCCGAGCGCTTTTTTTTTTTTTTTTAATTGCCATCTCGAGAGGAGTTGCCCGTCTTTTGTGTCAACGATACAAAAGTGCTCGGGATGATTTCACCTTGTTCGATTTTAATTAGCGCTCCGAGTGAAGCCTCGCGGCGGACTTTATTACAATGCCCGACGCAATCGCGACAGAACACGAGTGCGGCGCCGCTCATTCGGATGCTCTTAAAACGCTTGCCCCAAAAGAGAAAACGAGAGACATTTACACTCGCGTTTTTCTTTTTTTTTCCCCCCCTCCTCATATTTTATTACATTTCATACAATCTAAAGTGCCTGCAACCTTGATCAGAATAAACGCTTTAAAAAATGGGAGAGAAAAGCGCCCCCCCCAAGCCCCCACCCGTCTTACTTAATCCTTACTCGCACTTGACTGCAATTACGTTGCCATGGCGACGGATCTGCGGAGACGAGCCCGGCCGTGATTCGGATGAAATCCAATTCCCGTGAAAACGTCACGCGGAGACGTCAGACGAGCCTGCAAAAGAGGCGCCTTGAGATAAGCGGAAGCGGAGTTTGTATTTGCAGTTTTTTGGGGGTTTGACTTTTTGGCAGATAGCGAAAAATTCTTCTGAACAATCCGTTTTATTGCCACTCACGGTTACATTTTAGTACCTTAAGATAAAAAGTCTCTTAGCTTAATGCTAACACATGATGGGGAAACCCCATAGACAGGCTAGCATCAACACTGCGGAATGCTCGACGGCATATATTCCTTATCCTCTGCAAGGAACAACTAACGTAACCGTCACCTTAATTTCGCCCCGAAAGTCACAATTAATGAAATGTTACTTTTTGGGACAATTGGTCAGTCCACATTTGTGTTAATTGCCTTTTGGCAATATACTGCCCCCAGGTGGCCGACACGCTGCAACGAGAGAAACGCTCATTCCGTTTGTTGTTTATCTAAAGTCCAATTTTCACATCAATCTATTTTATTTTATTTTTGGGGGGGTTGACTGACTCAAGCTGCCAGCTTGCCTCTATATGTGAGATTCTATTAAATCTGTCATCACCCCCCCCCCCAGCCCTCCCCTCTCGTGAATTAGCTTCTTGTCAGAGGCTGCGAAAAAAAAACTCACCGGCTGAGCAAATACCAGAAGGGGAAGACAACGCGATGATGCAACAGCTGCCTACACCTGAAGTAAACCAGAGAGACACGTCGGAAACACATGAAATAAGTCGGGGGAGGCACGGGGGGGGGGGTGTCGATACTCCCACCGATGTCTTGCGTCAACCTGCTTTCGCTCCTTTTTGCACTCTTTGCATCATTTAGCATGGAGCTAATCCGTTTCGGTGTCCTTGGCAGGTGCCCGTCTCCACCTAAGCTGCGACATTACAGGACGCCTCCAGGCCACGCGGGGAAACTTGACGGCCATTTTTTTTCATTCCCGTGGAGGGACCGAGCGTCTTTTGTGGGTTTAATTGACGGCGAGTAGCCGTCTCCTCGCGCCCGCAGCGGGACCGCTCATCATTTTAATCGCCCGAGGAACGCGAGGGCTCGGGAGATTTGACTAGAATTCGTTTTGGGGAAAGAGGCAAGTCGTGCCGGGAGCCATTTTGATCGGATTTATCTTTCGGGAGCTGCTAGTTGAATGCCACGTTGTCTGTTTGCTCACTTTGACGTCTTTTTCGGGTCAATTGCGACAGGTTGAGAAGTAGGAGAGGAAACTCGCCTTTCGTGATGAGTTCTGCTGAAAGCTGCTGCTTTGCTAGCATCTCAGCTAATATGCTCGAGAGCGTAGCGACATTTTTCAGCTCTTAATTTATTTGGCAATAAATAAGAAAATTGAAACAATCTCTTAGACCTGACCGAAATGTACTCTACTTTCTACACAATTCATTCACATATATCTTGATTTAAATTACATGAATTGACACGCAAGCCTAATATTAACTCAACATTGCACCAGGGCGGCTAAATTGGGCCCCCGGCATGGCCGTCACTGTCCACGACGGCTTCATTATCTTCTACAAAAGACTTATTTTGAGACTTTTCTTTAAGCATACCGTGCTTCTAGTGCAAGTGCAATGTGGGGGGGGGGGGCGCAGGCTAGCCACCTAGCAACCCGCTGCTGTCCTAAGCGAACAATAGCCAATCTCCCGACTCCCACGTCACTCACCGGGACAATCGCGGCAGGCAACCAACCCCGAGAGGAAAAACAAAAACAATAGCTGCAACTCACAGATATTTGCGATTAAGGGGGTTCTGGAACTTAAATATTTGGGAATATTGTTCTTAGTTGAGGCTCTCATCGCCTCGACCTTCCCGTCTTTTGCTATTACGACACTACGGCTTTTCTCTCGGTATTGCTCGACACGGCTCTGAGTCACAGCGGGTACGAGAGAGCGAAAGGTGAAAAAAAACAAGAGTTGGGAGGGCGAGAGGGAAAGGTGTCGCTAGCAGTCACGGAGCAGGCGAGCGGAGCTGGGAAACGGATCAAAGCGAAGACACTTCTGCGTCTCGAAACTTTCCTCGACTCTTTTTTTTTTTTTTGTATTGCTCGTCACGCTTCTGTTGCCTTCCCTAATTTTCAGACATTATGTCCAGCGGTTGGAAAATAACATGCAAATGACTTGGCGTTAATCACCAGCCGCAAAAGCTACGCGCCTAATTTTTTCTCGCGTCGGCGCGTGGAAGGGATCTGCACGAACAAAATCATCAAGAACAAATGAACCGTATTGCGTTTTCACTGCGGCTCCTTCTGGTACGGGACTTGACGATGGCAACTACCGCAAGTGACGGTTCGCGCTACAAATTTTAAATCTGAACCTTGCGCGTAGGATCAAGAACACATGCTTGTCAGTGACATCACATTGTCCGCGTGTGTCGGCGTTCATTTGTGATCAAATATAAAAGCTTTAAAACGTCCGTCATATTGATGCTCAACATGTGTCCCTCGAATTTGATGTTTATTTTGACAGTAAACTTCAACTGGGAGTGGCGTTACCAAAGTGGCATCATATGAGAGTTCCGGTCTCGAAAATGTCAAAACATCTCCGCGGGTGTCGAATTCTGTGGTAAATATGAGTAATCGAGCGCAGATTAGTTCCGGCAAGCCGTAGCGGGAAACGGGAGCCGATGACGACAATGCGATGAGAACGTTAATCATAACGCGGGGCCACCTGAGCGGAACTCCTCATTACAGCCCCCCCAAACCCCCTTCCCGATCATTACCTGTTTATTCCCTTCCTCTTTGCCTCTCAACCAGCCAGACGCATCACATTGGACGCAGTATTCCAATTAGAAAAGGAAACATAAAAGCGTACGCTTGGCGGATGTCCCAATGACACACAGCAAGCCGCCGCGTAAAAAAAAAAAAAAAAGGAAAAAAAAAACACACGCAGCCCGGTCTCATTCGGTGAAGTAAACGTCAAGAGAGCGAACGCATTTTTGGCCTGTTTTACTGCCGAGGACCCGTATAGGCGCCTGGGTGCAGGGGAATGACAGCGCCGCGACAAATTGTGCGCGAGGTCGTGGCCTCATTAGGTCAAATGGAGATTGGATCAGCAGGAAGAAATCCCCCACCCCCCTCACCCACTTGAATATTCATAAGGATGGCGCCACGGAGGGCCAATCGGACCTAACGAGCACTTAGCTTCAGTCGACAACTAAATCAAAGATGCACACAAAACAGCAACGCGTGACAGCAAAACGCAACTCCCGCGTACTTCACTCATTGTAAAACACTATTTGCGGTCGCCCAAAACTCTCTTGCCGGCCATCGATTTCTCACGCGGCATATTTCATCTCCCAAAAAAAGGGTTCGGCGGAGGGAGAAAACGCATCCGTTCCGCAACAGACGAGTGAAAAATCCGCAACTGGAAAATGGGTCACTCTGAAATGTAATAACGTTTTAGAACGCGCAAAGGAGACCTTGGACCGCCACCCCCAACGCCCCCAAAACCCTTGCGGGAAGCCCTGATGGGCATCGTGACTACAACCGTATTTTCCGCACTAAAAGGCGCACTGGATACGTTCAATGAATGGCCTAATTTGTAATTTTTTTCATATATTCGACGCACTGGATTATAAGACGCAATCTACAATGCATCCACTAGATGGATCTACGCTCTTTGCATTCGACACGAGAAGCGTTCGTGACCGCCTCCGAAAAACGTAAATGAACGATGACTGCAATGAAACTAGGAGAATTGAAAATAATGCATCCAAACAGAAAATCAAGCGAGGAAATGACAAAATAAATTCTATAGCCCCCCCTACAGAATTTATTTTGGCATTTCCTTGAGCATAGCTCCAACAGAACGATCAGATGTCAGTAAAATGCAGGAGACTGGACGGTCTCAGAAGTATTTGTTCTTCATTCCTTTGTTGTGTATTCACAAATGAGGAAATCACGCTGATTTCCTCATTTGTGAATACACAACAAGGCGAACCGGATTTTAAGGCGTGTTGGGAGCTTTTAAGAAAATGGAAGACTTTTCGGTGCGCCTTATAGTGTGGAAAATACGGTAACCTGTCGCCCATTTGTCAAGGGGGATCGACGCAAACGTTGAACTTGTTGCGTGAGATATTTTAATTAAGTTCGAGCTTTTGAACTTCGCGATGGTTTCAGTGGCACGTGTGCCTCATTGTTTTCATCTTATCGCAGCTTATTCCGACATTAAGAGATCAAACACGACATTTTGACACTTACTTAAACCAAGTATGCAAATTGCCTCTTTCCTCGCCCGAACATCAGCATTTTGGCCTGTTTTATTGCCGCTTCCCCTCTCTCCTCCCCTGGGATATTCTTGATTTTTTTGGGAGGACTTTGAGGGGGGGTGTTTTTGAACCTACACTCGACTGGACTCGATGATGATCGAACGCTTTTACCCTCTCCGCAGACTGAGAAGTTCCAAAGAAGATGGGGATGAAGGCCAGCCAGATGATGCAGGTGGTGTACATGGTGAAGCCGATGGGCTTGGCCTCGTTAAAGGTCTCGGGGACGCCGCGCGTCTTGATGGCGTAGACCGTGCACGTGACCATCAGCAGGATGGAGTAGCCCAAGGAGCAGATGAGCGACAGGTCCGAGATGTCGCACTTGAGGACCCCGCGCGCCGCCCTGGGGTCCTGGGTCCGCTGCTCGCCGTAGTCCACCACCGTGTGCGGCGGGTCCACGGCGAACCACAAGAACACGCCCAGCAGCTGGACCGAGATGAGGGAGAAGGTGATGACCAGCTGGGAGGCCGGGGAGATGAATCTGGGCCGAGAGAGGAGACGGGTTTTGAGTCATTTTTGCTAGCGGTATCTTTCTTGAATAGAAAACAACCTATTGAAATACAGTCTGGGCGGAGCTGAGTTTGTCTTTTTGAGCCGAGCAAGGTCTGACGAGGCTGCGCAAACTAGTTCATTAAGTGCCTTGTTGTTTGGGAATCTTGATATGCCGAAAGCCGAGGACTCCCTGTCGCGACCGGAATTCACATTCAACTTCATCAGAGACGTGCGATGTGCTGGAAAAGGTCTTGGACTGGACTTACAACAGTGGATTGAAAATTCAACTAACCAACTAAACATTTCATCATCAATCATCGTGCCAAAAGATGCACGTTATAAAATGAACCCGTGGCCGTCGCTTTTTGTAGGTATAAAAAGCAGGATTGAAAAGGATTTTGCATCACACTTATCTTCAGCAAAAGCTCGGCTGAGCTGAAATATTTCCTGTATCCTCCTTTCACCTCTCAGTTCCACCATGTCAAACAAATATAGAGTACCGCCATTTAGTGGTCGATAGTGGAATAACACCCAAAATCGACGGGAGGCAAAATAAAAATCCACGAAATGGCAACAAATGTCCCGCTCGGTTGTGCGACCGCAGTCCTGGCACGTAAACTGTTGGGAGGCACCTGACGTCCATCACATCAGACATTAACATTTCAGCCACTGCGCCAAGAGTGCCCCCCCCGAGCGCGAACGGCGCAACTAGGTGAGCGCGAGTTCATGCCTGATGAATCATGCATGACCAAAACATTACCTGGGCGCCGTGACCGACTTCTTCCCCTGCTCGAAGATGCGGTGGATCCGGTTGGTCTTGGTGAGAAGCGCCGCGTAGCTGAAGCACATGCCCAAGCCCAGGAAAATCCTGCGCAGGGAGCACACGCCCACGTCCGGCGCGGCGATCATCAGGAAGGTGATGGCGTAGCACAGGAAGATCCCCGTGAGGAGCACGTAGCTCATCTCGCGGCCCGAGGCCCGCACGATGGGCGTGTCGTTGTAGCGCACGAAGGTGACGATGACGAACGACGTGGCGATGATGCCCAGCATGGAGAGGAAAACCGGCACCACGGCCCACGGCGAGTTCCACTCCAGCTTGATGATGGGGATGGCCACGCAGCCCGTGCGGTTGGCGTCCGGGCGCATTTCGTACGGACACAGCTCGCACATGAACTCGGAGGCCTGCGGAAGCACAAGAAATTGTGTGAAAAAAAAAAAATTAAAAAAATTCCGAACCACTAAAACATGGTGCGATTGTCAAAGCAGTTGCGGATTGACAATGTGTTTAATTCTAGACTGCATTATAAAACATAATACATATATTGTATCGTGCGTTGGAACAGCTTTGATGGCAGCCATGTTTAACTTGCGCTTACAACGTCGATTTTTCTTCTCTCATTTGCATTTTTTTTGTATTTATTTGCGATGACATGACGCGATTCAAAGCACTCGCAGCGAAACTCGTTGCCCATGGTTCAACCACTACCTGCCAAACCCCGCACACTGTGCGACTGTTTAGCTACTTCGTCGCTAGGTGTAAGCTAGCTACAGCGCTGCGGCGCGACTTTCAAGCTATTAAAACAGGAGATATGCTAATGGTGGGAACTGGCCAGAAGAATGCTTAAACCAAGAAAAAAAAAAAAAACAGTTTTGGGTTGTTTTTTTTGGCGGGACTCATTTGTGTAACAACAAAAAAAATCTCTTAAGGCCATGGGCAAAGATGTCGCCGTTGTCATTATATGCGCCTTGGTTAAGATTCTCCTACTTCACTGCTGTGCCAGTTTTTTTTTCCAGCTTGTAAAACCTCAAGATTTTTTTTTTTAATTTATTTTTTTTGGACAAAGGGTTAGAAAATCAAGACATCCGCGGAGGTGTCCCTCTTATCCGAATGTCATGAAAGCGAATCTTGATTTCGTCTTCCATCCGTCGACTGTAATGACGCACCCCCCAAGTCGTTATCCGCTGCTGTCAAGTGACTTGTTTTCGGGCGCCGCGTCATTTTTTTTTTTGTGTTTTGTCATGGCGGCGTGCCTAATTCCACTTCAAGCCCCAAATCTACAGTAAATGTGTCAAGCGCTTTATTGATCCGCTTGCTGCTGCTCGTGGCAGCAAAATGGGTATTGATCCTCCCCCGCCGACAATCGCCGACAATCGCCGACAATCGCCGGCTAGGCTGGTGTTGCGCTTGATATTTTCTTCATGCTTTTGACTGCACCCCAACTCGACTTGACTCTGTCGTCGGCGTACCTGGTAGTGGTAGCCCTCGCAACGCTCGCAGTGCCAGCAGCAGGGGACCCCCTTCACCACCTTCTTCCTCTCGCCGGCGCGGCACGGGAGGCTGCACACGGAGGCCGGCAGCGACGGGTCGCCCGTCTTCCAGCGCATGGCCTCCACCTGCGGGGGGGCAAAAAGGGGCCATTGAACAACTCGACTGCAGAGGTAAAACAAAAATAAATTTGATTTAAAATTGGCGATAGATGCGCCTAAATGACGTCTTTTCACGGAATTTACAAGCGGTGACGCTAAAATGAGAATTCAAGAATGTTTTCTCATCCGCCGCTTTGGCAGTTTGCTCCGGGGATGCAAATAAACTGTCAGGGAAAATAATTACTTCACGTCCTCGCGTGTCGGCGCGTGTGCGGCGAGTGCAAATGAGCGCGGTTGGGGGAAACTTTTTGAAAACGTCTCGCGCCGCATGATCGCTTCTGACAGACGACATTTCTTCCCTCATCTGATTCATGCTTTATTCATTGACTTTTTTTTTTTTTTTTTGGCAGATATGACGATCCCAAAACTAATTTTACTTTTGGTTGCTTGTTTTTACAGCAAAGACGTCTTGTTATTTGCCCAAGAACCTGGACCTAAACGTTGATGAGGTCACATTTTTCGGGTGTGACCTCATCAACTCATTTTTAAAAATCTGTTCTAATCGCTTGACTTCAGTCGTGGCTTTTTTTTCCTGCTGGAAAAAAAAAAGCGTCGCGATGATTTATCTTGTTTTCCTTTTTAAATGTCACCAAAAACTCGACATTCGAACAGGGGTGTGCACACTTTTTATATGGCGTGGGTATCAGCTAACTGCTTGATATCAAACCTACCGATTTGGGAAACAAAAACTAAACATATGTTCTGTCACACTCGGCTCGGCATCCGTCATGCGCAAAGCATTTCTTGCCCATTAGTCTTCTCATCTGTCATTTTTAATTTGGATTTTATTTATTTATTTATTTTTAATGAAGTCCTGTGTGGATTTCGCGCCCTCGAGCGATTTTGCGTTCGGCTGCTCTCCATCGCGACGTGCGCTTGAGAAACAAGTGGCAAAAAAAATAAAAAATCTTACCTTGAGGTTCAGTTTGTTGGTCCAGGAGCCGATGACTCGGTACTCGGCCGTGGACCCGTTGGTGATCTGGTACTGGAAAATATCGTATCTTCCCGGCGCGTCGCCGTTCTCGTTGAAAACCACCGGCGTGCCGGCACTTCCTGAATCGGGGAAAAAAAAAAAAAATTGTATATCAGGGCTGCCCAACCTTTTTTGGTCCCACGAACCGGTTTAATGTCAGCCATTATTTTCAGGGACCGGCCTTGAAGGTGTGACAGATAAATACAACAAAATTATAAACACTCTGGTCGCTATGGGAACGTTGAAACCCGCCTTGAAAATAAGATACAGAGTGCATGAAAAATACGACTCACCATCGCCGCATATTATGCAGAGTGGGATTGTCAATTAAATGTCGCCATCTTTTTCTTGGAAGTCGTCGGCTCCTTTTCAGCCTCCTGGCGGGGCCTTTCCCCTTCCCAAAGAAACTTTCCACAGACGTTTTGTTTTTTTTACTCGTTTTGCTAGCTCCCGCGTTTCATTTCAGCGGTAACCTATCGCGTGACCGAGAAGCGCGTCTTGACCTACGTCAAGAGTGACATACTCTAGACCAGGGATGCCAAACTCATTTTTTGTCGCGGGCCATTTCAGAGTTATGGCTTCCTTCGGAGGGCCGGTGCAAAATCTCAACGTTATTTATTACCCGTGACGATTTGACATTTCGGTTCAGATTTCAGCAAGAATCATGATCGTTGACACACATGAGTTGCTCCCACGGGCCACATAAAATGACGTGGGGGGCCGGATTTGGCCCCCGGGCCTTGACTTTGACACCAGTGCTCTAGACGAATGTAAGGGAGAATCCGGTCAAATTTTCATAATAAAACATCTTTCAGATTGCAAAATGAATAAAACGCAAGTTATGTCAGTTATTTATTCTTTCTGTGCGGCCCGCTACCAAATGATCCACGGACCGGTACCGGTCCGCGGCCCGGGAGTTGGGGAACCCTGTTGTATATGATGACTCAGGCTACACTCCATAACGCTGAACGCTTTCAGGCACAGCGGTCACGACAGTGGACGGTTTACCGTGTTATCGGGTGCATGAAAAGGTTAATGGCGACATTTTTACGTTTTATTTTTCCACGAGATTATCAATAAAGGGCTTCTTCCAGGTAACGCAGACTAAAAGATGTATTCGACGATCTCAGTTCTTTTGCGCCGGCTCTTGGGTTGTGTAATGTCCCCGTCGGTGGACAGTCGAAAGCGCAGACGCCGCCTCAAGTGTGAATAAATACGCGCATGAGTACATTTATGTCTTCGCTTTGCTCGGCGCCAATAACCTTTATTTCTCGCTCGGTTCCGTTTCGGCTGTCGCTTTTTTTTTTTTTTATCCTTCCGCATTGCTTTTTTTATGGAGACGCAATCCAATCGGACGGCGGACACGGACGGAGCGCGGGAGGAAATCCAATTACCGCGTACATGCGGAGGAAGCGGCGCGTTATGGAAATAAAACCCGGCGACTGGAAGTCATCGATATGGCGGGATGGAGCTGAGGATAAATTTAAAAAAAAAAAAAAACAATTCGGAAAGAGGCGTTAAAAGAAGTTTAAGCTTCATTGTGGTCGCTATGAGGGGGGGGGGGCGGCTCTTTGGTTCTGCTCGGCTGAATGACAACCGCTGACGTCAATGAGGGTGGGAAAAAAAAAAATGGCCGATTCACCGCAGCAACCTTGGATGATCGATTGATCGTCCTCGCTTTGCCGCTTTTTCAGTGACACGAGAGCAGATTTTTTTTTTTTTTTTTTAACGTTTCTCGTTGACGGGATGCAGTCACGAGTTCTTTGGGAATCAAAACAAAAAAAAAAAAAAGTTGAGCTGTTTTGTCTCCGGCCGGGGTGGAAAGTGAAACAACTGTTTCAATGCGGCTTTTCTTTCAGAATTTTGCCAGATTTTTTTTTCGAGCCGGCCCCCGCCTTCCCTTCCCGACCGCCTTGCACAGCAGCTGCTATCATTTCCCTCACCGCTGTCCCCAATTTTTTTTCGTGTCCGCTAATCTCGCCCAAAGACCATCAAGTGGAGAATTGGGCTGCTTTCAAAAGGGAAGCTGATACCATGATAGGTTGTCCACTGTAGTAACCGCTGTCCCTGAAAGTTAAAGTTGTCTGCTCCTCAAAGTCGAGGTGCCACGGCTAAGTCCCGAGTCTTGCTTCATCGCGTCACTCCCTTTCTACTCCCCTAAAAGGAGAAAAAAAAAACCAGACCCATCGTCTCGCTTGCTTTTCTCCCCACAGGCCCATCCTCATTCGAGCCTTCAGCCTTGGTGTTATTCTCAAGCTAGCGCGGGCTTATATTAAGGCCGGTTTGGAGGACGGTTTGCTGAGAGGAAAAAGAAATTGATCGCAACGGCTCACACTTGAGGAGGATACTCGCACTTGGCTCGATGGGTGGGGGGGAGGGGGGCTGACGCTCATTTAACAGAGTCGAGACTATAATTCGAGGCGACGGACGAATGGAAACGACACGGCAGACGGGCTGACGAATAGAACCGGTGTTTGCAATCGTGTCACCCTTGAAGCGGCAGGCATATATTCTTTATCCTCTGCAAAAAAATTAAAAATCGATTTCTGCACTTTACTGAGCAGTTGTGACCAACGCGTGACTGCATATGACCGCATATTCAGTATTCAAGTATTTCCGATTCATCTTCCGTCTTTTGTGAGCTTTTTGAATGTTTCATCATTTCCCTCACCGCTGTCCCCAATTTTTTTTCGGGTCCGCTAATCTCGCCCAAAGACCATCTCCAGACAAGTGGAGAATTGGGCTCCTTTCAAAAGGGAAGCTGATACCATGATAGGTTGTCCACGGTAGTAATCGCTGTCCCTGAAAGTTAAAGTTGTCTGCTCTCACGTTCGCCACTTCGGAAGGGTCATCGTGCTCAAGTCGGATGTCACAGCAAGTCACCAAATAGGGAGAAAAAAATTTTTAAAGGGATTTTTTCCTCATTCAAAGTTGTTATGGACCGCATTTGTCTAACAGGCCGTCCATCGCCTCTCCGGGTTTTATTTCTTCCGGCTCTCGGCGAGGTCAGGTTGCTACGCTCCCTCTGGGTCATTCTCTCGCGCGGCAAGATCATGAGGGTCGCGGTCAAGTTCATCATCTCCGAGCAAATAAATTCCGCCATTACTGTGCTGTGCGCACCGCCTCCCTCAGGTTATTACGAGTCGGCACGCTTCATCATCCGCCAGCCGCTTGCAGTCATTGCCCGGCTGCCACGACCGCCTTACCTGCTCCCCCCCACCCCCAATACCACCCAGGTAACCAATTAGTGCACGTCTCCTGGCGGGAGACGTGACCTGGCAAACTGCATAGAAAGTTCCTCTCGTCTTAAAACACTCGTCCAAACGCACGCTTGAGTGGAAGACCCAAAGAATTGGTCTTCAACTTTCAAGAGGTTGCGTGTCTTCATCTCGTTGTCAGCTCGACGAAAATGCGGAGAATCAACTCATTTAACACACGCGTTAGCTTCTCGTAAACAAAAAATCACACCGCGAATTGTCCAGTGCCAAACAATAAGCATATAAATGCAGCTCCGCGTGTGACACTGGTCAACAAAGCATTTTCGCGATCTTTTTGTATGCTAATTAGCTCGTTAGCATTAACTTAGCGGCATTGCTAGGTTCATACGCAGTGCTCCGAGCGAGCAGGTCTCAGGGACAAGGCTTCACAAAAACGATCTCCGAAACATATTTCTAAATACCAAACTTACTGGGCATTCAAATAAAATGTATTATTATTATTATTATTATTATTATTATTGATTAGCTTCGGCTAAACAGCTTTTCACTCCGAAATATTTTGTAAGAATCTTTTTTGAAGGACTTTTTTTGTTTTTGTTTTTAAACATAGACTCCAAAATATGGTAAGCCGGCTCCCTCTAGTGGTACACGGAAGAATCAACGCCTGAGAAGAGTTCACTTGTTTTTAACTTTAGGTCAGTACATTTGCATTTATTTAATCTTCGTTTTTTTAAAAACATTTTAAGGTCAAATCTTTCTGGGACTGTTTGCGGCCAATATATTTGAGTCAAATTGTTTAATTTTTTCACCTACATTTAAGAGTGGTGTTAATTTTGCACATGACTTTTGGCTAAAATACACATTTGTCGAAAAAATAAGAAATCAATAAATAAATAAAGGTGCAGTGCAAACATTAGCCGGTGAGTCAGCGGCGGTTCTGAGAAGCAAACAGAGGCGGGACAGACTGTGAAAGGAGAGATAAATAAGGACGCTGGCGAAGGACGTCGAGAGACATTTTGAAAGCCTCTGCGGAATATGCTCGGAGCAAAGCGAGACCGACGGCAATTTAAAGTGCATCCACTTGTGGGTTTGTATAAGTGACATATTGAATATCGTTCGCCTCAGGCAACTGTCAAATAGGTCAAGAATCAAGTATTCTACTCACTACCCCATCGTTTGCTTTTCATTTGTAATGTGAGGGGCTTGTAAAAGGCGGACCTGGCCTGGTGAGTGACGTGGGCGCCAGAGAATGAGAGAATGAGTCGGCTGGCTGCGGTTGCACGTCAAGCGTTGGACTAAATTTAAAATGATGCCAAAACATGGTACCGGGTGGAGTGGGGGCGGGATTAGGATTGCTGCAATGTATTAATCACAAGCAGAATCGAGTAGCTCAGCATCTTATTTGCGGTTTAGTGAGAGATGAAAAGTCTGATGACAGCGGCGGGCAATTTTGCGCGCGGGCGGGCTGCATGGAATTGTTTCATACCGCCGCAGAACTTGATTTTCTGTGTCCCGCCAACCGATTGAATTATCGGGGCCGGCGTTTCCCATACGCTTCAAGGAGAATTACATTCTGGGCTTCTGTCTCATTTGGCGTCCCTCTTGCGCGTCGCCGTAGTCTCTTTGGTGTACGCTTTCACAGAGGCTAACTAACGGCGGCGACGTCCCGATCAGACGACGGCACGGGCGAGCAGTCGCTATGGTAACCGTGAGGGGTGGGCACATGTGCTGCGTTATGACGGGCAGGGGAGCAACCACGGTCTTTGTGCGCTGCGCCGAACTGAAGCCGCCGCGACGCGGAAATCGTTTGCTTTATAGACGCAGTTTCAATTTATAACAGTGGATCAGTCGATGGGCAAAAAGAAGTGTTGATATCCACTAGTATGTCCTTAATCCTCACTAGCAAGACAACGAAGTGCTAACCCTGGAGAGACAAGACTGCACCTGTTGACAACTGCGCTTCTAATGAAGTGCCAGAATCTGAAGAATTGAATTTTGGAATGTCACAGGCAGTGCTAGCTGGGTGAGGCAGCGCACGGCTTCGCCTCACTAGTAATTTGAATGCATCCTACCGGCTACCGGAAGTTGTCCTCCTGGTGTGGACAGAGATCGTACGAGTATGTTCTTGTTCCGACAACGGTTAGACAATTTAGCAAAAAAAAAAAGGTTGAATAACTTGTCAGAACACTAGACACTGCTAGCGAAGCCAAACGGTGCGTGTCCAAAATGGCGTGCGATTTGGCACGAGTTCGCAGCGAGTTGTGCTAACCTGAGGAAAGTCGTTCAAAGGGGTCAAGAGAGGATCTGGCGCCCCCTAGCCCCCCCAAACTAACCCAAAGCCCCCAACCCTAAGCCGGCAATAACTGCAAAACACCCTCTTGAGCGCCAGAGAGTGCAGATCAAGTCCCTGTCGATAGACAGCGGCGCGGTCCAAATCGCACTGTTTTCCAGGAGCCACATTTTTTTTTTTTTTTAGTGGTGGGGGGGGGGTGTAATCCTCATCATATGAATCCCTCCCTGCGTGTCTTGTTAACTAAACAGGGGCCATCATTGCCGCACAATGCATCAGGGACGCAGGAAATGAATAGTTTCGCAGAGCGGGCGGCGGCGGCTTGCGGGGGGGGAGCATCGCCGAAGAAAACATTCAGAAAAATATAAAGCGTCTGATATTATTTAAGGGGGGGTGACGAGGGAGCTCAATTAAAATTGTCAGGAGGGGGTGAAATCACAAGGGGAGGGTGTGGGGAGGATGAAGGACGGAATTCAGCACCTGCACTGAGCCAAATTGGAGCCATTAAGACGTCTGCTCAGATTGTTTTTGGTTTTAATGAGTTTTTCATATGACAGTGAGACAACTTGGGGATGAGTACACTCGGGAGAACTCATTTATTCGCCATTATATGTCCAGACGTTGGACATATCGAAATATATATTTCTATTTCTATTAATTATACACACACACACACACACACACACACATTCAGCTGTAACTGTAATGCATGGGATTGTGTCGGCAGTCTTCAAATGACATTCTTGGTGCAATTATAAGGAGTCGGCAGTCGAACAAATGAACTGCCAGGGAATCCTGTTAGATTTCTAATTGCGCGACAGCGCTTTCATTAATTTCAATCAACTGCCTGCGACGAAGAGGGCAAGGAGAAATGCTTTTATCGTGACGCGTAAGCGTACGGGGATGAATGGGTTCGACTTATGCGATAATATATGGACGCGCCACACCAGCCGACATAAAACCCGGATTAGTATTCTGTCTTTAATTGTTTCATCAAAAAAAAAAAAAAGTTATATTTGGCCTGTCGTGGCACTGCTCTATTTTAGCAGAAATTAGAAGCCGGCAGTGTTGTCCAAGTCCCGGTGCACATAGACGGCAATGATTAAAAAAAAATAAAATACAATGATGAAAAATATGAGCTCCCACTCACCGTTGAAGTTGACGGCGCGGATGTGGCCGAGCAGCTCCTTGCCGTCGATGCTGTTGGCCATGCGCGGGCACAGGCCCGGGTAGCCGTGGCAAAGCTTGCGGTGCATGTGGTGCAGCGCGTGGGCCATGGCGTACACGGCGTCCATCACGAACTGCACCTTGCCCTCTTGCTCGTAGCTGGAGTCGCGGCCCACCTTCTCCAAACCTGAGTCACAAACGGAAACATGGCGCACGGTCAAGGAAATGGCGGAATCCACTCCGTCGGCCGTGTTCAATTATGAACGCGGCGTATGAAAGGCTAAACGGCGAAAAAGTGTCCTTTCATGAAAAAGCACTCCCCCCGCCCTCCACCCCACGGTCAATTCGCGCCCCGGTTGTAGTTGCAGGTGAAAGAACACGTCGAGATGCTGCCGTAATGGCGTTTCCGTGTACGGGGACGAGATCGGGACATCATGGACGTTTGGCCGCGCTTTGAACCCGCCTTCCTACGGCAAGCGTTTGTATCTCGCAAGTCGTCCGGCCGTAAGCGCGTTAAAACATTTACACGCTTTCTACGGCAGCGTGGCTGTTCAAGTGCTCCTATGGAGGACTATTTCTTAACCCGCATCACTATTTCAGGACGGCAGTTAATAATTAAGCGTAGCAAGTTGTAGTAAAAAAATAAAAAATAAAAAAAAAAACGAAATAAATGCATTCGGTAACGTTTTTAACTTGTAGACAAGCCATATCAGGGGTTTTCCAGCATATAATCTTTGCCAAATGGACTATTTTTACTGCAGCTTACTGAGGGATGACCGTCTCCGTGCGAAAGGAGACTTTTGATTCTTTCCTATTTCGTTAACGGCTTCTAACAAGGCGTCGGTAGGAATAGTTGAGTAGTATCGATGTTTTTTTTATGTGTTATTTTATGTGAAATATTCAAGCGCATGAAAATTCAAGATGTATGCAAATCAGTCTGTCTGTATTATACTGCCCCCAGGTGGCCGAGCTGCACATATCAGCACAATTTCCAGTTAAATGTATCCCAAAAAATGGTTTGCTCTTTACATTCCCTTTAATTATGTTTTGAGAAAGCAAAGTATTATGGCGTGCTATAAAAAAATAAATAAAAAATATCTCACTGCTTGATTTGCATTTTTTTTTAAGAACCTGGAACAGATTATGGCTCTTCCCATTCATTTCAATGGGGAAAGGTGCTTTTTAACGAATAGTCTTCACGTGGCTTACGAAGATGAATCCCATAACACGGCAGAAATGCATTTAAACACCATTTCTTATTTTCCATTACATTTAACATCGCCGCCGATTTCAGGCCACAATGGCAATTCTCTCTCCCCGCCACTCGCGCAACCTTCCTCCCCTCGCAGCCGCTTTTTTTTTTTTTTTAAAGCGAGGAGCCACTCCGGGCAACGGAATCCAAATCCATCTGTGCAGAGATGCATTAACAATAGCAGAGGCCCCCGTCGATCAATACGAGCGCCTACGAGGCGTTTATAGGGTCCCCGAGAACGCAATCCAGTCGGCAGTTTTCTATGGCTACGAGGTGATTTGTATGCACGCCATTTGACAAGAGGGACCGGTCTGCTTTCCAAAAAAAAAAAAAAACTACAGCGTTGGGAGGAAAAAGTCATCAGCGCAGAAGAATTTATGACGGTGTCGCGTGCCGCGCTGCCCTAAAGAACCCACGCGTGAGTCTTGTTAGATTGTAACCTTTCCAGGCGCTGCTTTTAAATTCGATTAGCTGCCAGGAATGCGGAATACAACTCGATTTCAGGCGCCGCGCTTGACGGGAAGACTGTCGGCGAAGTCCGTCGCGGTGACAATTACTGAATCAAGGCAATTTCTTTGTCGCTCCACCTTGAAGCGAGTGTGCCTTATTGTTTCGAGGGCTAAGTGTTCAGCGACAGGAAAACGCCGTCCGAGCTCGAAACTCGACGACGACCGTCGACGTGAAGCCACGCGAGCGAGCGCGAGTCAGAAAACTTCCGTTTCTTCGGGCGTATGAGTCTTGAGCTTGCGTAACCTCCATTTGTGTCCCGAAAAAGCCTCTCCAGGGGGATGCTTCTTGAGTTAAGTGTGTCGCTTGAGGATATTTTGATAATGTTCTCTGAAAAGCGGCCAAACGTGGAGGGTCCAACTTCTCGATGATTCCTAAAAGCTTTCATCTTTTGCTTTATTTTTTTTGGGGGG
>NW_017805122.1:1693783-1698198 GCF_001891065.2 Hippocampus comes | reverse complement strand
GGGTGGGAGGGTTAATGATAAAAGTAATATGGTTCAAAGTCATGATCCGCAACACCACAAGTGTGCGCGCTATATGGCGAACGGCTCATTAGTGCCGCATAAAAGCAGGCGGCGGAACTGTCAATGGGTCTGAAAACAAAGCTTTCCAGACCACCGGTCGACAAATCAACAAAAAAGACCCCCCCCACAGTTGGCTGCCGTGTGACGTAGCGGAATCGCAAAGCTAATTACCCTAACAGGCCATGAACAATGCCAGACAAGCCGTTTGTTTGGCCGCCCAAAACACGCCGCTGCCATTATCGGGGCAGCGCAGCTCTCCATTTCCTGAGAAACGCGAGCTCCCCGATGGCTGGGAATGGATGACCGCTCAAAAGTTTGGGTTTCCAAACTCCAAAATGGCCAAAAGTCACAAGAATATATTCGCTATGCAACGCCGAGGATAAAGAATCCATGCCGGTGAGTGGCATGATATTACCATCGCCACTGCTACGTTGATGTTGCTGGTAAGCTTGCGCGTGGAGTTTCCCTATTATGGGTTAGCGTGAAGCTAGCGGACTATACGGCAAAAAAAAAAAAAAAAATGCAGTGTGGTTCTTCACCTGCTCTAAGTGTGGAGTGCCTCGAGATATTTTCTGTTGTGAATTGGCTCCGCAGAACTGAAATTGCCTTGACACGTCTAATTAATCTGACCTCAAGCGACAAAGACGCTCATTGTCGCTTGCGCCCGCAAAATACCGCTCGAATCATCTCTCCCGACCTTTCGCCACCGAGCTGTGAAAGTAACAAACGGTCGCCATTCATTCCCACAATCGTCCCGACCCGACGCCTGCGCGAGGAGAGAGAGAGCGCGTCGTTAATCAGCGTTTTGCAAGAAAACGCAATCGTGCTTTGGGACGGCAGTTAAATGAGCGGCGCCAAATCGTCGGGGGGGGGAGGGGCCACAGTTTCCAGGGATTGCATCAGGTGTGCGTGTTCCAACGCAGCCTTCCACCCGCTCGCTTGCCGCGACCGGTCGCGCCTCGTCGCGTCCGCTCAACTAGACGGGGGGGGGGCACGACGGCCAAACATTCCCCCCTTGTCGAATAATTCAGTCGTCGGAAGATTCAACGCATCTTTGTGAACCACAGAAAGAAACCAGCATCAAAAAGGCGGCGAGGGCTTAAAATAACGCGCTCATAATATTGACGATATTGTTGTCTCGCCGCGTTGCGTGATTTCCCCGTTTCTTTCCCGCGCACGGTGAAGACGCGCAATAAGGAGACCCGAGAGCCGCATTCAGCACACACAAACAAACAATCTCATCTCTAACTGCCTCAGTCCATAATTCCTTTTTGTGTGTGTGTGTGTGTGTGTGTGTGTGTGTGATTAAATTTGTTAAAACGTGCTAGCGCCAGTATGCAGTCAATGCCAAGGGCAGCAAAATAAATAAATAAATAAATAAATAAAATACACGCCTAGTTCTGGAAAGAGTCGTCATGGTGACCAGCCACAAGGCTTCCAAAGTTTAATGAGATCTGAAATATTTCTCGATTTATTTATTTATTTTTTTTACATGCTTCATATAGACAAACGTAGTCATCCAACTTCAATTCTTCTTCTTCTTCAAAAAAAAAAGAGACTTCAGGCTGTAACTTGCATTTGAAGTTCATCGTCAAAGTAAACACACCACAATGAGTAATTGGATTTAAAACAGCTCTGCCTGAGGAAAGTTGGTGTAGCTTAACAAGATATAAAAAATGCCATAGGCAGGCTAGCGAATAGCATCAATGTCGCAGTGGTGTAACCCTTGAAGCAACGCATTTTCGTACAAATACTACACATATAGTCAGATAAAATCCAGGGGTGTATTCTTTATCCTCTGCCAAGAGTGACTATTTATTCCCGCAGGTTGCTCCGACGTGACCGTCTCTGTGTACACAATTTTTTTTTCTGCTTTAAAACATTTTATCGTTTCTTTTTTGGTTGGGAGTCTGGAACAGATTAACTGCATTTCCATTCATTTGAATGGGGAAAGACGATTTGAGACTCGCGCGTTTGCGGAGCATCGCCACGGAACGAATTTAAATTACCTTGGAGGGGAAAAAAAAAAATCCATTGTTTTGCTAGCGTCGCCCTGGATGCCGTTAGATTAGGTTTTGTTAGGTAAGCTCATTCGAGAATGCAGAGTCGCGGCGGCGGCGCCTTGATGGATGCCTTCACGGCCCAGCGTGCCAGGCGGCGTTTCCACTGCCGGCGCGCGTGATTGATGGCGTCGCGGTTGACAGGCTGACTAATGATTGGAACCAGCTCCTTAATTAAACATCAATTAGCTGTGCTAACTCAATTCACACCTTCTCCAGTTTGGCCCATGAAAGATGCTGCCCCCAGCCCCCTCCCTTTTTGTTAACCCCTTTCCAACAGAAAATATATATGCCAGCTTTTTGTTTATCGCGCCCACAAGGAATAAATACAGGGAGCGAGCGATCCTCCAAATAACACACACAATCATTTGGAATGGCCACGAAAACATTGACACTGATTAACTTTTCAGCAGACGCCAACGCGATGACAGGATGGAGAGCCGCGAGCCCGGCGCGAAAATCCCAGACCTCAACTTTGACAGCTTTTATCGTCGGGGTTACTCTCTATTCGCTTTTGCGGTCCAACGCCCGCACAGTGTTGTCTTTTGTTTTGTCTGTCTGGGAGGCTTACCTGCCAAGACAAAAATGAATAATCGATGGCAGCAGAACAGAAAACGAGGATCAGAGGCAGATTCGGCTCAGCGAGATTCAACGGACGACAGCATATCGATACGTGCCAATACCCGTATTTTGCGCACGATACGGCGCACCTAAAAGCATTCCATTTTCTCAGTCTATAAATAAAGCTGGATTGTATTGTATTCACTTTAACGTGGCTCCATCTAGTGGATGCATAGTGCAACTGCAGCCGCAACTGTCGCTTCTATTCTATGCGCCTCATAAAGCGGTTTTTAAATTGGCCATTCTTTGACGGTGCGCCTTATAGCGCGGAAAATACGGTAAATCAACATTTTTCTGTTGATGGATTGCGCGGAAAATCTCAATTTGCTTTCAGTCGCCAGGAGAATACGTTTACGTTGTACCCTAGCCCGGAGTTTCAATTCCTCAGAGGATAACGCTTGAATCGGAGAAATAAGCAGGGGGTGTCCGCAAGTCGGCAATTCGCTGCGCCACTTTCCCTGAATCATGCCACTCTGCTGACATAAGCATTTAATATGTCTTACATGACTTTGTTATTATGGGTATATATTACCGCCGATACCAAGAGCTCCAATAAAATATTCATGAGTCATTATTCATATGATGCCGCATCACAGTGTTCCCTTTTTCCTATGCGTGTCTTCCGTTCAAATTTATCCTCCGTCGGATCGCGGCGGGCTAACGGGAACGTCACGCTGAGGGGACGGCCTGTTGGATTGCCGGCGAGCCAACCCGCGCAAACGTGCTCGCGCCAGGGCAACAAAAAAAGACGAAGCGGGCAGAAAGGCAGCCTTGGGACATGTGGGAGGAGCAGGGCACATTACGATAAATACATTCTAATGATCGTTTCGGCATGAGGTCTCGCTTCGAGTCAACCGGCGTTTTGGCGAGATTAAAGCGATTCATTGCGTCTTGACCGCAGGGCTGAGGAAGCAACGACGACAAAAGGAAAGCAACACTCAAGACTCAGTACAGGTCAACCGAGTGGATAGAAAAAGTCGACACACCCCCTTCCTTGGGTTTTATTTGATTTGATTTTTTTTAATACCTTATCAGCGCCTCCGATTGACACCCACTTTAAAGTTTAGACGTTTTTCGTTTCTAGAACTGTTCATAATCCCCACTGGAGAAAAACGGCTCCAAATTAGCATTCCGATTTGGTTACGTCGGACACATTTTCTCAGTTTGGGAGATTTCAAATGTACTTTTTTTTTTTTTTTCCTCACTTTACGATAACAACAGAGTTGATTGTTGTCGCATGCACTAACCGGCCCGTTCTTGCCGGACATTTCTGCAGCCTGCTTCAAGATTGCTGTCAGCAGTGCTTTTCATCAATTTTGATGAGAGGTCGAGTTGTGCCATATTTTCTCTGCTTGTTGAATATCTTGGAAATTATTTCGGTACTCTTCCGGGTACACAGAGTACCGTATTTTTCGGACGATAAGCGGCACATAAAATCCTTTCATTCCTTCAAAAATGGAACGGAATGCGGCGCGCTGTACGCATGGATAAATGTCGGCTAACGCGAGCTGTTTTGTGTCAGCTGTTTTTGTCGTATTTGTTTTCTCTCCACCACGCTCATTAGCATATGCTGGCCATCGGGTGCGTCGCCGCCGCGGTGACCTTGAAGCAGAAGGGCCCGGTGTCGGCCGCAAACTTCCGCCGCTCGGAATTAATGGCCTCGGCTGTCGGACA
>NW_017805122.1:1690995-1693663 GCF_001891065.2 Hippocampus comes | reverse complement strand
TAGCGAGCGGCTCCGGAAATAGCGGTCGGGCTCCGGAAATACATCAGAGAGAGAGAGAGAGAGAGAGAGAGAGAGAGAGAGAGAGTGAATGACCGGCTGCATCACCGAGGGTTTATTTGCTCTTGATGAAGCTTCGGCTCACTCCGCCGGGGACGCCGTGAGCGAAGCCGACCGCGGAGGAAATCCCCAGAGTGGACCCGACCGACGTCAGACGTGCTGCGCCGTGCTCGACTAAACGCTGACAAGAGCCGCCTTCGTTAATCTCCTCGGCTGTCCGGCGGGGGGGGTAATGCGCCGGCGGAGCTCCTCAAGAACGCGGCAGGAGCTTTCCTCGGCCCAAGCCAGGATCGACCGAGCCGCATTCACGGGATGAGCTGGAAACTAAAATATCCAAGCGATGCATTTAAAACGCTTTGGGACGCGGCTAAGTTGAAGACACAGCTTGACTTATCGAGCTTAGACGGGTCGGCCAGAAGCCGGCTCTCGGATCTGAAGGTGACCCGAGTTTGGGCCAACGACGCCGCGGAAGCGCTTTGAAAATCCCCCAACTGCTGATTGGATTTCCTCATCCGTCTTCCTTGTTTTCATTATTTCCGCACATTGTTGCCTCGAATCGTCGGCGGTCTAATCGAAAAAACCTCCCCGAGCGGCGGATGACTTTTGAAATGCTCGGCTCGCTACTTTCTCACGCTTACCGTCCACAGAAGCCCGCTTGGGAAGAATGGTGATGGCTCCCTCCGCCACCCTTTCCTGGCCGACGACGGGGGAGATCTTGGACCCCCAGCTGTCGGAGCCCACCCACAGGAAGTGGCCCGTTTGGTTGTTGCGCTTGGCCGCGTCCAAAACGCGGCTGTCCGACCAGGCCGCAAAAGGTTGAGAAACAAGCGCATGTGAGTGGGCGTGCGCGGACGGCGCAACGCTCGGTCGAAAAGTCGCCGCTTACCGTATGTCGTCCTCATTAGCGAACATAATGATGGCCCTGGCGTTGGAGGTCTCCAACAGGCGTCTAATGATCTTGTCAAACTCCCCCGGCTTTGGCTCCCTTGGAATCTTCAAGGACTGCGCGATACAAACACCACCTGGGACCAAAGGAGGGAACAGTTTGATTTCATGCTTGAGCAACCGTATTGCATTATAAGATAAGAAAACCTTTATTTGTTTCACAATGGAGACATTTGCAATCGACAGCAGCAAAATTGAAGGGGTAAAAGTAGCAAAAGAAAAGAAAGTATCGTATTGGCCCGAATATAAGACGGCCCTGATTATAAGATGACTTTTTTTTTTCTTCGTGCTACAGCTATTTTTATTTTTATTCTTCGTGACAGCAGTTCCCTTTGGCCTGGGGAGTCAAGTTCAGCATTCGCTTCAATGATATCTGGCGCCATCTAGCGTCGTGAATGGGTATAACGTCTAGACCCCGAATATAAGACGACCCCCAATTTTTCAGTCTTATTTCAATGCAAAAAACACCATCTTATATTCGGGCCAATATGGTATTGCGCGCACAAAATAAATGAAGAAAAATGAAAAATATCGATATAAGCATAGACGCAAGTGCATTTCTGCTGCATAAGGTGGCTGCGCTATTTCTAAGAGGTGAACGGGGCGCGTCCAGGTTTTCACGTGTGTTTATTCAGCAGCCTGACAGCAGTCGGTCGGAACGAGCGGCGGTATGTCACCCTCTTGCGGCGCGGGTGCAACAGTCTCTGGCTGAAGGAGCTGCCCAGTGCTGTCAGGGTGGCCTGGAGGGGGTAGGAGGGTCTGTCCATCATCGCTTTTAGTTTAGCTAGCATCCTCCCATTGCCCACTTCCTCCAGAGTGTCCAAGGGGCAGCCCAGGGACAGAGCTGGCCCCTCCTGACCAGTCGATCCAGTCTTTGTCTGTCATTGAGATGCTGCCTGACCAGCAGACTACGCCATCATGGATGGCCGAAGCCACCACAGAGTTCAATTTTAGTGGGAAAAATAAATTATCTTGAGAGATGGCCTCTCCAATTCAGAAAGCAGTTTATGAAAGATGAAAATATAGTGCTTCAAAATCGGTGCGGGCTTCCCGGTCGTCCAGGTCACGGAAATCCGCAAGGGGGGAATCGTGGCAACTGAATTTTTTTTCTTGCTTGCTGAAGACGTTTTCATCTTTTTTTCCCCAAAAGGCCGCTTCAGTGATAAATTTCAAGCGCGCAGCGACGACCTCGGCGACACTGCGGATTTGGTGCTCATCACCCCCCCCCCCGTTCCCCGCCACGACAACAATAAGACAGAACGCATTAGTCGACGAGTCACACCGAAGCTGTTTTATTAGCTCCCTTTTATTGCATCATTAGCCCGGCTCAAGGTGCGCGTTTGCGCCGGATTACGTCTTTGTGGCGCGCCGAGCCTGCCAGACGCTCACTCTGAGCACAATGAAAAAATCTCTCCGCAGTCTTTCCGTCTTTGTCTGCTTGTGCCGCTGAATGAGGCCGTTTTTGTCGCGCACACTGCCGCCGTACGTGCAAATATTCCTTGCCACCACCCCCCCCCAGACTTGAAAGCCCCCCCGGGATCATCGCGAATGGCGACGGTGCGCGCAGGCGCCGATGACTGAATGCTAAAAGCAAATAGTACTTTCCACATACTTTCTCAAGGATAATGGCCTACTTGACGTGCACTGTTGGTATTCATGGGCTCGT
>NW_017805122.1:1679972-1689670 GCF_001891065.2 Hippocampus comes | reverse complement strand
GTGCACTGTTGGTATTCATGGGCTCGTATTGCTTAAAAAAAAAAAAAAAAATGTGGGTGGTATTGGACACACGCACGCGCGCAGGGAGCATCGGTGCGTTCTCGCCGCGTCGCCCTTGGAGCGGTTTCGAAAGTGATTAAGCCACAGTTTGTTTGACTCGTATCATCAGTAACTGTCTGCACGCAGAGCAGACTCCCCCCCCCACCCCCCTCCGCCCCCGCACATCAAATTAAGTCGCAGGCGGGAGTGCCAAAAGTGCGTCGCGATCCGACGGCGTTCATCCTCAAGCATTCATCATCGTTGGCCGAGACGGGAAGTTTTATTGGAGAAAAATCGACTTGTCTCCCCTCGCACGCCGAACGGGAAATAAAAAGGGGGTTCTTAGGCAATCGGTAACGCGACCTTCAAATGAGAACGCGGAACAGGCGTCAACCTCATGGTTGTTATTCAACGGTACCAAACAACTGTTTTGTTTTTTTGTCCTGTTGCTTCAAAGGAAGCTTGTTTTTCATGATATGAAAGGAGTCGTCTACCAGCCCCCCCGAAAAAAAGTCGTTAGAACTGATTTTAGCGCATTACGTTGATGATAAACGTTTTGTTTTCCTAGCAGCAAATTGCTGATGACTGTCTGCGAGGAGGCGCGTCAGTCACAAAAGTTTGCGGGAAGAATCAAACGCGGCGGGCCAATTGTTTGGAACTTCGTGCTACCAATTGCCGCGTCCTCAAAAACTTTGCTGCCGCTCAAATTGGCGCAAGGTGGATGGGGTGAGGTTCATGAGTTTCTGCGAAGCATTAAAAAACAAAAAAAAAAATAAAAACAAAAAAAAAACAATTTGATCAATAAAATCAATAACCGCGTCAGAGCCATTTTGCTAGCGCAAGCTAGCAGGGTAATTGAATCATTTGGGCTCGGTGTCCATTGAGTTTATCGCAAATGAACCGAATTCTTGAGCGCGCGAGCGTGCTAGCTACCCGTCCGTGCGCGTTGGGATGTCAGAGGCGGAATTTTGCATCCGTTTGCGGTGAACTCAATTGTGCTTGGCGCTAAACGGTATGGTGCCACAATTTGAGCGATATAACGAACGGCGTTTGGGGGTTTAAGCTCGCCGCAAGTCTCGGACGGTGATAGAAAAGCCGCGACGACGACGACCGAGCCGCTGTGGAATTCCGAAATGAGCTGCTCGCTTGATGCTTTCTCCGTTGCTAGGGGCGTTGCGGCGTGGGCGTCAGCAATCAATGATTCATCTGACCGGGGATTGGGGGGGGTGGGGTCTGTGCGCTTCTCCGAGAGGCAAGTTGACATCCATTCCAGTTGTTGCGTGTCCCAACGCCAGACTCAAATTCAGGTTTTTTGCGGATTACGGGTTTGCGGCAAACGTGTTCCGCTTGGAACCGCCGCCCATGGAAATGTACATCCGTTAATTAAAATATGACTGAGCAGATAGCGGCTGAGTTGCCCGGAGAGAACTTGTCAAACGAAGATAAGCGCAAAGCCCAAACAGACCCGAGGTGAAGACGCATTTGTGGCTGGGTGAGAATATGAAACCTGAATATGAGAACAAAAAGTGCCCGTCGGGGGTTCAACTCGGCTCGTACGTTCGAAGCCAATTTTTTTGGAACTCGTGAATACGTTGCGTCGACAAAATGTAGTCCGTCGGCGGGCGGGCGGGCCGGGCGAGGTCACCCGGCGACGAGACTAAATCGTCTTCGCACATTCCGATCCAATCACTGGCGAGAATCTCTCAGGATTACCTTTGGCCGGACGGCGGGCTCGGGCGGGACGGGATTGGGTTTGGGGGGCGGTCTTGAAATGAAGGGATGAGTGGAAGAGAGATGAAAACTATCGGCGGTGAGGCGAGGTGAGGGGGGAGGAGATAAGCAAAGGGATGATGGGATGTCAGAGCACAGATAAGAAGCGCAAGGTCAACGTTAAGCTGGGAGATCACAAAGAGAGAACGTGTCCCCTCGCCGCCGCCGCCGCGCCTCCCCCCCCATGAAGATTTTTCACTCCTTTTTGCCGGGCATCGCTTGAACCGCCTTCTTCTCTCGCACGCGTCTTCTATCTGGCATCAGACATCCAATTACCGCCTGAACCCGAGACTCAGGCCATATGCCCGCTACGAGTATGTGCGGCGCGATGAAGGTGTTGAAGCCGTTTGTGGGCAAACAAGCTGGCCGGCGGTGCGTCGAAAGCGCTTTCGGGGAGGCTAACCTCCGACTGGCCTTCATCTGCTGGACGAAGGCACTCGAGCGGAACGGTTTTGGAGGAGCGTTCGACGAGAGACAGAAAACGAATATTTTTTTTTGGGGGGGGGGTATCCTAGTTTGGTTAACGTTGCATCAAATTATGGAGCGGCAAGTTTGCGGCAAATGCAAGGCCGGGTCGGCACACAGCCGTTGCATTTTCGTAATAAATCGGGATTGATTTGTCTTGCCGGCCTAATACACAGGAAACCTGAATTATGTCGCTATTTATACACACACACACACACACACACACACACACACACACACACACACACACACACACACGCGTGCGTCAGCCGCCAACTTATCTCCCTCAAATCAGTAACCCGGCAACACACAAAGAGCCAATGGCTGCCTGACAATTGTGCATCACCAAGTCACGCCGCCGCCCGTACGTGACAATTACGCCGTTTGCCGAATAAGTCGCTCTCGCGCGGGGAGGATGAAATATTCAAAAGGGCCCCTTCGCCCGATAAAGTCGACGCAGCGCGCTCGCAGCTGGCCATCCGTCCGCTCCCGTACGATAAATCCAGCCGCTAATTTGTTTCCATTTGAAATTTCCCGTGAATGGAATGTCCGTGTGACACGACGCTCGGTTGAAATGCAATGACCAAACAGGACTTATTGTCGTTGCTAGCGTCTGCGTGAGCGAAGAGAATGCTTGAATGGATTCGAATACATTATGCGCTGTGTGTGCGTGTGTTGGTGTGCGTCCAGCATGGCTCGTAACACCTGGCACAGATGGCTGGAGAGCGGAGGGTGGAGGGTTGGGCGAGGGGTGCTATGCTAATACAGCAACGCGGTTATCTTACATGGGTGAGGATTGTTGCAAAATTTGAGCAGTTTGGCAAGCGGGCCTTTTTCGTGCACTGACGCAAGACAATTATTAAGAACATCACCTATTTCTATGATAGCGACTGCTTTGTATTGCAGAAGACGCACCGAAGGCTGCTCTAGTTTTGAAACTGAGAATTACGACCCGCCATAAGCGGCGTGCGAATGCGGGGGGGGGGGATTTCACTGAGACAAAAAACGTGAACTGACGATCTCCAATGGCGCTTTTGATTAGTTTCAAGCGGACGCATTGTTGCAGTTCGGACATGCAGGGAGGTGAAAGTTGGGAAGATAAGGGGTCTTTTGATTGACAGATGAGCAGACACGCCCGCTGCATTTAACCCTTTCATGGACAGTGGTTACTCCAGTGGACAGCTTATCATGTTATCAGGTTACAGGGTGCATGAAAGGGTGAACAATACTGGGCTGAGGACAAAGCCTTGTGGCACTCCGTGGCTTAAACTTGGCAACTTTTTTTTTTTTTAAATCGTTCAAATTTTGGCAGGGCTGCGATCACTCTGCGGCGTGTCAAATTTTCAAGTCATTTATTTTGACTCGACGGGGACTTTCCAATTCAAATGGGGCATCTTTCTTCAGCGTCAATATAAAGAAGGCCTAACTCCAGCTCCCGTCGATGTGCTGCCGCTTTGCATAGATTGAAAGTGATCAATACGCCTCGCGCATGAAGTATTCTTCAGGTATTGACCGGGCCGGGCCGAGGGTCTGCTTCTTGCTGTCACGCAGCATATCTTCAACCGAGCGTTTCGCCGCCGACCCGCGGACCTCGCGGCACTCGCGAAATGACACACAAAGGTTGCCGCCGCCTCTGCAGCCGTTTGCGCTTTCGCTGCCCTGACCGCGGCGGGGCCGGAAGAGCACTCAAGTCGGGTTGCGTCACGCTCGAAATGATGGAGCCGCCGTAAGTGGATGTGGCACGATGGCGATTTTGGAGCTCGCGTAGCCCAGGCCAACGTGGAGCGCGCCGCACGGAAGGGGCCCTTCATTTTCATAACGGGGATGGCGCTGCCAGCGGTAGCATAATGGAGACTCGGTTGAGAAGCCAAGTTGATGAAACCCTTTGTTTTGCACGGCGAGCTCAGCGCCAGGTCGGGTTATTATGCAATCAGGCGCAATAACAATCAGCGCTAATGTCGATGTGGACTCGCAAAGATGGGTTTTCTCTAACTTTCATACCTCCTTGTGTGCTCAACCTTCAAACCGTCCAACAGCACCGCCAGTTCAAGTTTACTGTCAAAATAAACAAAGCGAATTTACACTTTGTGCAGTTAAAGCCACCACTTAGCGTCGCCTTTCAGTTCACCAGCTTGATGCTAACGTGAAATAGAATCCATGCGGTGGTGCTAAAAATGCTTTCAGAGACTGTACGCAAACGGTACAGTCTCATGTATTCTTTATCCTCCACATAGAACGACTATCATTAAGTGCCGCGCTGAGGAGTTTAGAGGAGTTGAGACGTCTCACTGTCCCATATATCAATTTGTAGTTCGCTGTGCCCGGACAAGCATTTTTTTTCTTTCAATTCTATTCACGTGAGTCTTTGCTTCCCGTGGTTTTGCAGCTTCAAACCGCTGCGGCGGCGGCGGCACATCCCAAAGCCGTCAAAAAGTTGGAGGAGTTTGTGAGAAGAGAGAAGCAAAGGTGCCTTCGTTCCCGTCGGCTCCATTAAAGAACATCAAGTGTGATTTGTCTCTCTCCCGGATGCTCTTTGACCCAGTAATCCAGGAAGTATGGCTCTAATCTGCTCCTCAGCGGGCCCCCCCGAGGTGGCTGGGGGCCAATCAAGTGTCCACAAAACGCCGTGATGCGAAAAGGGTGTCGGGTCCGCGGCCATCGATTCTGTTCTCTGCGGTTATCTTTCCTCTTAAGTACGCGCACGTCTGCCTCCGAGCGCCTTCCATCGGCGTCCAAATATCCTCCCCCCCCCCCCCCCCCCCCCGTCGAAAAATTACATCCATCTATCAGGTTTGAGACGGCCCTCGCAGAGAAACGCGCCACTATGAAACCTCAGCAAGCCTTATTGCGTTGATTAAACGCGTCAGAGAGGGGCGAAGTGCGGAAAAAAAAACAAGTAGTAACGAGTGAGGGAGGTGGGGGGGCTTTTGCCAATATCCCCTTTTCAAACACTGCTTCTTCTATCCAATATACGTCCCCAGACATCGACAAAAGCTTGCTCCGCCTCCAGCTCCACTTCACCCTTTCATTTATTTCTGTTTGACGCGTTCGAGTGCGTTAAATGACCCTGCCGAACCACTAAATGTGCAGCTGGCCTTTCTGCGGCGTATTCTTTGAATGCGGTCGTCATCAAATTGCCAACTGACAGCGCTCGGAACTCGTACAACAAAGTTGCGATGGAGGAGTGGAAAAGGCGGGCAAAGTATTTGGACAATCATGTGGAAGTGGATTCCGGTATTTTCGGTTGTGAAAGCGCTATTTAAATACAGCTAAATTCTATTGCATTCCCGTTAGCGTAGCTCCATCTAGTGGATGCAGAACGCAAGCGCAGCCACCAGTGCGGCACCTATTCTGTGTGCCATTCATTCGAACATTCAAGCCGTCTCTGTAAATAATTAACCGCACATTATTGATTGTAGCCCCATCAAAAAATGTAGATATCCAAAAGTAGTGTCGCGCAATTGCCGCATCTGTACTGTCAATAAAGTGCCGACTGGGAGCAGGAAAAAAAAAACAAGAAGAAAAAAATGGGTCACGTATGAAAGATATTAATTTCAGACACTTATCTGTCAATGTAGCCAAAGATAACAAAAAATAAATAAATAAAAAAATACACTGGAGATCAAGTGTCACGCTTGTAAACAAACTAATCAATTCCGCCGGCACACGCACGGAAGGCTTGGGGCACGTCCCATTACTGGGCAGGCCTCGAAGGGCGGTTCCTTGGAGGCTAATGTTCGATTAACATGACATTAAGAGCAAGGCCGGCGCATGACAGCTCGGCACGGCTGGCGCGTCAACTGTTTTCTCTTTCAATTACGACCATGACAGAACGTCGGCGGCTAGCCAAGTACGGAGCCTTCAAGAGGAGAAATCCGGAGAGGAAGTGAAGAACTGTCTGACGGCACGTCCGCAGCGGATTGCTACGCCCGTCGCTTTGAACGCACCCTGCTTCCATTGGAAAAAAAATTAGAAATCGCACCGCCAGACAGAGAACGATTCACGCCCCGTTTGTGATCCGTTTTGCACTTGTCATCGTACGACGACGCAGGTAAAAGAAAATCCAATTTAGATGCAAAACCAACCAAATCGACCATTGTCGAGCGGGCGCTCGTTTCTCGATCGGCTCCTAACGACTTAACCCCCCCCCAAAAAGTAATCAGCTCAGACTATTTATTCATTTGGCTTCCGATTCGGCGGACTCTAGATGTATGGAAGCGCAGCCTGACGTCAGATAACGGGACAAAATAATGGCGGCAAGTAAAAGGAAAAAAAGTTTCTTTCTGGTCCAAACATGAAAGCTCAGGCGCCTGACAAATTAACATGTCCAGTTTTTTTGCCTTCAACAGTTTCACAACATGAAAAGCTGTCCACTCTCGTGACCGCCGTCCCTCAAAGGGTTGAAGTGCGATTTATAACTCAACAAAGCAAAATAATAATTCAAAGAACAAAACAAAGGCGAGCGTAACGTGCAGCAGCAGCTGCGCCTTTGGCCGCCTAACGGAAGGTTGAAGGACGACGGCGCCAAAGAACTACCGAAGGCGCCGTCCACTGGAAGGCGGCGGCGGTCAAGACTGTACACGGCATCGATCCAACTAATTCGGCGCTCAAACCAAGTCGCCTGAGGTTATTTCCATCGAATAGACAAATTCCACACGCCGACAACGCCGCTTGACTCAAGAAATTCCAGAAGCTATTGACGTGCCGCGTAATTACAGACTTGATGGATGCCCTTTTCGCTGGTATTAGCTTTCTACCTGAGGATCGCCAACTATTATTTTTTTTCCCTCCGCTGAACATTTTCAAGTCGACTTTATAGAATGAACCGCGGATGGAATGTTCACACTTGCCATTCAATTTCGGCCGAGACCGCGGTTGAGCGATCGTCTGCGAATGCAACGTGTGACGATGACTTCACGCGCGAGAAGACGAGCGACGGACACAGAGAAATTATGGCGGAGAAAAATGGTTCGCTGCATATTTACACGCACGCACAGACACAGATGACTGCCAGGTGGCGGGTCAGGTGGAATTAATTCATCTAAAAAGAAAACGGGGCCCGGTTAGTCTCTGTGGGGTGCTCAGGTTGCACATGAAGGCAACGAGGAGCAACGCAGCACATTCAAACCGCTTGTGTAATCCATCGTGGGGGGAGGTTAGAGCTTGTAGCTCCCTAACAACACATTGTGAACTCGATAGCAACAACTTGTGCATGATATATCAATTGCTTGTGTGTTTTTTTTTTTTTTTACTTCTTTACACAGAGAAGAGTTGGCTGGCTTTTCCAAGGCGTGACAACGAGGCGCTCGAAAGCGGTCACGGTTCACACGCTGGCTGCCACGTACTACTCGCTCTTCCATTTTTCACGGCGAACCATCTTTCTCCGCCGAGCGCGTGCACTCGGAGCTGACAACGAGGCTTTCTAACGCGGCCACTCCAGCAAGAAACCCTGCTCCACACAAATTTTTTTTTGTTTTGTTGCTCTTCTACCTTTCTCTGTGTGGCGTGTAAACACTCATGGCCAACAACGAGGCACTCTAAATAGGCTATGCCGGCAGAGTAGTCAAAGGGAAGATTTATTTTGGGGGATGCAGGCGTAGCAAGCTGGTTAACGGCAACTTGCAATTGCGCCAGACAAAACGCTGAAGGCGCTCAAATTTTTCGATACAATATTTTTGATACGCCCCTCCCCACCTCACTTGAAAAGAAAACAAAAAATCACTCCTACATAGTTCTCAGACGTTTTTGGTCAATTATCTCCCATATGCCACCAGTCACAGGAAATAAATCTGGACCCATCGCGGCGGAAGGGCTTTGGCTACCTCTGCACCTCATTAGGCGACAGGCCAGCCATTCAGCGGGGCGATTCCGCTCCCCACGGAATCAATATAAGTTGATCAGAAAGTCATTCTGAGCCATATTGGCAGCCTGGCCGAACACACGATGGGCTCGGCGTGGATCAATGTCTCCCCCCCACCCTTTCACGAAGACCCTGCTGCAAACAAAGTCCATATTTTCTCCCAGGCGAGCAGCTGCTCCCATCCACTTTTGTCGACACCTTTTCAATAAATGGATCGGTTACCCAATCGGGCATCGAGATTTCCTCACGCATTTTCCGCTCCCGTGCGATCCCCCCCGTAAGAAAGGGAAACTTTTTCTTCCTTCTCTACTTCGGGTGTCCCTCGGGCGGCTCTTATTGCTTGTAACCGGCTGGGTAGCTGTAGGGCAGTAAATAAAGTCAGGGGTGGGGGGTGAGGTGGGGGGTGGGAGTGCCGTGAAATGGAAGTGGAAGAGTGGAGGTAGATTTGACAGATATTGTAAAAGACACGAGATTCATTAAACATTCACAGTGAGCATTGGAGAGCCCTGCAGGCTGGCAGTAAAAGAGTGCGTGGGGATTAAAGATGGAAAGAGAGGAGGAGAGACGGCAGGCAGGGTTTTGGGGAGGCGTGTAGGTCGGGGATGAGGGGGGGGGGCTGAAGAAGCAAGAGGAAGCAAATAACGTGGGGGAGGAATAGAAATGGGTAGCGATTGAAATTGGTGGAGCCGAGTAAGGATGACGGCGGCGGCGGCGGGGAGATGAATCACGGTGATTTTGTGCCGGGTGGCAAAATGCAGCAGGCGGCGAGAGCGCCGCGCTGAGCGACGACGCCCGATGAGGAGGAGGAGGAGGAGTGACAGTGAAGAGGAGAGCAAAAGACGCGATGAAACAACTGAAGGGACAAAGTGGCAGCGCCGGAGGGAAAGACTTGACTGTTGTGGTGCCGTTAAAAGCCAGCTGGATGCCACTGGAGCCGACGACGCCGCCCCCCCCCCACCCCACCCCCACTCTCCTACACGACACACCTCTTGAAAACATACTCACGTACGACGTGGGTATTTGCTCTCCCGCACTTGGAGCAGAGGACACGAACATTTACAAGCCGCTCGTGCATCCGCGTTGGCGCGCGAGCGTTTCGGTTCACAACGGGGGGAAGAGCCCATTTGCAAACGGATTTCGCAGGATCGCACGGCAAAGCGGCGCTTGGCAAAACTCCCAATTTTTTTTTTTTTTTGGGTTTAAAATTCAACTTGAATGCTCTTGAACCGTGGAAATGGGACTCAGTGAGTCGCAGTAATAACGGTCGCTCTTCGCAGAGGATAAAGAATACGCGCTTGCGAGTTGGGTTGTATTGTGACGAATGTAGCGTTTGTGAACCGAGTCGAGTTCAAGCCAATCTGCCAGGTCGTAGTAATTAAACGTGAAGCAATCGGTTCAAAATCCACAGCTACTCAGTGATCGGGATCGGAAATGTATTTATTTATTTTTTTTTGTTTTTGCGCGCGGCAACAAAACAAACCGGATACATACATAATCTATCTTTTATTTTGAAAAACGTGATTTAGCCTGCATGCCCGAGTTGTTGTCCAACTACAGTCTCCCC
>NW_017805122.1:1667323-1679960 GCF_001891065.2 Hippocampus comes | reverse complement strand
CCCGACCCCCACCGCCATCCCAAGTGAACACGTCAACGTCTTAATCAAGACTGGCGGCGGGGGCTTCTGGAGCCTCTTTCAATCCCCTCAAAAGGCATCCAATGTACGACGACAAAGAAACTCCGGCCACGGCAGAACTCATCCTTTGCTCATTTATTTGAAATGACTTATTGATTCGTCGCTTAGGGAGATAGGAAGATGTGAGATAAGTGTGGTTCTTAAGCATTATGAATGCCGCTTTAAAGGATCCCGGGCAGACAATCGCTATCTCGGAGGATAATTTGCTTTAATGAGATACAGATACGATTGGAAATGTCCTTGTATTCCGTCTCCATTGCAGCCTGCGGGAGGCGCGGGGGGACGATGTGATGAAATTCAGCGGGCCCTTCAAATCATTTTACAGCGCCGCTTCATCTCCTTTCTGCATTGCGCTCCCCCCTTTTTTTTTAATCTTTACATCTGCATTTCTGACACTTTTAAACTCCACCTTGTCACTGGCGTGTAATCCGCCCTCCTTCCGTGCTTCATCTCCCTGCCGCATCGCCCTTATTCCCGCGCGCCGTTCACTTCGCCACCCGTCCTCCCTGCAGCTGCTGCGCCTCCGCATCCACCGCCGCCGCCTCCCTGGGGCACGCCCCCCCCTCCCTATCGCTTCGCAGGCCAGCTCGGCGACGAGGCCCGGCTCCAGTAAAAAATTATGAGGCAGATCCATAACAGCGATCAAAGCTAACAAGGGGAAGACACGACGCACGCGTCGCACATACCCGTGCGACCGAAAGCCCCGCCGCACACACGCCCGCCGGATTGATGAAAACACCACCACGACCGTGCGTTGCGCGGACCCAGGTCGCAAGCACTGCAGAAATTTCATTTGTGGGATTGTAAATAAACATGAGCCGAAAAGTCAGGAAGGTTTAGTTCACGATTTGGAAGCGCTACTTAATAGCTAAGCCTTCCCACTGCCTGATGGCAAAGAAATTATTAAAGCTTATACGGAAATAAGACGCGGAGCCGCTTTTGGGGTTCCAATAGCTGTCGCTTGAAAGGTGACAACCACCACGCAGATGCTAATCATTGCTAATGTAGCCATTAGCTTCAAGCTAGGTCCTGTTTGTGATCGCAAGTCGACGCAAAATGTCGAGACAGAGGAGTAGATGATTCAGAGGATCAAGTTCTGCATCTTGTACCTCGCAAAGAAAAAAAAAAGGGGGTGGGGGTGTTGTACAACTTGAATCATCGGCTGCTGAAGCGAGGCGACACAAAGAAGCGATAAAGCAGGACACAAAAGGGCTCAACGACATTTACAGCACTCCAAACAGAAATGTTTGCTCGGAGAGGGACAAGAAGTTGGAGCATCACGCCTCCTCTCCAACATTTTTTTTTTTGCCTTTTATGTGTCAAAGATGGACCAAAGCACCAAGAAAGGAAAGGAACGGAATAAAAGCCTCTCTGGGCAGTATGAATACGAGTTTTAGCGAGGGGAGGGCGGGGCTTATCCCCGCATAACAACCACTTCACGCCAACCCCCCCCCTGCATCAAAGTGCCTTTTTCCCTCGCCGGACTCCCGTATCATCTCCACCCCTCCCCGCCGGCCGTGACAGGACCGCGGCGAAGCCTCGGCTCCGACACCAGCGGGATTTTTGGGGTCCCTCTGGAGTGTGTGATCGAGCGCTTCTTTCACCCGTGCAATTTCAATTTCAAATGCGCCACAGCTGAGCGTTATTGGCAGAGCATCAAAAGCCCCCGGCCCGCTTTGCATTTCCTCCTTTTCTCAACCCCTGCGCCCTTCTTCACCGACTACCCCCCCCTCCACGCCACAATGCGACACACAGAGCACAAAAAAAAAAATTAAAAATGAGTCTTCAGCACAGTTTGTTGAAACGTCATGACGATGTGCAAAACGGCGCAACGGGTGAAGTGAAACGAACCCTTCCAGGCAGAGAGAGACCTGGAATGTTACCATGACAATTTACGGAAGGCGCTCTGACCGCACCTTAGATGTCGAATCGTACTCTGGGTAAAACGTGTTGGTCATGTGACCAAGGTGTCACGCCGGTTTTCAAATCCGGGCGCTTCGATGGCGAAGAGGCCCAGTTGCCATCGACTGAGATTCGTTTTTGTCCCGAGGCGCTGAATCAAAAATGCATCGCCGCGCACCCGAGAGCCCTCGTCCATCAATACGTTAGTGTCAACAAAGCCACGGGTCAACAAGGACTCATCGCTGAGGCTAAGTCGGCAGCTCGCGAGTTAGCTTCGGACAAAATGAAGGCGCGGTTCAAAAGATGCTGACTTTTCGGAATTCCCAGATTTTGCGATCGCAGATGAGTCATGGAACACCGATGAACCGATAAATCGCAAGTTTCACCTTGCGTCGCTTTCGGGGCCGAAGCCTGTACCAGCTGAATTCTGACAGTAGAAAAATGGAATGAACACCGTACACGTTTATTCCTACTGATGATAATCTTCCCTTTTGTGGATGACCTTCAACATAGACACGGTTGGCGAGACATCAAACAAAGGTCGCAGCATATCAACAGCATCTTTTTAGCTTGCGTCGTTTTGATCCCCCGTGCGCTCGATATGAATCCACCCGTCGGTTGTCGGCCTCACCTGATCCTTATCATCCCCTTTTTTTCCCCACTCGCTACTTAACGGCTTCATCGCTTCGTCGGTTTGGTTTCCAAAGGCCTGCGTCGAACCCTCGCGGGGCGTTTAGAGTTCAGTCCGTTTCTCTTGCGCGCAACGATCTCTCAATCTGCACGTACGCGCCAGGCCTCAACTTTGCTCTTTATGTCAACCTGCGATCGAGACCCCGCGATCGGTTAATATCGGGCGAGCGGGCGGAAAAGGCGCAAGAATTCGGCCGAGAGGGTGCGAGGATGAAAAAGTCACTTTCAGAGGGGACGCGTCGATGACGCTGAACAACGCTAACGCATCCGACAACCAATTGACGATTTCGGAGGAGGAGACGATCTTCACGCGGGCTACGCTAAATGTTATAAGTCTGGAAAATCCATGGAGAGATCGGGGCCCGTCTCGGGCGGACCCGACGCCAGTTAATTGCGGGGCAGGGGTGAAGCATTTCCAAACCAAATTGTGGAAATTGCGATCAGTCGTCGGAAGGTTTGCTAGGGGCCACGACGACTGCCAAAATCCTCCTCGGATCAGGTACATTTTTTGCCCAGTCCGCAGGTGGTGTCATTGCGCTGCCTACGTTTGCCACGCTTCGAGGGTCTTATGATTCCAACGACGTGCGAAGGTATTCGGGGACGGGGAGAAACGCATCTGACGATGCTAACCGCGCCATTTTCGACGAGCGGTCGCTCGAGCTGCGGAATGACCCGGCGTCGTCACTGCATCGCTTTTGACATTTACATCCGTCTTATTAACGGCTCGGCACCGTATGTAGCGGTGGTAACAGCAGGGGGGTGGCGAGAAGGGGAGGGTGGGGATTTATACGGATGGAGAAAATAAAATAATAAACTGAGCACCTGCTGCTCTCGTGAATGCGCAAAAACATCTGCACGCGATAAATGTACTCAAGCGCGCTGAAAATTCCCTGCCAGCTCGTTGTGTTTTTCGTCCATCCGCCGGAAACAAAAGCGTGCGGCGAAAAAAAAAAACCTGTTATACAATGAAGGCATTCTTTCATTTCAATTTCCTGACGGGACTCGGATCATTCATGGGATCTCCTACGCACGCACGCATGCGCAGTTTCCACCGACGTTCATTTCAATTTCCTGACGGGACTCGGATCATTCACGGGATCTCCTACGCGCACGCGCAGTTTGCACCGACAGCCAATTATGAGGCTGATGGGCGGCTGCTGGCAATTAAGCGATTATTAACAGGCCAGGTCTGACAAGATGAGGAATGAATAGGCGCGCGGGTGTGCGGGTGTGCGCGCGCAGAGAGTTGACATGGAGGATGGTGGGGGGGGGTTCCAATTAATCCAACCTGCATGCTTTTACACTGTCGAGGCACATGACAAGCTTTTAATCAGGTGCGAATTTCATGATTGCATTTTTTTTCCCCCCAGGAGCGCTGAGAAATGCAGAAATGTTCATGATTGCATTTTTTTTTTCCCAGGAGCGCTGAGAAATGCAGAAATGTGACCCGCACGAACGCAAAAACAACCACAAGCGACGCCTGCAAAAATCCCGGTGATGTCCCAAGCCTTGACGATGTATCGAAAGCAATTCGGAGCCTCATCTGATTCTGTTATCATCCAAAACAAAAACAACCCCCCCCCTCCCCCCCAAAAAAAACATGAATGCAATCCACGCTCATGCTATAAGAATGATTTAAGGGCGCGGCTCTGTCGACGAGGGCGCCTTCACGCCTGAGCGTTAATAACGCGGCCGTGCGCGCGGATATTACAGCGTTTAATCGGATCAATAAAATGTTTGCGTCGGATGCAAATGCCGCCCGCGAAGCATTTTCTCCCGCTAGCGTCTGACTTATTTATTGGGCTTCGTTTAGGGCCATAGATGGATTGGCGGCGCTCCGCCTCCCGATCCAATGAAATCAACCTTCCATTCTGTCGCCTCGAGAAGCGGATCCGTAGCGTCGGATCGTCGAGACGTAAAGAAGCCCCGCCCCCTCCCGCCCCGCCCACTTGCGTTTGATCCCGATCAAACCGGATGCTCTGGGCACGCGGGATCGCGGCAACCCGAGACACCACGGACGGCGCGAGGGTAAAAAATGGAGCGGGCTGGGTGGCAACGGCGAAAACTTGCGAGGACAAGCGAGAGCGTGAAAAGGAGCAGGTGTTGCGATGTCTTTTTCGGTCATTACTCGTGGGAACGAGCGGCCGTGCCATTTATAGGCTGGGGCGCGCCTGGAGTTGCCAGTGGGAGAAAGCCAGCGGGAGTCAACGCGCTCTTCGGGAAGCATACGATGAGATTTGCAGGCCGGCGCCACTCTTAAACGGGAGGACATCCGCTTTGCGCTGATTGATACCAATCGAATGGATCAAGCTTTTAGTCCGGGATGACTCAGGGTTGCTCTGGGAGCCCGCATTCCGTTCGGGGTTTCTTCCGATGACGAGGTTTTTCCTTGCCGAGCGTGGCAAGTACGAGTATGGCCGTTGTGAATAAAAAAAATCAATTCAATAAAATGACTTTGATATGAATTACAAAACGGCAGAACAAACTAATCAAAAGAAGTTGCGGAAAAGGCTTCATGTTCAGGTGTACAAAGGTGCCGGCGCGGGTTTCACAAGGTCGGACGGTGGGAAAAGGTTGTAATGCGCCGCGGATCAATACAATGACGCAAATCTGGCTGTCAGTCAAGGTGGGGGAGTTGGGGGCGGGGGCTCATTCGGCTCCGGCCTGCGCTGAGGGTCTAATTTCAACTCAAAGTTAAGTCAATAGCTAAGCTCACTTTGATGGCGCGCAAGCGAGGGAAAACGTTAATGCCGTTTTGGTTCCCGGCGGGCTCGCTGAGCGTCGATGTAAAGACGGTCCAGTGGAGTGGACGCTTTGCGTCAGATCCCGCGGGGGCTTCTTTTGAATGAAATCAAATCTGTGCGGTAAACAGAAAGAGAGCTAAGCTAGGTTAGCGGCGCAAATTAGCTTTGACCAAGAGCTGGTCAAACGCTGCCGCCGCCGCTTCGTCTCAGTTACGCGCTTCATTGACAAGACAAAGTCAAAGACAATACGGAAACTCATTCGGAAACATGAAAATGGGAACGCGTTAGCAGGGCTAGCTAGCGCGAGCACGGATACTGAATACAGTCGAAACTGAGCAATATCGTCGAGCTGAATTTTGCTGACCCCGAGTCATGACTCGCCTCAACATAACTCGCGCGGCTGCGAGAAAACACTCGAAAGCCGGGCCCACTTGAGCCGGGAGTCGAGTGTGTTGTCATTTGTGCCGACAAATTACATTTGTATTCTCCTGGAAGGGCAACATGACTTCTTTGCTCCATTTATAGTCTAACAAGCACCTGTAATTGACTGCGGGGCTCGTCTGTCTCCGCCGATGGTAAACAGCGAGAGGAAGTGCGGGAGCGGCGGCGCTTACGAGATTTCTCTTTGCCGCCAAACACGGCTCATCTTTCCTGCCGCATTCCCGTTCGCCCTCCTTCCCCTTCCGCCTCCCCCTCCATTTCTCCATCCCAAATTTGTTTGGGTGCGGAAAATAAGCTGGGCAGACCGCCGGGGTGTGTAAAACGCACAGCGTTGGACACCAAACGCCTACCGGGGTCTCGTTAATAGATAAGACAGGCGCCATTTTGGATGCCGGGGCTGCCCGGGTGATTAATGAGGCCGGCGGCGCGAGCCGCACGTGACCGCTGCAATGCGCATTCGAGTCGGCTTCTGTTGGCAACTTTTGAGACGCCGCACGGCGGAGAGAATTAACAACTGCACAGATTCAAAAAAAATAAATAAGTAATAATAAAGGGAACGACACCTGATGCTATACGTTAGCCCGTCTATGACGTTTCCCATTTTGCGTTAGCATTAAGCTAGCAGTGGGGAGCAATCCAGTTTTTTTTTCCCTTTGTTTTATATCTAGTTTGACAGAAAACTAATTGTGTCTCATAATTTGCTGCCCCCTGTCGATCTGGAGTCTGCGCTACAAAAAAACGGCTGTAAATGACAAAGCTGAAGAGAAAAAAAAAAAAAAACAGCTTGCGTTGCAGGCGAGTATTGTCAAATTGTCAATAAAAATAGACCAAAATTTCCCACCTATCTAGCTGTTGACTGGGAGCGAACCAAATTTCAGAGCCGCGACCGGGGTGTGATGCTAATCGGCCGACAATAGAAAAATGCGACGCCGCACGGACGCCCGTCGCAGGTCGAACGGTGTGAAAGTCGCCCAATTTGTCTCTGCAAGGGGGGCCATCCGACAACATCGTCGCACTGCTGGGATTTGCGACACGCGTGGCGCCGGCGTGTGCACTTTGGCACACGCGGGAGTGTTGACTGAACGAATGAGCAAATACCCGAACGGGCAGGCGGCAAGCCAGCGGAAACAAACGAAGCAAACATCCCGCGTCCCAACTGACAAGCGTGTTTGTGCAAGACTCCTGTCAGGAATTGAGACGATGTACGTTCGGAGTCCATTTCGAGACGTTACATCAAATGCACAGTACAGTATCCTATACGGTTATTAAACTTTTAGCAAATACAACACAATCATTTCAAAAAAATGTCTCTTTATAAGCACTCGAGAATATCTAAGTTAATAAAAACAGAGTAAAAATCAAAGTAGCTGAGCTCAGTAAGATGCGTTTGCCTGTGAGAACTGTTTTGTTGTCCGTCTGTGTTGCGCCACCTTTGCTTTTCGAATTTCTGCTTCAGAAAGGCTTCCAAACGCTGCGACGCTATTCGTTAGCCCTGCGAAGGCGCAACCCTCTTTTTGTTTTCGGTTTAGTTTGACAGCCAACGTCAAGTCCGTCGCTCGTGATCATCATTTGACCGAACGGAACGTCTTCGAGCAGCTTGCGCTCATCGTCTGAGGTTCCACTGCGAAGTTGTATCGCGCCAAACATCACATCGCACATCTTCCCGGCACCTCGTTCAAAAACTTAATGCGCTCGTTTGCTATTAAACCAGATGGCAACGATCATCAAACGCAAAAACGCTTTGCTAAAAGTTCCACAATCACCGTTGAGTTTTTTTTTTTTTTAATCTTAGAGTTGTACAAAGTCGGCGCTGAAACTCTTTGGAAGATGTATACGTTGAGAGCGCTTCACAACTGGCCCGTCTCCAAACGTTCATCCCCCCCTCCCTCCCCTTCGCCGCGTCTTCCGAGTTGACGGCTAGGACGGAAGACGATTTGCATACAAGCGCGGCTGACAGCATCTCGGGGACTCTTAGCCGATTAAAATGATCTAATTACGAACGCCGCTAATCAGGATGTTCGCGCAAACACGCTCGCTCGCGCGGACGGGAATCGACGCGCCCGCGGAGCCGCCTCGGCATTCTCTTCCATACCATCGCCTTCGTTTTTTTTTTTTTCTCCTCTTCGGCGCGTTTCGGGTTCGAGCCCCGAGACGTCAGATCAGTGGGAGACTTGAAGAGAACTTCCAAAAGAGACAAAAGCCATCTATTTTTTTTTCTTTCGTTAGAAGTTCTCTGCATGCCGCAACGCTGGAAGAACAGCCGCGGGCAAATCCACATTGCGCATACACACCAGGTTGGCCCGATAGGCGGCGAAACGCCGCTGGTCGAGAACGCCGTTTGCTCGGCGCTCGCCCGTGTTGCATTTATTTCCGTGTATTTTCTACCGAATAAGGCCAAGGCCTCGAGCGGAACAGGACCGTCCTCCTCCCTCTTATTTTCGAGCTTTATCTTGTTTTCCCTCTAATGACTTTAAACTCGAGAAACGACCCAAATGAGACGGGCCCCAGAGGCACCGCTGGTAGCGATAGTGCCGCGTGTTACAAATTAAGCTGAGATGCTTGATGGCGTATAAGGCTTGTTTTTTTTGTTTTTTTTTTGGGGGGGGGGTCTTCTCTGGCGGCATCTGACCGCAGCGTGGGTGGGAGAAGGAGAAGAAAGTCGGTCGGAAGCAACAAGGAATACAACACGGCACAAGTCCAACTACTGCCCAAAACTTTTTTTCTCCTCCTCCACGCGCCCCCCCACCCCCGCCCTGCCTGCGTTGCCATGCCAACATGGCAGCCACACACACACACACGTTCAACGTAATGACTAAATACATTATTTGTGATGGGACGAGGTGAGAAATCAAAGCATGCGTACTGTGCCCCCCCCCCGCCCCTCCCCGTTTTACCCGTTTCATGTGGCCATTTCCGTTTTGGGCGAATCGATCAAGAAGTACACTGGCAGCCTGCAAGTAGTGCAGAAAAGTTTCCATTGAAACTTTTAACGGCGGGCGCCGAAAGTCGCTTGCGGCAGCAGACTTCGAGCCGCGGATAACGCCGCCGAGGTCTTGGATGCGTGCGAGGGGTGGATGATGATGCATTTGTCAAAAATAAATAAATAAAACGGGAATCCAGTCAAGACAATGTGAGATGAACGAGGCCGCAAACGTAATGAAAAAGAACAAAAGAGACGAAAAGGAAGTGGGGAGTCGAGGACAATTTCCCCTTTGAATAATAACAGATTCGCCGCGGAAAGAAAAATGGGTGGGAAGGCAACTTTCAAATCAGTTGACGCGAATAAATCACGCCGCCGGTGTCAAAGTTTGGGGAGAAGAAGCGGCGGGATGTTGCGCGCGGCCGCCGTCATTTGTCAGGCGGAATGGCGGAGCGGCATAATTGGCTCTTTGGCGCCGCCGCTGCCGCCAACATCCATTTGAGCGCGGCCAGCGCGAGGGAGGAGCAAGACTCTGATGCTCGTCTTCCCCTAATGACGACGGTTACAATTTGCGAGGTTGACGGCAGCCACAACATTCGATCCATTTCGATCCGGTGAGTGCTCGGAACCGATTGACGCCCGTGTTCTGTTCGACAGATCAAAGAATTCGGTCGAATTTCCAGAGCTTCCCCCTCGCGGCGAATAATTCGCAGCCGGACGAGATGGATGGAGAGATATCGATCCCTCGTCGCCCATCTCGCCCTTCGTGGCTTTCTCCGACATGGCTCATTGCTAACGTAACAACGCAATCGCCCGCGCCGACGGAGTTGTAATTCCGACCCCGCCACTCGGGCTAATCAGCCTCTTGCCAAGCCCGCCATCCATCAGCCGCGGCCTGTCGGCGCAGGGGTGCGCGTGAGCAATCTTTGGCGGCGAAAGACGATATGAGCCGGCGTCTACGGGAACGCGCCCATGCGGGTATGGCCGGTTGATTTATTAGCAGCAGGACCGGGGAGTAAAGCTCGACAAATGGGAGCCTTACACGGGGGACGAGCCATTTCGCCAGATATAGACGCACGGCGGTCGACAGGCACGGGTTATCGAATGGACGCTCGCGTGCAAAAACAACCACCGGGAAACGAGGGATTCGTCAGTTCGCATTAGAGCCACGCGTCAACAAGTTTAGGCCACAAACCCACCAGACCGACGATCCATCCGCGCAAGGACTTTGATTTGTGGTTGATTGATTCAAAATTAACGTTGAGTACAGCGTCAAATGCTTCAATAAAGTACCACTGAACTCAGTCTCGCTCATGCTGCCTTTTTAAGACCATACGCTAGCACGCTTTCATGCTAGCGCGCATGCTACCGGATTGTTTAAGCTAGCGCACGTTTCACAATGCCTGCGTCCACACCCGTCACTGACGTTGCGCCTCTTCATGCGGAGCGCCGTACGGTCGTGAAAATGCGGGAACTAGAATGTTTTTGGTTTTTTTTTTCTAGCTGGCAAAGGAAACCGCTTCGCCCAGGCTAACCAATGATCACTTCGCCGAGAACAAAATCAATTTGGCGACTCAGCGGGGAATTCCGGTCGGTCATCCTACCCGAGCCAGCTGATTGAAATCGGCCGTTTGGGCGAGATGGGATGAAATTCGCAGAAGCGCTTCGCTAATAACGACCGTCTTTTAATGTCCTGCGGAGACGGCAATGCCATCCACAGAGGGGCCGTTAGCTCCTAATGGATATTGTTGGTGTCATCCAGCTGGGAGAGAGCGACCATAAGGCCGGCAGAACCTCCATTCGAATAGAATCGTCCATGTTAATGACCTCCGGATCACGGTTTGGTTCCCAATGAATCGCACGAGGGCCGCTTCGACAGGCCGAAGGCTACTCCGGACTCGTTCGCCGCAGATGAGAGGAAAAAAATAAAATAAAAATGCGGCTTTTGAAAGAAGAGAGGTGTCAAGGATGAGCCGAGCGCGAGCAAAGAGCCGCGCGGAGCGCGTGGGCCTTCTTTTGTACGAGCGTTCCAAAGACGTCTTCACCTTGAGATGAATACCAAGGCCGCTTTAATTAGTTACGCACGGTTGGGTTGATGCTTGCAACAAACACCCACTCGCTCAAACCCCCCCGTAAGCATGTCCGTAGCGCGTGACTCAGCATGCGCAGCCGACGGAAAGGCGAACATTTTCTAATGACGCTAATGAAGGACATGAAGCGATGGGTAGCTAAAGTGACCCGCGGGACAACGTTGCGTCCGAGAGTATTTGCACATCCTAGAGAATGAAATGCGTGGCGGGATGAATTTCATCAAAGCACTCATGATCAAAGCGCCGAAATGAACAGAATCAAACGTATTTTTGATCCAAGATTGGCAAGCTAGCTAAATCTGTTCCATCACCAGCAACATTTCCCCAGTTCGAAAAAAAATCGACCGTATTTTCCGCACGATAAGGCCCACCTTAACGCATTCCATTTTCGCAAAAGTCAATATAATCCGACGCGCCTAATATACGAATCAATATTCCGATTTTTTGGACGTCGTATTTTAAATGTTCTGGAAAGCGCTTTGTGAGAGCCGCGGCGGTTGTGAAAGCTTGAAATAAATCAAGCTGTATCGCATTGCATTGTATTTCCCTTAGCATGGCTCCATCTAGTGGATGCATAACGCAAACGCAGCCGCTATTGTAGCTTCTATTCTATGCGTCCTATATCTGAAAACAGTTTTAACATAGGCGATTCATTAAAGGTGCGCTTTATACTCCAAAGTGCCTTACAATACGGTAATTAAAGACCGTAGGGAGCAAATCGGTATTTGTGGGCTCTATTTTTTGCAAAAGAAAACCTTTGTCTGTTTGGTAAACAGACAAAGGTGCTCTGACCTGAATTTTGGCAGGTGGTGCGCAGGTGTGTTTTTCCAGCACCCAGTTCAAAAGATATTTGCAGACAGGCCGGGCCAGACGCACGCTTTCACAGACCTTGAGGGTAAGGTGACATCTCCGATCGGCCCATTAGTCGCAGTGTGCGGTTGGGGGGCGGGGGGGGGGGTTGAGAAGACATCCCCCAGAGTACCGACGACCTTGTCCTCGGGATCTTTCAATTACAAGACACTTCTTGATCTGAAATCTCTCTATTATCCCCGCGACATGAATCAAAACTGCCTCTCGAGTCGAAGATTTGCCTCATCTCGCTCCCTTGAAGAAGAAAAAAAAAAAATTCATTGTGACAGACAGTGGGGGGGAGGCTGCGGCCCAAAAAAGCCAAAACTAAAAGAGGAGAAGCTCTTGCAAGGCGGCGGATGAGTTCGGAGCCCCGAGAGCGAACGAAATGAATCTGGACATAAATGATTCATTACGTTCTCGTTTTTTTTTTTTGGGGTCTCGCCGACGACAGTTGGTCTTCGCCGGAGCCACAAGTGCGAGATTTCTTCGGGGCCCAAAAAGTTGGTCTATGTGGGTCACGCATGAGTGAGGCGAGAGTAGTTCCCGGCTTGCTTTCTAAGCACATTTTAGCGTTCCGTCTGCTTGACGCTGCGTTGCCAAGGTATGGCGGTGCGCATACATCAATTTGCACAGGAGAGGGAGGGGCCCCCTCAAAGCTATTAGAGTCCCCCCCCCTCCCTGCACACCTCCCCCTCCGTCTTTCGCTGAGCAATAAAATCAGTCGGCGACACGGAGGAAAAGCTGCGCTCGACCGCGGATTTGAACTCGCCGGCCGGAGATAAAGCGGGAGTGAAATATCGCCGCTTTGAAGTGCAACGCGACACGATGTCGAGAGGCGACGCAACCGCCCGTCGGAACAGGACACAAAAGCACCGATGGCGCCTTGGATGTACGAGTGCCTCGGAAGAAATAATGGCGCG
>NW_017805122.1:1666684-1667293 GCF_001891065.2 Hippocampus comes | reverse complement strand
GGGGGGGGGGGGGGGGGGGGCGAGTGGTGAGGAAAGCAAGGCACAAGCATCTAATCTACGGATGGTGACAGCAGGTTGGCTGCGATGTCGTAAAGATTGCCCCCGAGAACTTTAAATTCCGAGAAGCGGCCAGAGAGCGCAGACCCTCTGCAAAGGCTGGCGCGTTTGTCAACCGCCAAATCAATCACGCCCGCGATACGTCTCGATCGCCACAAGCGGGGCCGAGTTTCATCTTCATCTGAAAAATGCCCCCCCCCCCCACCTGTGCGCCATCGGATCAAATTTATGAGGACGTGCGTTTTGGATTCGAGCGGTCCTTCATCCGGTCCGACTCGCGCAAAATCCAGGTTAGCATATGGAGGAGGAAGCGCCGACAGCGGTGATTCTACGCGCAACAACAACAACGGGCAGACGTGTACCAACACGAGAATCCGGGATGCTCCAACATCAAGTCCAAAGCTATTTATAGTCTCGCGCCTACAGCAGTCATTTTTTTGGTTGTTTTTTTTTTTACATGCAAAAAATTTTGCTGACTCTCGCGCGGACTGAAAAATTAGCTGCGGCAAACTTTTTCTCGGCGGCTCCTCCCGGGGGGAGCCGAGGCCCGGC
>NW_017805122.1:1665400-1666167 GCF_001891065.2 Hippocampus comes | reverse complement strand
GCCCCCACAAAAATCCAAAACGGGTCACAGAGGCAGCAGATAAATCAGGGGTGTCAAACATACGGCCCGCGGGCCGGAACCGGCCCCCCAAGGAGGTTTGATCAGGCCCGCAGGGACAATTTAAATGTGAAAATAAATACATAAAAGACACAGAATGAATCATTTTAATAAAGTGCAATTCATGGATTATCCGCTAGGGGGAAGACTGTTTTCTCTTTAGTTTGTAAAGTACAGGAAGGGATTACATTTCGATTTTATTCGCACACGTGCAAATGGTTCCAAAATTCCTTTCTTTCAAAATCTCATTTCATCTTCAAATGCATGACGATATTTTTCAAAAGCAATTACTTGTCAAAAGATTTGTGCCTTTGTACAATCAGCGGTTGCAATGCATAAATGATCAAAGTAAATTGCACATTTGTCAAAGGACATTCAAGGTGTTTCGCGAAATGTTTAATCAAAGATATGTTCACGAAAGGTCAACATTTTCCGAATGATTTTGCGCTTCACAAAAGAGATGATATTTTGGATATTTTTGGGGCAGAGTGTGGTATAATTTTCATGGTCCGGCCCACTTGACATCTGCCGAGGCCGTCCGCGGCCCACAATGTCAAATGAGTTTGACACCCCTGCGCTAAAGGTTTGAACCTGGATCTGATCCCCGAACCACTCTTGACATTTTCTCAACTGTGTTCACCTGCACGGGGGGGTGTACACAAGTGACTGACTGCTGTCACAGCACGTTGCGCCCGAGCGCGCAGCCCCCC
>NW_017805122.1:1661288-1665240 GCF_001891065.2 Hippocampus comes | reverse complement strand
AAAAAAAAAAAAAAAAAAAACAGCCCGGCCATTTCCGTCCTGCCTTTTCAGGTGTCGCTCCCGTTTACTCTCTGGCAATTTGCTGGCTCTCTTTCTCTCGCGCCACTCGTTCGCTTAATGCGGGCGTTGATGGCGAATTGACTCTTAACACGGCACACTTCATCGTACCCAGTCACCGCTAAGCTGCTTTAAAAAAAAAAAAAAAAAAAAAAAAAAAAACAGCCCGGCCATTTCCGTCCTGCCTTTTCAGGTGTCGCTCCCGTTTACTCTCTGGCAATTTGCTGGCTCTCTTTCTCTCGCGCCACTCGTTCGCTTAATGCGGGCGTTGATGGCGAATTGACTCTTAACACGGCACACTTCATCGTACCCAGTCACCGCTAAGCTGCTTTTAAATAGCGGCGTGATCAAATATGACACAGCTGAACACACCGACATGGGGAAGGCGGGGAGGGGGGGGGCGGGCACTTCGATATCGATGGAAGTGGCCTAGATCGCATTTGTTTACATCCGCGTCGATTTCCGCTTGCGTGGCACCGAGATGAAAAGAGAGACATTACACAGCTCGCGAAAGAATACAACCGACCGCACATTGGGGGGCTTTTCCCGTCGTTATTTTTTGAACTCACCTCTGAGACACGGCGCCACAAACAAATACGCAGTCGGCGACGGCTTCGCGCTCATTTTTTTTGAAGCGCTACCGGTTACGCATCAAAACAGGCTCGCGTGAGAAGATCAATGCTGAAAAAGCGCAGCGATTCCATTTTCTGCGTTCTGATCAAAGTTGCGAAAAGAGCCCTTTTTTACGCGGTCGCATTAGAGCGCCACGTTGTCCGCCGTGAGTGAGAGCCAAGGAAGTCAAAGGAGGCCGGCGTCGCTGCTTTTGAGCGCATCGTAAGGGGGATATATTCCCGAGGTTTGAAGCGGATCAAATCTCAGGTGTCGGCAAAACAAAGACAGAAAGACAAAGTGGCCTCGATTTTTTTCCTGGTCGTCGGAGAGGAATTTGATTGACAGTCACCTGGTTTCAGTGACTTCACGTTTTTTTTTTTACATGCAAAAAATTTTGCTGACTCTCGCGCGGACTGAAAAATTAGCTGCGGCAAACTTTTTCTCGGCGGCTCCTCCGGGGGGAAGCCGAGCACGGGCGCGCAAAAGTAGGACAGATCCCGCTCGAAACGCCGCTTCCGACGACCGCGTCGACGACAAACGGCGGCCGCTTTTCGGTCCCGTTCGTCCGCGGCGCGCTGCCGACATTAGCATGCAAACGCGCTCGCGCGGGAGAGTAAACAACGGCGCGCCAATTAAAATGGATGCTCGCCATTAGGATGCGGGGAGCTTCAGAGGGCCGCAATCATCGCGCTGCAATCACAAAATAATCACCGGGAAATTCCCGCTGCGGGGGAAAAAAAGACGAGTACCCTTTTTCTCAAAACACGCACGCGCTAGCGTGTTTTGTTTTCACAGTCCAGGGATGCCGAGCATCAATACTACAGTTGCCGTTTTAAAAGGCTGCACCAAAAAGAATTTTGCACTCCAAGTAGGTCAAGAACATCGGAGTCGCCCGGGTCAAAAATTATATTCGGCAAAAACAACGGTTTGGGATTGCTCGTGATCAACACCGGGCCCAAATCCAACGATTATTTCCACGGCAGCGAGCAACATCGTAATGGGATACTACAAGACCCCCCCCCTTCCCCCCCCCGCCCCCACAAAAATCCAAAACGGGTCACAGAGGCAGCAGATAAATCAGGGGTGTCAAACATACGGCCCGCGGGCCGGAACCGGCCCCCCAAGGAGGTTTGATCAGGCCCGCAGGGACAATTTAAATGTGAAAATAAATACATAAAAGACACAGAATGAATCATTTTAATAAAGTGCAATTCATGGATTATCCGCTAGGGGGAAGACTGTTTTCTCTTTAGTTTGTAAAGTACAGGAAGGGATTACATTTCGATTTTATTCGCACACGTGCAAATGGTTCCAAAATTCCTTTCTTTCAAAATCTCATTTCATCTTCAAATGCATGACGATATTTTTCAAAAGCAATTACTTGTCAAAAGATTTGTGCCTTTGTACAATCAGCGGTTGCAATGCATAAATGATCAAAGTAAATTGCACATTTGTCAAAGGACATTCAAGGTGTTTCGCGAAATGTTTAATCAAAGATATGTTCACGAAAGGTCAACATTTTCCGAATGATTTTGCGCTTCACAAAAGAGATGATATTTTGGATATTTTTGGGGCAGAGTGTGGTATAATTTTCATGGTCCGGCCCACTTGACATCTGCCGAGGCCGTCCGCGGCCCACAATGTCAAATGAGTTTGACACCCCTGCGCTAAAGGTTTGAACCTGGATCTGATCCCCGAACCACTCTTGACATTTTCTCAACTGTCGGGTCACAGAGGCAGCAGATAAATCAGGGGTGTCAAACATACGGCCCGCGGGCCGGAACCGGCCCCCCAAGGAGGTTTGATCAGGCCCGCAGGGACAATTTAAATGTGAAAATAAATACATAAAAGACACAGAATTAATCATTTTAATAAAGTGCAATTCATGGATTATCCGCTAGGGGGAAGACTGTTTTCTCTTTAGTTTGTAAAGTACAGGAAGGGATTACATTTCGATTTTATTCGCACACGTGCAAATGGTTCCAAAATTCCTTTCTTTCATAATCTCATTTCATCTTCAAATGCAACATTTCTTTTCACTTGACAGGGACTTCAAACTTGAATCATCAAGAACGCCTCCCAAGTGATTCTAAAAGCTCCAAGTTTTGGTTGAAAATCGACAACTTCAAACGGCATTTCGATCGCATCCTTTTTTTGTGTGACAACCCTTCAAGCTCCACAGCAAATATGCGTCGAGCGGATCGACTTTGACCCGGAATGCAAAAACCATCGCCCGACGGGCCAATCGCGGTTCCCTACCGGTTTCTCGGGAGATCTGGACAAACGCCTCCACGCCGCTCTCGCCGTAGTTGCCCTCCGAGGCCAGCGTGGACACGTAGTTCCACTCCATGGCCGTCACGATGTCCATCATGGCCTGCGCCTGGTAGGAGTCCGGCGGCACCACGCGGGAGAAGAAGTCGTAGCGGGTATTGTCGCTCAGCTCGGGGGCCGTGGACGCGTAGCTGATCTGCGGGATCTGGAAAGAGAGAGAGAGAAACGAGGTCAGTTCAATCCGTTGCTATTTGGGCAAGGAGAAGCGTAAGTCGATCGCAGCGATTCTCCGTTGGCTCGGACATGCGGCACGCCACCAGGAGGGCGAGCTGATCAGGGGATGTTCTGGTATAATTTTCATGGTCCGGCCCACTTGACATCTGCCGAGGCCGTCCGCGGCCCACAATGTCAAATGAGTTTGACACCCCTGCGCTAAAGGTTTGAACCTGGATCTGATCCCCGAACCACTCTTGACATTTTCTCAACTGTGTTCACCTGCACGGGGGGGTGTACACAAGTGACTGACTGCTGTCACAGCACGTTGCGCCCGAGCGCGCAGCCCCCACCCCCCACCCCTCGGAGGGCAGGAGAGCACACTATCTGCTGACTCCTTCAACACACACCCACACCCACACCCACGCGCTGATGTGACACGCGGTAAACATCGATGTGCTGACTGCCGCAGCTCGCAGCCCCGAGGCGAGCCGGCTCCAAACATGCACACGAGAGAGGAACTCGCGAATGGACGCTCGCAGACCCGCGCACGCGGCTGTCGCGCGCAAACACTCGGGAGGCGGTGAGACAGCCTTCACATCTTTAAGCCCATCAGTCAGCAAATATTTGCCCAAAGTGATGCTCTCCAATAAGACAAGGAAGCCCGGGCCCGTTTCTGATCCGTCAATATCACTTTCGGGAGCTGACGCGAGGTCCCTAGCGGCGCGTCGCGCATCCCAAAAAACAAAAAAAAAAAAAAAAAAAAAACACCCCGCCCATTCTGCTCCTCCCTTTTCAG
>NW_017805122.1:1655529-1660322 GCF_001891065.2 Hippocampus comes | reverse complement strand
CAACATTTCTTTTCACTTGACAGGGACTTCAAACTTGAATCATCAAGAACGCCTCCCAAGTGATTCTAAAAGCTCCAAGTTTTGGTTGAAAATCGACAACTTCAAACGGCATTTCGATCGCATCCTTTTTTTGTGTGACAACCCTTCAAGCTCCACAGCAAATATGCGTCGAGCGGATCGACTTTGACCCGGAATGCAAAAACCATCGCCCGACGGGCCAATCGCGGTTCCCTACCGGTTTCTCGGGAGATCTGGACAAACGCCTCCACGCCGCTCTCGCCGTAGTTGCCCTCCGAGGCCAGCGTGGACACGTAGTTCCACTCCATGGCCGTCACGATGTCCATCATGGCCTGCGCCTGGTAGGAGTCCGGCGGCACCACGCGGGAGAAGAAGTCGTAGCGGGTATTGTCGCTCAGCTCGGGGGCCGTGGACGCGTAGCTGATCTGCGGGATCTGGAAAGAGAGAGAGAGAAACGAGGTCAGTTCAATCCGTTGCTATTTGGGCAAGGAGAAGCGTAAGTCGATCGCAGCGATTCTCCGTTGGCTCGGACATGCGGCACGCCACCAGGAGGGCGAGCTGATCAGGGGATGTTCCTCTTCCTGCTCCTTTGCCAGCCTGGCGCAAGCGGCGTGGTGGACCAGTCAAAACCTGGGCCGCCACGATGAATGAAGACCTCGCGTACTTTTCCGGGCCCCTCAGGTGGTGGGACTGCGACGGTGGAAGCAGGACTGGCTGAGGCTGTCGATTGAACTGGCACAGGATCGCCGCGCTTGGGCAGCCATGATCAGGGACGGCGTGCGTGCCAAGGAAGAAGCCGGCTCAACCCGCCCAGGGTGAAGGCCGTCGCAAACAAAAACAAAAAAACAAACAAACTGTGTGTGTGTGTGTGTGTGTGTGTGTGTGTGTGTGTGTGTGTGTGTGTGTGTTGCGTGCACGCAGCGCTTCCAGGCCCTGTTATAGCCGCCGTGAACAAAAACAGACGACAGTTGTACTCGTGTCATTTGTTGGGTAGAGTATGCAAATTTCGTCAGGGGGCGCAGATGGCAAATAACCTCCCCAAAAAAAAAAAAAAAAAAAATGTGGTAAAACAACGCAGGTGCGCTCGAGTGCGTTAATGAGCATCTCGTCTGTTTCGCTCGTCCTCGCGCACTCTGCGCAAATAGACACATCTCCATTTCAAAGGGGAAATACAGGCGTGGCGGAAACGCGTCCGAGCGACCCGGGCAAACGCTCCGCTTTGATTTTTTATTTTTTTTTTTTATTCCAGTGTTTTAGATTTGACAAAAAAAACAACAACAAAAATAGGCCTGCGTTGGATTTCTCGCCGCAGAGTCGTGGCCGCGAACGGCGGCTAACTCCCTGTGCCGGAGATTCAAAGAATTTAGTTGGAATTTTTCATGGATGTCAAAAGAACCTGAGCCGACCGGAGCGGTGATGCCGTTCCGACGGAAATTCCAAAAACGTCGCACCGACAGTGCCAGAGTTGGCAACGCGGCGCGGGATGGAAGCTAGCTTTAGCCTCCAAAGAGAGCCGAGTTGGGCGTTAGCGGCGAAGAAATTAATGTTGCGCCACACTGAGAAATGTCAGCCAACTGCACTCTTGTCGGCGACCCTTCAGACGAAAGCGACCTTTCGAAATGCCTCGTCGCCAGGCCCGGCAAAATCGGGGGGCGTGTGTGTGCGTGTGTGGAAATTTCCGATCCCAAATTTGCTCTTTTAAAAAAGGCAACGATCGACTCGTCGCGAGGAAGCGGTGTGACCTTACGAAAGCCAACCTTTATCTGTGTGACAATAAAATGCCGCGGCGCTCGCGGCGCGCGTCCCGACGTGCGTGCGTTGCAATCATGGAGCCGTCGCGCGAGCGTGATTGATCGCCTCGGTCCGCTAGCTAATTGCACACATGCACGTGCTCGCTTTACATTAAATACACATTAGGATTCACATTATTGACGCGCTGTTTTTGTTGAGGAGAGCAAAATCACATTCTTTAGTTTTACATCGGCGTGAAGTTCGAAGCATCCGTCCTTTCCCATTTAAAAAAATAAAATAAAAAAAATGTAATAATTGGTACGAGGCCCGGCAGAGCTCCGAGGAGGAGGAAGGCTGACTTGCTGTTGCTTTTAATTGCCCGGAATGTGACTCGGCCATTGGACAGGCCGAGTCGGGTTCAGGGTCTAATTGGGAAGAGGGGACCGCCACGGAGCACTGCGGGGTGGCGGGGGAGGGGGGGAGGGGTTAAAGAATTCCGATGCGTCTCACCCGACGAGTCCTAGCTGGAATTTTCCCCCCCACACGCTTTTGGATTGCATTTGTGTCAAATTCCTCTCCAACGAAACCTGCATGGGCAAAAATAACCCCTAGTGTGAAAAAAATCTTCATGCATTCACACCATTCCCACTTTCCCTCCCCCCCATACAACGGAAAAAAAACCCCTGAGTTTGTTTACATCTGTGATCAAATTTGCTACAGTGAAAACCCCCCTGTTGTGAAAAACTTCTTGCTGCAAACATGATTTCGTTGTAGAGGAGTTTCACTGTAATACGAGACAACTCGAATGCAATTTTCTTTTTTTTTTTTTCATTGCTGATGCAAAAAATAATAATCAGAATTAAAAATATGTGATCGGGATGACCTTACGAATCCCGTTTCATGAATAGAAAAACGGTTCCAAACTTTTAAAGCCACGACTGCTGCTGCAGTAAATTTGCAGCTAAATCAAGACAATAGACTGGCCAATAGTGATCAATACCACACACACACACACACACACACACACACACACACACACACACACACATACAAAAGTCATTCCCACCGCTCCGTATTTACGGGGCGCAACCACCCGATATTTCAAAAGCTCTTTACGCGGCAACCAATATTGTTGTTTACAGCTGCGGGTTTGAATCCAAAGAGAGGTCAAATTAAATCACGCGACGGTAGAACATATCGATTCGCAGCTCGGGCGCACAACGGCATTGACTTTGCACTTCCTTCACGCCTGTTCGCTGCTTTTATTTGCCGCTAAACAACATTGGCGTTTCCTTTCATTCCGCTCGCTCGTGCCCCGCGATTGCACTCCACATCACTGCGTGGGATTTAAAAAAAAAGAATAATAAAAAAATGTTCCCCTTTTTACGTCGACAGGCAAAGATGAGGGATGGAGAGTGGGGGCGGGGGGGCTACATCACAGCATAAGCGGCCACCGTGAGTGGAAAGAGAAACATAAGAAGACAACAACAAGAGGGAAACTTTTAATAGGAGCCAAAAGACAATTTGAGAGTGAAGGGGGGGGGGGGGCAAAGTCTCGAGGAAGCACACAGACAAAAGGAAGGGGAAAAAAAACAAAACTATTATGGGATGGAACGAGGGGGGATCATTATGGTGAATGCCGAAATGGAGGCCAAGTAGTCAAAGATGGGAACGGGGAAATCAACTCAAGTAACAAAAACGAGGACAGAGAAGGAAAAAGGACTGTTTTAACCCTTTCAGGGACAGATTTTTGACCATTCTGTTCAACTTGCTCTGCCTCGAGATGACAAAAACGACTTAGCAACCTGAACGCACGTCCCATTTAGCATGCGCTTGCGCTAACGCCATTATTAACTTAGCGGCAAAGCAATCGTTTCAATCTGCCTCGAGATGACAAAAACGACTTAGCAACCTGAACGCACGTCCCATTTAGCATGCGCTTGCGCTAAAAGCCATTATTAGCTTAGCGGCAAAGCAATCGTTTCAGGAATATCCATTCACCATCCACCACCACAATCCTTTTTGGCACAAGAAATGACCGCTACTACGACGCAACTAGCATCGGGGTTGGTTGATAGCATGTCGTACTTGGTGGCCCTCAACTTCTCAGTCTGTCCGGTATCGTCGCTTCTTGGTTGAGAACAATCCTAAGATGATGACTTTAAAATCGTTCTATTTTTGAAATAAAATCTATTCGCGTATTCGTGACAGTGTGGCGTTAGGTGCCGTGCGATTAGCCTCTGCAGGTAGCTAGCTGCCTGCTCGTTTTGCAACACTGGCCATTTCGGAAAACTCGCGCTACCGGCTAGTTTTTTTCATAGCTCTGCGAGCCATCTATGAAAGTGACAGCATACGTTTTAAGAGCAACTGAGATATCAAAATGAACGATTTTGGGGCAGCACATGATGGTTAGCCGATAGAAATTTGCTTTTTTATTTTTTATTATTATTATTGCAACACTGGCCATTTCGGAAAACTCGCGCTACCAGCTAGTTTTCTTCATAGCGCTGCGAGCCGTCTATTAAAGTGACAACATGAATTTTAAGAGTAACTGAGATATCAAATTGACCTATTTTGGGGCAGCACATGATGGTTAGCCTTTAGAAATTTTCCGTGCTTACATCAAGCAACCAAAACGGAGGCCTGAATTGAATGTACTTGCTTTGTTGAAGAAACATTTCCCTTTGACCGAGTTTAGCCTTCTTATCTTGCTATGTACAATACAACGAAACACACTTTTTTTGTTTTTTTTTTTTTTTGGTGAAGGAAACATTCTGAGACCCGCCCATGATCTTTCTCACTTACAGTTGAAGTTTACCATCAAAACCAAACAGCAAGAATATTAACATTTTCTATTCAAACACCAAAATGTTCAGCCAAACAATGCTAATTTGCATGTCAAGGTCTGCTAGCTTCATGATCTGAGACCCGCCCATAATCTTTCTCACTTCCAGTTAAAGTTTATCGTCAAAACCAAACAGCAAGAATATTAACATTTTCTATTCAAACACCAAAATGTTCAGCCAAACAATGCTAATTTGCAT
>NW_017805122.1:1645923-1655105 GCF_001891065.2 Hippocampus comes | reverse complement strand
GTCCCCCCCCCCCCACCCGCTCTATTAAGTTTCTCAACAGTGGCTCGGCTTCATTAAAGAGAGCAACACTGGCAACATGGCCGCTTCTCCCGAGCCGCTGGGGGACAGCGCCGTCAAGGCTTGTCGCAGGACCGCCTCGTTATCGGCGCCGCGCGCTCTCCGGGGAAGCGCCATCATTTTATTTTTAGGGGAGGAATGCACCGGGAAGCAATTTCGTTGCCCAATACGCCTCCTGATCCAGCAACGCGCCTCTTTGCACACTATTTGAGTCACATGTTGACAAGCTACATTTTTTTTTTTTTTTTTTAACCATCCGAGTTCCCAATGCTGTTTGTTTTGCATTTCGACCTGTGGCATGAGAGCGAGCAAAGCGTTTATTGCATTCCAGACGGCAGATAAAACCCGCTCGGGTGGCTTACAAACCTCGTTGCGCATGAAGCAATATAGACCGCGGAAAAATAACCAACTAATTACATTTATGGAAGTCAAAGCCCACCCGGAGACCGAACGGAATTGAATGGATTGTCACCGCCAGTTATGAATGCAGAGCGGTTCAAACCCGTCCAAAAAAACGGCTAACGGAAGGAGACGGAACTGGAAGCCTGACTGGTGGACACATGGCGGGCCAATTTTCAAAACAGGACGGCGTAGAGGTGGAAAAAAAAAAAAAAAACAAGTTCCAAACCATGCTTCTATAAGGGGTGGGGGGGGCACAGTATGGCAGATGGAATTGTTTAAAAGAAGTGAGCGACTAGCTTAATGCTAACATTGAGGCTAGAATACATGCGAGACGTGCAGGCTAAGTCGCTAACAGCGTCCCTTCCTGAATTTGAAAAGCACCACCTTTTCGTCCCTCCCCCTGACCCAATGACAGCTATTTGGTTTCTGATTGGATGCCGAATCTATTTGGGGCAATTCCAATACATCGTGGTGACTTGGAGCGTTTTTGTTTTCATCCCGTTTCTTCTCGTGGTTTTGTTTCCCCCGCGCCGCTTTCACGTCTCCAGCTTTCTCCGGCCTAATTTGTCGGCCCCTCGGCTCACGTTCGCCATCCCATCCTTTCAGTCGCTCAAATTGCTTTGGCTTCAGTTCGCACGTCTCCCTTTCATGTTTCTCATTTCCGCATTCCCGCCGCGCTTTGGTTTTCTCACCTCCGCCAAGATCATCGAGCTAAAAGCGGGGCGGTGGCGCCGGCGGCCGCTTTTCCCCGACCCGTCCTCATCGCTCTCTGCCCCCCCGAGGTAAAAGAAAACGAGTCACGTGTTTCGCGAAGGCCAACTCATTTGCGCGGCTCCCGATGAGTGTTTAATTAATAACCGCTGACATTTTCCCTCACAACACACGAAATGCCACTTTTGGCAATTATGATTCCGGCGTCATTCTGAGCTAACCTGTAGCCAGCTGTTTTTTTTTTTATACCAGACAACCTTTTCCCGAGACAATCCCTTTGTGCTAATTCATCCGCCGCTGTTGCTCGAAAGCGGCGACGCACATGAATCGCCTCATATTGCGAATTAAAAAGTCATCTGATATTTCGTGGGAAATATTTGCTCGCCGCTAATCTAAAAACGTCCTGTGCATCAAACATGACCTCGTCACGCCGCCGCCGCCGCCACATCCTCCGCCTTTTCATCTCCAACTCCCTTGGTCCCCCGCCATCGCTCTTCCTGCTTTTATTCCTCGCCTGGCTTATTTACACCTCTGTCCTCACATCCCCGCGGGTGTCCTGTGCCGTCCTGTCCTCAAAGCCTCTCGCCAGCCGCCGCGCGTATTATCGAGAGATAAACTAATGTGATATGTTAAACGCGGCGAGGAAGTATTCGTGCTCGAGTTGTTGATTGGGTTTATCAACAAATCGATTTTTTTTTTTCAACCCCATTTTGATATTCGCTCATTTCTGCGTCATTCCAAACATTCTTAACATGCTAACAGTGTTTTTCTCTCCCTTGACACCCCGCCAGCCCCATGCCATTCGCACCCATTCTCACCTTCTTTCCTCCATTCGCAGATTCCGAACAATCTTCCTTTCCCTGTCACACATTTTTCGCGCCGCGCGGCACTCGGTTGCCGTCTTCGCCGCGCTTTCTTTAAGAATCGCCTCATATTGCGAATTAAAAAGTCATCTGATATTTCGTGGGAAATATTTGCTCGCCGCTAATCTAAAAACGTCCTGTGCATCAAACATGACCTCGTCACGCCGCCGCCGCCGCCACATCCTCCGCCTTTTCATCTCCAACTCCCTTGTTCCCCCGCCATCGCTCTTCCTGCTTTTATTCCTCGCCTGGCTTATTTACACCTCTGTCCTCACATCCCCGCGGGTGTCCTGTGCCGTCCTGTCCTCAAAGCCTCTCGCCAGCCGCCGCGCGTATTATCGAGAGATAAACTAATGTGATATGTTAAACGCGGCGAGGAAGTATTCGTGCTCGAGCTGTTGATTGGGTTTATCAACAAATCCGATTTTTTTTTTCAACCCCATTTTGATATTCGCTCATTTCTGCGTCATTCCAAACATTCTTAACATGCTAACAGTGTTTTTCTCTCCCTTGACACCCCGCCAGCCCCATGCCATTCGCACCCATTCTCACCTTCTTTCCTCCATTCGCAGATTCCGAACAATCTTCCTTTCCCTGTCACACATTTTTCGCGCCGCGCGGCACTCGGTTGCCGTCTTCGCCGCGCTTTCTTTAACTCTCTCATGCATGCGGCGGCTGAAAAAGGGGTTTGGGGGGGGGGTGGAGTCGTCTCAGAAGATCACAGAGCCAGCGAACCGTTTCAACTTAAGAGATGTGAAAACACGTATTTTTCGTGCTCCCCTCCCGTCGCGCTGCTAACCATTCTCGCAACTTCTTGATAGCTGTCGACCTTCAAGGCGCGCCGTATCAAACGAGCGGGTGATCGCCGGAAGGAGCCGACAATGAAAGTCGGCCTATATCAGCAGACTTGCAGGTGAGACGCGGTGAAATGCAGTTCTGTACACAAGACAATGAAAACATTTTGTAGATCGAACAATATATTGGATTCCCTATTTTTTTTAAAGACGGTCGTTAGCTTAATAGCATAAAATCCAAAGTCATTTTCAAATCCCTGTCACAATATGATCAAAGAAATTTCAATCGAGTTATGTGTAGATTTTCGGTCATTCACAACATTTTCACTTCGTTGAATTTTTCTTTTCTTGTTTTCTGAATATGTTCAAATAGGACGTACGATGCTAGTAGGCTAAGGATAGACGCGCGAGTAGCGCTCTGTGCTCCGTTTGTATGTGTTGCTGCTTCACGTCTGTTCAAGTAGCAGCTGTTTGAAAGTATAGCATTAGCGTGACAACAATGCTAATTTTAGTAGCCTGTCGACGGTGTTGCGCATCTTGTGTTAGCATTAAGCTAGCGGAGTTCTGTTCGATGAAGTGACATCGTTTGGTTGAACGTTTTTGCTGTGTAAATCCTTTCTCGCTTCATGTTTCGGCTTTACAGCAGACATGCTAGCACTGGCTAGCAATAGCAAGAGCTTTTTTTTCCTGCAAAGTGATGTTATGGCATCGTCGTTTCATTTCTTGACAGAGGTAGAGTGACAGGCACTCGGGAAGGCTTTAAAACGTGTCTTTAAAATAGATTCGGTTTGTTGACACACGTTCACCGGCTGTCGCAGCGCGTCGCCGGACTGCGCCGGTGTACCTAATGATGTGGCCTGCGAGTCGTCACCAGCAAGGGAGTTCACTCCGAGGCCGCCTTGTCAGGTGAATGACTTCACTTGAGAGCTTTCAGATCTTTGTGTAAAAAAGAAAAAAAAAAAAAAGAATCAGGAGTCAGCTTTGAATGAGCGCCGTTAAGTGGCTCACGTCTCGCGCGTCAGCAAATTTGGAAGTCACGTCGGTCGAACGGGGGTTGCTGAATGAAGTTCTACCTAACGAGGTCGGCGTCTAGCACGCGCCGAATGAAGAAGCAGAAAACCGAGGAGTGCGTTTTTGGCGGGCTGAAACTAGTTTGGGATGAGAAAAGCGCTGCATCACCCCTTTTAAATGATTCATCCATTTTTAATCATGAGCAATAGTTGCCGGACGTAACTTACAGTAATTACGACTCGGCAACGACCGGCAGATGGATGGCTTTTCGCCCTGTGGTGTGCCGAAAAAAAAAATAGCAACGACGTCGTTGATTAATCGACTTCGGCTCTATTTTCATCACTTAGTAGCTGATTACAACTTTTTTTTGAAGCAAGCTTCCCATTGTATACACTTGAAAATGTTTTTCTACGGCCTCTGTGTCTCTCCTCGGCCTCGCCTTAAGACGGACGATTTTCAGACTTTTCTGTGATTTCTGTCAGTCGGTCTCAATCCATCTGTCAGTCTTGCCGGGGGACAATCATATGCTGCCGGTCACGGGGCCGCGCGCTCGGAAACGATCTGTCTCGTCGGCGGCGGCGACGACGGGGACGTAAACGTGCTCGCGGGAATTCGGTGAGAAGAGATGAGTGTCACTTTGGCACTTGGGAGGGCTAATCAACAAATAATACTGGCAGGTAGTCCAGAGCGCCATAAAGCATTTTGACGGCTTGGAGGACGTCCAGCATTGAGGCCGTCCCACATGGAAATCGAATTTGCCTCAAGTGTGCGATTGCGTCTCTTCAAAATAAAATCAAATAAAAAAAATACGTGGGAGTTTCAAGTTGTTAAAATAGTGCCATCTCTTCCGAGCCGTACAACAAATAAGGATATTAAATCGTTTTTTTTTATAACCGTGGCAATTTAAGAGAGGTAAGTGTAAGGAGTCAACCGATTGACTTTTTTGGGGGGGTTTTATGAAACCGTTATAATGCCCTCTGGGACATTTTATTTCCCACTTCGGCCAATGCAAAATATTTTTATGTCTATGTGGACTTTATAGTCCAATTATATTTGGCCATTAGAGAAACGATGGCCTTCGCCCTAAAAAATTTTACACGGAGTGCTGGTCCAGATTTTCATCAAATTGCGACGCGAGTCCGACTTTTGAATATTAATATTGTGCACTGTGATAACTTTCTCCAGTGACACGAGCGGAAACGCCATTCGCCTGCTCCAGCCGCCCAATAAAATGTGTTTTTGAGACGAATATGCTCATAAAAATGAAGATGATTCGGTAAGAGGCGGTAACAGTCTTTTTTTTGCAGAGGATAAAGAATATACGCCTGGAAGGATTGTCCGTCTATGCGCTGCTGCATTGTTATAATTCAAACGGGTTATGCAATAAACTGCGACATTGAATGGGTTCGAAATTGTGTTAGCGTTAAGCTAGCAGCTCACTTTTTTTGAAACACCCTTTCACAAAGAAAAATAGATTTTTTTTTTTTTTAAACTGCTTTCACATGCATACATATTTCTCCCCTTTGCCCCTTGTGGTTATGTAAAGTTGCGCCTGTGTCTCCAAGCGACAGGATCATCCGTCGCGATCCAAACTATGAAGTCTTTCCAAAGAGACTGGAAAGGAATGAGAGGCCATGTTTAATTCATCGCCCTGCGTCATTAAATATATATCTGGACATTAAGGCAGGGATAAATCCGACTCTGGCACGACGGATCTGCCGAGATGTGAAGGGAGGCAGGGGAGGCGCACACGCACTCTCGCACAATCTCATATACACTCTTAGTGTAACCGTCGGGCCGATACATCTTATTTGGGCGGCGTGATGGATGTCACCGATTGCGGCCGCGGCCGAACGTGTTGCGGAAACGCGCTCGGAATTGCTTTGCGGACCTCGCCGAGTGCTTTTCTCAAAGAGGTTCAGAGTCAGTGATACGATGCCGGTGAAAGTGACTGATCGGCGGGATGGGGAGGGGGGAGCGCGCGCATCCAACTGTTTACGTTGCGGCTTGATTCGATGTGACGGCTGCATATGCGCGCCGCGCGGCAGACTGACGAGCGTGGGCGCTCGGCATTTGTGTGCATCCACAAATTTATTGCGCGTCGGGCGGCGCTGACACCTGCGACGCCGCGCTAAGTGGGGAGTGTTATACGGTTTGTCACCTGTAATATGCCGCGTGCTGGAAAAGCTTGCATCCCAAATTCGATTTCGCCACTCGATTTGATTAAGCGTTTGACTTCTTTTTTTTTCTTCCCCGCCCCTATCAAGAGGAAAATGAAAAATTACTGAGCAAGTTTGGGGCACACCGTGGTCACCTCCGCTGGACCGTGACTTACGACGGGGAGGCTTTTGCCAATTTAAACGCTCTCGGTTTTTATAGCGGCAGGAAAAAAACTGCACAAGATTAGCTGGATTTTTTCGATATTGTGGAATTGAGTCATCAAAAATGGAGGCGACGACTTCGCTGTAACGCTTCACACGAAAAGATTCACTATCATGCATATCATAGCAGCGAGTCGACAATCGCGAAGTAATGAAACAACATCAGCGAATCCCGCCGACCATCGCTAGTGAGAACTTAGCGTGAGATAGACGTCACGGGTGCAGTCACGGGTGCACTTTCAGTCGATTTCAACTGTAAGAAAGCAAACCTAGTAAGTTAAAAGTCAACCAAATCTACACCCCGATACGGCGACACCCACGTCACTCACCGGACCAGACCCTGCCTTTGAAAGCCAGACATGCTCAAATCTACAGATATGTGAAAGGCGACCCCCGAGTGGACAAAAATCATACCTAAATCTCACAGACGTGATTGCTTTTTAACGATGCCAATATCACTGCGCATCCGATTCCGCGATGGGATAATCGGCAGAACAAAATTCCCAAACCCTCGTCTCGATTTTCCAAGCCGCAGCCTACTACTAACTTGACTCAGCGATCGGGTCTCATTCCAGAAACAGCTGACATCACGAGTCTCCGGGAACTAGCCAGGCCCCGAATCGTTCACCGCAGTGATGCCAACAGAACCTCCAACATCAGCACGCCTTCGATCACATCTGCATTCTGTCGAGAGAATCCAATACAACGGGCCAGATCAAACTTTCTACCTGTCGTTCAGAACAACATCCACTCAGAACTAAGTCGATATGGCTCTCTCTCATCCGGAGCGCCGCTGCCCAAACGCAACCGGTCAGGGAGGACGTAAAGCTGCGGGTATCCTTGGCCCAAACTCGCCAGGCCCCGGGGCCATGCTGGGGCCAATCGTTGAGCCTCATCGAACTGTGTCATGCAGATGAATCCTCAGCCAGACTTTGCCCTCAAGCAAATACACACACACATACACACGTGCACACACACTTTTGGGTTTCCACACCGCCGTCGGTATTCTTCTGTTCGACCTTCGCAAAAACTCTTCTCGACAAGGATGACGCGGACCCCGGAGGAGCGAGCGCTTGGTTTGAACACCCGCCGCCATTGTTGTTAACACGTGTCGGGATTTTGTGCAACGGCACGAATAATTCAAGGCCTGCCGTTAGCCCGAGCGAGAAGAGACACGCGTTGGGTCCCGCGTGGGAGAGACGCTCGCAACCGGTTGGGCCAAAATACCACTTGAAATGAATTTGGAATTGTACATGTATAATTCAGGGCGAGATATGACGCGACGCAGAGAGGAGAAGGGAATTCTCGGCCGGGGGATGTGATGAGGATCTCTTCATGTCGCCGCGGGTGTCACTTCATGCAAATGCGGGTGTTACGTTAGCGGCAGTAAGTGAAGTCGATCAAAATCTGACAGGCGAGATGGGCCAGTTTGCACTCTGTCGACCAAAAAAAAAAAAAACTCGTTACTATTGATGAGTATCATAGGAAAGTGGTCGTTTCTGTTAAATAATTAGATGTTAGCCGCATGGTGTTGATACTTTATGATCCTAGCAGATTGAAGTGTTTTTCCACCATCTTTTGGCACCTACACGCAAGTACAGACCCACCAGCATCCCCAATCAAGATTTTCACGACTCGCATCAAATAACGGGAGCTCACTGCCGTCAATTACGCCCGACATATGTTCTCGCGTCTTCCAGCGGCACCCAAACACACACACACACACACACAAAGCGCCACGTCTGGGATCAAAGCGCCATCAGGTGAGCGCGATTTCAGCCCGACGAGCACCTCCAGGGAGATAAACGCGCACGAGTGCGCCTTTCCACCCCCGCCGCCACCGATAAGATCTTTCGAGGGAGGCCGCGCTTGCGAGGGAAATCCGTTTCCGCGTCTGCAAAGAGTCGCCCATGGGCGGCCGAGCCGAGCGGCCGACGGAATGGATGTGTAATTCAATACTGTCAGACATGACCGTGTTGTCGCCGTGTCAGGACCCCGTAATCACATCAGCGCGCTGGCGGCACGGCCGCACGTTGTCAAGCGTTTCCTTGATTGCGCCGCTCTTCGGATTGGACCATTACGGCCGCCGCGCCAGACCACACTGGCTGGAGTTAATCTCCCGCAGCTGTTGTATTTGGATGAAACGAAGCCGAGAACGTTTGTCGTCTCCTCCGAGGCTCTCAAGCATGACAAGCCGATCAAAACAAATGACCGGCCATGTGTAAAAACCAACATTGCAAACTGTTCAAGGTACATCGACTCCAAATGACGACCATTGTCATACTGCTGGAAAAAAAAAAATAATGAAGATAAAGAAGATGTACAGAGCGACGACGCTTCACTGTCGTTCAAAATCACCAAGCTTCTTAAGATTACATAAAGAGCAATTCCTACAAGTGCAAAACTTGTCGACTTCAAAAACACCAACTACTAATGCTGCCCATTTACATCGACGTGCGGCGAGCGGGTCTCTCTTGCAAACGAGACAGGAGCATCGGGTCTCAAGATGAATCCAGCGGCGCAATTTTGACAGCAAATCATCATCACAAACCGATGACAAAATTATTATTATTTTTTTCATTCCGGGACAATTGAGCGGACTGAGCCTGCGCTCACGATTGAAAATTTCACGGCGATCTGTCACGGCGATTTCCACCGACCGACATCGCGAGCGGATCGGCGGGCTTACGTCGACGTCAAGACGACGCGCGGTCGAGTCAGAGAGACTTTCCCACCGCTCGATTTTTGCGTTTTGATCCGACCTCGCCGCCGAGGGCGGGATAGGAGTCTGAGGGCGGACGTTTGCAAAGGCGTCGGCGCGGAATGCTAATCGGCGGAGATGAGTCACTTGTGCGGCAGGCCTTTCGGCACGCAGGGAGCCGCCGCTCCTTCGGAGTTGTTGGCTGACTGCACTTGTGCATCTTATTGTGGACAGGTGAATGAAGGTCAAGGGCGGGCGGGGC
>NW_017805122.1:1637981-1645822 GCF_001891065.2 Hippocampus comes | reverse complement strand
GGGGGCTTGATCTAACACTTTCTGCCTGCGCATGAATGATGAATGAACGCACAGCGTTTGAGCATGCGCTTGCGTGTATGTGTGTATGGCGGCTCCGACGTCTCTTCGCAAGAGCACCTGGGCGGATTCCGGCATGAATATTTATGAATCTTAAGATCTTAACGATCAGATTGTGCCGACTCGGCAAAAAGTCGGTTTCCGATCTTTGGCCTCCCTCCCGCTGAGGGGTGGGGAATTGTCCCTCCCGCTTCGTTTCGCCGCCAAAATTCACGAATAAGTCAACAGAGCGAGGTAAGTCTTTGTTGTAACGCCGCGCCGACCGCAACCCGAAATGGCCGAAATTGCAAATGCAAAGGCAGAGAAACTTCGATTTTCTTCCATTTGTCGTCGTGATCGCTCCTCGCGCTCGGCGCCGCCCGTTGCCGACGCGTCGGGTTGGCGTCCCCGCAAATAGATTTTCAACCCCCAAAGTGCGAAAAGCAACTCGGAAATATCTCCGTGCCCTCATTGAACCCTGGCTGCCACTTTGTCACATTCCCCCCTCCCCCCCCCCAAAAAATGCGTTTCCTTGACAACACCCTAAAGATAGCATGAGCGCTGCCTTCCAGGACGTAAATATCACTCGTGTTGAGGTGCTGAAGCTGAATATGTCATGACAAGCAGATGGTAAGATGGCCAAAGGAGGGGTAGGGGGGGTGGGGGGGGGGCAACAAAGCATAGCGCAAGGTTACATGAAAACGACGATGGCGACTGCGTGTCTCTGTGCATCTGCCGCGCACGTATGCTAACCAACCGCGCGATTCGTACACACGCGGCTCACGCATGAAGTTATTTTCAGAAAAAAATAATAACGGGGCTAATTCTCTCCACCCCCCCCCCCGCTTTGTGTTCAAGTAAGTCCTCCACAAAAGGAAGAACCAAGAGGGACTTGAGGCGAGGCCGTCTGATGCGGCTGAGCGACAGATGGTCCGTAAGACGGATCCAAAAAGGAATCGCAACCGACCAATCCCAAAATGCAAAAAACAGACAGCGTGTTCTTGAGGGGCGTCGACGAAAATGCTTTCTGAAGGTGCCAAGGATGGGACCCTGCTCAAAAGCACCTCGCCGTTCCCATCGACACCTCAAACTCTGAAATTCTTCCAGGTCCAGCTCTGAGAGTTCGTCGACTTCAAAATCGTGAATGAACACGCAGATCGGGCACGATTCATACGGACGGTGTATTTTTCGGGGGGGAAACACGAGAAACGCAAAAAAAGGCCGCATGACGCAAGTCACTGTGCCGTTCGAGGGGGGCGACCGATGAGCGAGCGCCGCGGTCGATGATTTCAAAACGTGAGGAAGCCTTCCATCTTTTCACTTCACGGCGCGATCGACGCGACGAGCAAGAACGCCGTCGCAGCCAAACGAGCGCGTGTCCCACAAAGCCTCGTCGCTTCGACGGGCCGGCTGGCGTCGAATACGAAACGAGCTCAGCACGGGATGACGACGACAAAAAAAAAAAAAAAAAAAATACAAAAAAAGAGAGCAGAGCTGTCTGACTCCAGGCTAAAAAAAAAAAAAAATCTTCAGATAGGCTACACTGAAAGAGCACAAACCGAGTTCTCGTCATTTTTTTTTTTTTCTCAGGCGCAAAATGCGAAGTCACTCTGGGAATTTCAATCAGCTTTCAGTCATCCTCTCGCGCGGACTCCGCAGCCCCCGTTTAGCGCGCAAACACGCGAGTCAAAACGCTCGCGGGCCCAAACGACCAGGCTTTCCTTCCATCCACCGGCCTGATCTCGCTTCTCCCACTGGGGGGGGGGCAAGCGCTGCCCTGACTCAACCTCTCCCTACCACTCTCAGCCTCTTTCCAACCCTGTCAGGGGCCATTTATTCAGCCTGGCTAGTCATTGCCACACCAGTGTCTTCTCCTTGCAGCCCCCCCCCCTCCAACCCCGAGCTACAGCCCCCCCACCCCGCCAGGCTGAAACGCTTCTTTTCCGAAGTGACGCGTCGACGCGGGACCCTCGCCGCTCCGAGCTATTACGGCTGGCTTGCTTCGGCGCTCGCTAGCATGCAAACGCCCGTCGCGGCTAGCGGAGGATATTTGGGATTTTCCATTTAGCATCTGGAGGGCCACAAAAAACAAAAACAACAACAGGGAGTGCGTTTAAAATGATGGCGTTTGATTTGGTGCTGATCCAAGAATATAAAACTCAACTCCAAGCAAGTGGAAAAATAATCTGGAGCGTTTTTTGTTTTTTTTTTAATCGAGGCGCTAGATTATGATGTATTCCAATAAGCATGGTTGGGGAGGGGGGGGGCGTTAATTGAGGAAGCAGCTGATGACATCCGATGAGATCTGACTAAAAAACTCTTTCTTGGGGGCTTTGATCAATACATGTGTTGCCTCAGCTAATTGAATCTGACATTCATAATTGCAGGCGCTAAAGCTAACATGCGATGGAGGCAAAGGCCGACGGCCGCGTCTCGCCTTTGACGAGACCATTTTTTTTTTTTTCCTGGAGGGAGGTTACTCCTCATTGATTTCCATATCGGCTGACCCGAGACACGTCGGTTTATCTTTCGCGCAAAAAACGAGTATCACGGCTTGATTGACGGCTTGAGGTGGAACAAGATGGATGAGGTCGCTAGGGTGGGGGGCGGGGGGGGGGGTTGCGAGTCAAGACGGATCCCGGCGAGCGGGCGTGACGAAAACAAGGGTTGAAGGGACACGGACGGAAGACAAACAAGATGCGTCTGCAGCGTCGGGGGCCAGAACGGCAGCGAGCACACAATGTGATGGAGCACAAAATAACACCTCGCGTCCCCTCGAGTGTGACCACTTGTTTTTATTCAGCATCCTTTCTGGCTTTTTTTTTTTCTCCTCACTCACGCTGCATCGGACAAACGTACGGGACACATAATCGATCAAGTTAATCAATCCGAGGGGGGGGTGTCCCGGTCCTTTTGTCCCACTGAGCGAATTTAGTGAGTCGCTAAGACATCTTCACTGAAAACAGATCATCACTCACTGAGAAGCACTCTCAATTCCTACCTTGCATACCACCACCCACAACCCTATTCCAGCAAATTTTCGTAAGCGCTTATCATCCCGTCTTTTCGGGAGTCAATTTAATTCAAGGATGAGAGGGGAGACTCTGCCACTCCCAAAAAATATATGTACTTTATATATTAGTGCTGTCAGTTTGACGCGTTATTATCGGCATTAATTGAAAACAATTTTAACTCGATTAATTTTTTTTTAATCGCGAGATTAATGTGGCACCACGTCACAGAGGATGTTACGTTGCTCTAAAATAATCAAATGTGCTCCAAGTTTGAATCACTGCTCCAAGTGAAAAATGTGGATGTAAAATTGAAATTGTTGTTCCAGTAATTATTTGCATTTCGCGCAAAGAAAACGGATCCACGATTCCATACTGATGAGAACATTAAAATGGGAAAAATAGGAGAAAAAGAAATCAAAGGAAATTTAGAATAGATCAAAATCTGTGATTAATTATGGCTCATTCGGAGTTAACGATGAAATTATACATTTGATCGCGATCAATAGTTTCATCCTTTGACAGCACAAATATATATTTTCTTTTCAATTAAATAACATTAATATGACACCGGGTCTCTATTCTCTCAATTTTTGAGTCTGCGGGGAGCTCGAAATGCGCACCCGCGCGCACAAAAATCTCGTGTCAGCACTTGATAGCGCGGCGGCTAACCTACTCTTGCGGCGGAGCAGAAACAATGTAGGCCGCAAGGGGACCATATACAACTCGAGAGCCTTTATTGGCGCGCCATTCCAAGCAGCGGGCGGCTAATGTTATCGAGAAGAAAAAAAATATAGAGCGTTTTGGTCACAAAAGTTTGCAATCTCTGCAGAAGTGCATGGATGTATTACTGTTAAAAAAATAAAATAAATCAGCGGTCCAGTCCGCGTGGGGGGAACAAGTGGGTTCGAAAGAAAACATTTTTTTCTGCCAGTGAAATTTAGGAGGCACGCGTGTCTCTTCAAAGGGATTTTCATCATCAAATTCCATTTCCTTGGCCGACAAACGTTCGCAGCCCTGACCGACTGACTGAGCGAGTGGTCGTGCGCGTGTGCGGTTTGCATTTATCTTGATAGCGACGTCGGAGGAAGCGTCGGAGACAATATCCATACTGGGTAAAAATTTGCCGGAGGCGGGGTCACATTATTGCGCGCGATGGACTCGCTGCGCGCGGGGGGGGTTAACGCGGTTAGGTGGAAGCAATTCCGGCACAGTCTGCAGTGTGGAGAAAAACACAATCACGCTGCAGAATAGCAAGAAGGAAATAATGTGCGGCATCGCTGGCCATTTTCGAGTATTTAAGATGTTAATCGATTGCAGTCCTAAATTGTGCTTCTGCTCGGGGTGCGCTTTGGCCAAAAACAGGCAGCATTACAAAAAAAAAAAAAAGGCCAAAGACTTACACAACTGACTCGGCTTTGGCCAAAAACGGGCAGCATTACAAAAAAAAAGGCCAAAGACTTACACAACTGACTCTGTGTGCTGCAGTACCAGTAATTGTCTGACGAATATGTTTTGTCTGTCGACATGTGCTGCAGCACCGTTTGTGTTTCAATGTCTTAAAGGGTTGTAATGACCACAACATCAATGCGAACGTTTCATTAGCCCACCTGCAGTCTTTTTCGCTTTGTGCTTGTCTGAAGCTAAGGAGAAGCGAAGTGGCTCTTCTAAACTCGCCCATGCGCAATTCTCTCAGTCGCCCAAATACACAAAACAATTTCACCAAACAATACAGAACGGAATTTGGAAACGTTTTCAAAAAAACGGAGCCGACATCGATTGCGTGTGGCCAAATGCAGGGGAAAAAGCGTTTTCCTCACACTCGCGTTCGGGTGGCAACGGATCAAGTGTGTGCTGAACTTTCTGTGGCTTTTCACAGCATGTTGCGCGCGTGCGCGAATGTGTGTGTGTGTGTGTGTGTGTGTGTGTGTGTGTGTGTGTGTGTGTGTGTGTGTGTGTGTGTGTGTTTGCCCAACAAGTCGAGGGACATCCCCGTGGTGAATGACCAATAACTGACTGGTCAGTGAGCTGGCAAAAGCCGGATATCCCCTTGGCACATTGCCCTCAGTGTGAAACAAACACACACACACACACACACACACACACACACACACACACACACACACACACACACACAGCTGATACAGGAAGCACTGAGGAGAGCAGACAGTTGGTGCTCAATGATACCCCCCTCCCTACCCGGCAAAAAAAAAAAAAAAAAAAAAAAAGTGGAAAAAGAAGCAGGGCTGAATGTGATAGGGCTGCGTAACAAAATAAAAAGCTGCCTTCTGCCAGGCAGTGACTTGCGGCTCATTTTTGAGACACATTTGTTGTCATGCGCACGACACAAAACTGAAAAAAAACAAAAAAAAATAAATAAAAAACGGACGTAACTTTGCCTTTCGTGTACGCCTACTAGCTTAATGCTAACGCACAGAGCAAAAGGCCATTGAAAGGCTAACGAAACTAGCATCGATTTTGCAGTGTTAAAAACCAATTCTTGAGATTCAATCTTATTGCATGACTGGATGTTTTCGTAAAGTACAAAACTTTGATTCTCAACACATCGCAAAACGTTTCATTGAATTCACCTCGCATGCCGAGGCACCGCCGTTTACGTCCCCCCCTGAAGTGTTTACGTGCGGCGCATTCCGCCGAGTCATTTCAACACGCGCGGCAGTCTTTTGACGAGCTCGACACATGGCCAGATTGTTTTTGAGTCAAATCCTAGCAAGAATTTCTTTCATGTCCCCCCCCCCCCGCAAAGACACGAAAAGAGCTGGCGCGGCGGCTCAGCTGGCGCAGAGCGAAACGCCCAGGTGCCAGCGATCGATGCGTGAGCCTGTAAAGCCGCATCTCTAATTGTTTACTTCAGAACACCACGTTATGCTGCGCGCAAGGAGCTAATTATGTTGTTAGCGTGGGGGGGGGGGGGGGTTTGCATTTTCCTCACATGCCTTTGGGGCGATTCCAAATGCATTTTGGCTTCAAATATAGCCGGCGAGCTCTGATTTTTGTTTGTTTGTTTCTTTGTAAGATAAGGCGTCCATCTTAAAACACTAGCCCACGTATATCCCAGACATAATGGCGATGGAAGATTGGTGTCACATGTACAAACCAGCCAGTACTTGCCACAAATTCCTTGCTGTCAGCCTTGAAACTCAAAAAAAACAAAAAAAAAAAATGAAAAACTCCTCAACTCTCCCGAGCTAGCTTGATTTCATTAGCGTGAAAGCTAACGCCGCTAAGTGCGCAGAGGTTACGCCATTCATATTTGATGCAGGCTTGTGAAATATGAATGAAACAAAGTGAGAGGACGACATCACGGCAAGCTGCAACCCTGGGAAGAAAACAACCCCCCCCCCCACAAAGGTCCTGAGAGTTATTTAACTGGACAGCTTCAGAAGTAACAAAGGGCAGGAAAGTGAAGACTTCCTTGAGTGCTTTTGCTCCCTTTTAACAGGGGATGCGTGCGGCGTTGCATGACTGTGATTTCACGTTCAGAGGCAAAAAAATAAAATCAAGTGTTTTCAAATATTATATTTTCAGTATATATGATGTAGGGTCCAACGCTACACTTGGTTTTCTTTACCTTTCCAAAGAGCTGCAAGGCATCTTTTGGCAAAGCATCTCTTGTGGTATCTCGACAAAAGCAACACGAGCACACAAAAGAAGTAAAACGAGTGACTTCACTTTTTTGTTGCCAACCCCCATAATTCTTTTGATGCGGCGAATATTGAAGATTTCACTTTACCGCTTGTGACGCCGGATCTCCCGAGAACAAAGTGAGGTGCGGAGTGCACCTGCCGCGCTAAGCGGCTCAATGTTGACTCGCTAACCTGACGCTAATTTGGAACGCGATGCTGACGAAAGCGTGAGGGGTTGACAGAGCGCACACGCGCATAAATTGTTGCGCTGATAAAAAATAAATAAATACCCGTTAATAGGTTGTGGTCGCGTGTCGCTGGCACACAGGTGAGGGTTTGGACGCAACTGAGGGAATAATCAAAAATCGAAACAGGCCCCTGTGTGGATTAACGCTAAGAAGTACTTCTTGCATGCTAAACCGGGGGCGCCGCCCCTAAGGGGATGTTTGGCGTGTGAAGCCGAGCTGTAATGGAGATAAGCGCGGAGGGGGGGGGTGGGGCGTAGTCCCAGTTGGTAGATTTCGATTACGGCACCGTTTCCTAATCGTTCTGGAGCCAAAGCACCTCTGCGGAGCAGTAAAATACAGACATACCGCGATAGAGCAGGCCATAGTAATTAGTCGTTCTTCGCAGAGGATAAAGAATATATCGTGGGTATTTGTCGACGGCAACTCAAATATAGGGTTAGAACACGATGACAGCGATGCTATTCGTTAGCCTGCCTGTCGCGTTTCAAACGATACGTCAGGATGAAGCGAGCAGATTTCGGCGATCAGGGGGATGATCTGATTTTGGTCCAAAGTGACATGCCGTTTGGATATGCTAAATTTGGCAACACCCACCCACACATGCAGGTTGACCTGCAAAAAAAAAAAAAAAAAGAAAACAATCCACTACTCCCCCATGAAGTGCAGCAGGGATGCCGAGTGAAATGTTTTTTGTTTAAGGGAAACTTCCTTTTAAGTAAGGGAAACAATCTTTTCAAACCGACTGAGAGAGGGAGGCGGGGGGGGGGGGACGCGTCTTCGCAAGCCCTCAACTCATTTGTTCACATCCCCCGTTTCCCATCAGCGGGGCTCGCCCACCCACTCCCTCCCTCGCGCGGCGCACACTTCCGGATACTTAGACAGAGATGCTCTTTTATCTG
>NW_017805122.1:1631832-1637923 GCF_001891065.2 Hippocampus comes | reverse complement strand
GCATCTTGGAAAAAATATATTTATAATATAAATATACATACATATACACACACCTGTATACAAACATACACATGCACACGCACACACACACACACACACACACACACACACACACACACACACATACATACACAGTCGGTGGGCTTCAAGCAAGAGACAAAAAAAATGTACGGGAAAAAGTCCTTATAAAATACGGCGGGAACCCGCCATCAAAGATGCCAATAAACGTAATCCCGGAATATTAGGCTAATGTCAGTTGGCCGCCACGTATCGCCGGGGTAAGTTAACTTTATTTCCCTCCCGAGGAGGGCGCTTGCTACTTTTCCGCTGCGTTAATGCAATTCCGTAATGTCACACCGGAGGACTATATTGCACCTAATCCATCTTTTCATTATTGGCCGCTGGAGCTGTTAGCGGCGAGCGGGTCTTTGAGCCTCGAATAATTTGATCATGAATTAGGGATTGCCCAGAAAGGCAAGTTGGTCCGACATGTGGGAATGGAGTGATTTTACTTTGTACGACTCGTTGGAATACTATAGACGCAGTGGTAAGTAGGGCTCTAGCGATCAAATATTTTTTAAAATCGATTATTTGACAGATTAGCAGATCATTGATTTTTCATGATTTCACATATGAGATGCGGGGATAATTTATGTCCACTTGTGGTCGCCATCTACGCGTTAGGCTAACACGTGTGACTTACTTTGAAAAGTAAGGGTTGGTGAGTGATGTGGGCGTCGCGGCCATCGCGACAACGTATTATTTCTTTCTTTTGCAATGGATTAATTCCGGATCATTTGCTTCCGAAACGGCCCGCCACAGGAATCCTTAGCAAGCATAATTAATGCAAGTTAACGGCATACTAACGCCTCTCGGGTCTGTTCAGGAGGGTCGGCTCATTTGCATGTTGTCGTGGCGGTGAGTTTCCGCCATTCAATGTGGGGAGGGTCTCGCGTTCCATTTTTCAGCCGTTTAACAAAGCGCTTGATGTTTAATTGCTTAGAACCGTGTCGGAACATAAGCTTTTCGAAATATTGATATCATTGTGGCAAAAGAAAAAAAAAAAAAGCCTTCTTTTATGAAGTGATGGATCATTACGTTTCCTGACTCGAGATGATTAAGGGAACGTCGTCAAATGCCAATTTGGAGACAATTGATTTTCGGCTGGAGCGTCACGCGTTTCCTTCCTCGCATTTTGCAGACAAGAAATCCAGCCGAGAGGCTTAACATATGTATTTTTTTAATACACACTTCGTACGAAATCAGCGTTTTTTTTTTTTTTAAACACACTTTCACCAGACGGTCAAAAAGTCATTTTCACTTCCATGATGCTGCTGGAACGAAGCGGCAGTAATGGAGACACATGAGCCTTGAGCTCTCTGTCAGTGTGTACAATCTGTGAAATCTGTCTGCCTGTTGTGCCCACACACACACACACACACACACACACACACACACACACACCTGGGGGCCACTGGCTATATAGATTTCCAAGGACTTGCAATCTCAAATAACCTGCCAATCAATGAGTGCTCTTCAATTAGCCGGTCCCGCGTGAATGGGTTTTTGAGGGGCATGCAGTTTTTGTGTGTCGGGGTGCTACTTGATCGGTGCTCTCGAGGCGACATCAGACCCTGATGCAGGTCCAAAGCACATCTGCCCATTTGAACCGTGTACTACAACTACTTGCAACCAAGACCACTTTTTGTTTTACATACTACTCAAAACAACTGTACAAATAGACCGCATAGACACAAAGTAAAACATAGACGCATAAACACAAAGTTAAAACCATACATGAAAGGAAGTACCATGCTTTAAGATTGAACCCGGGGTCAGAAGAAAAAAAAAAAAACAGCCAGGGCCCCAAAATTGAACCAAGTGGAACACCATATGACATTGGTGACAACCAAGGCCAACAAAAAAAGTCCTGCCTGCCAAATAGGATCTAAATCACTCTCGAACGCTACCGCTACTGCCCACCTGGTGGCGCAAACGAGCCAACAGAATACCGTGCGCGCACAAAGAACTTGACAGAAGTGACAGCTGCACAAATCAGCAGATACTTCTTGTGGGCAACATGTACGTCTGCAAACCAGCTTTAATGTCTTGGAGAGTGAAAATTGGGCCCTCAGCAATTTTTTTTTTTCTTTTTAACATGTTAAGAATATGTGAAGAGGTGGATGATGGACAGCAAGTCCAACGCAGGGAAGGAAACTTCTGCCAGAAATGCCAATTAACATCCAGGTAGACATCAGCAGCTGACAGCTAACACATCCTTCTTTTCAGAACACGGTCACAATCCATCACAAACACAAACACACACACAGACACACACACACACACACAAGGACATTGATCTCCTCGGAGGAATGAAATGCAACCAGACAGGCCGACTTAAACCGTTCATTTTGCCTCCTCGACTGCGGAAAAATAGCATCTCTCTCAAAAAAAGAATATGCACGCGGCAGCCGGGCTAATTAGAATTTTTTTTATTATTTTTGGGGGGGAAACCACGTAAGACACACTGGGAGGCTTTGGGGATAACAATGAAAGCGATGGAGTGGGCTCGAGTGTTATGGGGGGGCAAAGATGAAAGCGACGGCGGAGAAGAAAAGAGGATGCGTTGACGAAAAGTGCGAGCGAGGATGAGCGAGTGGCCGCGGCTCAATTCAACAGAAGTCTATTGTTGAGAAAATAAGAGCCTTTTACACACACACACACACACACACACACGCACACGCACACGCTGACCTAGATGCATCGGGTGAGATATCGGTCAAAAAAAATAATAATAATAAGCGACGGGGCTCTCACTCCGGCTTCCGTCGATACGTTTCAAACGACGACCCCGAGCGACGAGCGATGATGGCGTCATTTAAAAATCAGTCGGCCGCAACGGCAGACAGCGGGTTGCTTCGTGACCCTCAGCTATTTTGACCGATAAGCCGTCCGCCGTCGCGCCCGCTGTCCCCGAAAGGGTTAAAAAAAAAAAAAAAAAAAAAAAACTACAGTTGCCCTATTTGAGAGCGAAACGAGCGCTCGGCCGTTGCTCGGGCAAACCAGCTCCCGACGCAGCCGATCGAGACGGCGGATCCGTTTAAAACGTGCCCGTCGATAACCATCGCTGTCAAGTGCGCGCGTCTGTGATTAATCCCTCGTTATTAGCGGGAGCTGTTGATGCTCGCCCCGAGGCCTGAACGCCGCTCCGATGAGATTTTGACGGCGAAGGTGTCGCTTTCTCTCCATTTTCTTCCCCCTCCGCCCTCCACTTTTAACTCATTCACTCCCAAAGACGTTTTTAAACGTCTTTTCAGACACTCTGTCTCGAATTGGCTGGTACTGAATGAGTTTTGAATGACACCGAAGCGCACCCGCACCCGCACCCGCACACACGCACCCCTGTTGATTCCAGCCGACTCCTTATCGGAAGCAGGCTGAGTCGTGCTTACGACAAGAGCGTCTCCGATGTGGCTGGATTGGAAGCGTCTCCCAATCGGAGTCGGTGTCCCATAATGACATTAAAACGCATAAAAGCCCGTAAACCGCCGCGCGCGTGTGTGGGGGGGAAAAATAAATAAATAAAAAAGGAGATAGAGAAATCCAATATGTCTCGCGGTATGACATTTCAAAAGGTCGCCTTTCAGGTGCTGATACATTCATGCAGAACGACCCGCGGACGCAGTCGGAGGAAGGCTCAAGCGTGACCGAGTCATTTTGTGTTGGGGTGGGGGTGGGGGGGGGACACGTACTGCGAGCGGAGAGTCAAATATTACACAGAGCGAGGGGACTCCAATTATTATATTGATCAAAAACAGCATGACTTTTTTTTTTTTTTTCCTGTTCACACAGAAAATCCCTTCAGCCCTTTTTATGATTGAGGGCGGCGCATTTGGAAGAAAAATTAATTTTTTTTTTCACTCCCCCCCCCGATTGTTCAGCAAGTGATAATTAGAACCATGTAATGAACAAACGAACGACGCCGTTTGACTCGTCCGGCGCTGATAAGGTAATCCGTAATTAGCGGGCTGGCGCGTTCGGTTCCTGGGCGCTGCGGCTTGTAATCGCGGCTTCGTTCGCTTCATTTATGTTTGTTGGTGATGAAAAGCCCCCCCACCCCCAGCGCTGAACCCACCCACCCGCACTGAAGTCAAGGAACACAAACGCTTTAAAGTCGGAGAAAACTTCATCAAGCGCCGCCGTTTCCATTCCGCCATTGCGCCACGCGCTAACTCGGAAAGCCAATCAACACCCCGGAGACGCGCGCCGGCAGCCCGCCGCTTTTGAACAAGACGACGTGCGAGCGCGCGAGCGTCGCCCGATGGTTCCGTGCGTCATCTTTGCACGCTCGCCGTCGGCGCCTGCGGAGCGACGTGGCACTCTTTCCGACACCTTTGCGGTTTGAAACGCGGTGGGAAGTAAAAACTTTTCATTTTGATTTCATGCCCCCCCCCCAAAATGGATTTCAAGGCTCATCTGCTTCAGCCTCTCCATAAAAAAACTGTTATCGAAGAGAGGGCGGGGCGACGCCCTGCCAACAGGGAAAATTATGGATGAGGAGATAATGAGAGCGAAAACGGGAAGACAGAAGGGGGCTAGTTTTATCGGGGCAGAAAGCCGACAGGTTATAAAAGGCAAGGGTGATCAAAAAAAAATACGCAGGAAAGCAGCTAATCGGGCTGGGCTAGCGTCTTCTTAATATCCGCAAAACACTGCAAGCTCATCTCCAGGCGGTGCCTCGTAAAAGCGCTTATCAGACTTTGGGTGCGTTCGAACAAAGACAGGACGGAAGTTTACAACTCAATCTCGGCGCCCTCCCCCTTTAAAAACTTCACTTCAACGTCCGCGGCGACAATAAAGACGTAATGAAAACACCCGAGCGCTGATAGGACTTTTTTTTTTTAGCCGCGAGCTAACGCGAAAGTGCCTGCGCTTTAGGTGAGAAAGTGATTTGTGTGTTAGGGGGGGGCGCAGGTATCGACAGCTGGTTTCTCTACGTGTGATGACAAAAAAAATAAATAAATAAAGTTGGAGTTTGTGTGTCGGAGTTGCCAGTCAGCCATGACGGCAAGAGAGAATTAAAAAAGCCGGCGGCCAAGCGGGACCTTCTCAAAGGGCCGCGTCGCGCCGTGCGTGCGCGCGTGCGACCTTCTCGGCAGACGAGTGTCACAGACGGCCGGTTTTGGTGGCAGCCCTTGAGCGGCGAGCATCTTGAGCGAGGCTGTAAAATGAGCACGTCAAAATCTATCGGCCTTCGCGCGAGAGCCTCGTCGTCTCACACCAGTTTCCAGTCTGGATGAATACATTCGAGTGGGTGGAGCACGTGACCAGTCGCATTTTTTTTCAACCCTCCCTGCCCCCCACCCCAAAAAAAAGTCCTCGCTCTCCCGCAGGCTACCTGTACTGATGAATTTTTCAACAGGACGTGCCGAACCTCGCATCTTCCCACTCGCTCAAAATAACGCGGGCGGCGGGTGCAGAAACCGTTCAATTATTGCCCCCCCCCTCCGCCCCCCGGGGTTCGAAATCACTTGTGAGTGTACCAACAAGACGTGGCTTGATTCGGAGGGTAACATTTACTGCGGCGGCTAGCTATGCGGCTTTTGCTTTGTATTCACGTGAACTGCTGCGAAGCCCCTCGTCCACGTTCATATTCTCTCTCACACACACACACAATTTCTCTCAGGGCCCCCGTCGCCCCAATTAGACAGCCATAATTACTGGCAGGCGGGAATCAGAAGACGTAATAGAAAAAAACGTGAAGAGCAGGTCATTGTGATGCTAGCTCCAGTTAGCTAGCTCCAGTTAGCTTGTTGAGCGACTTTTGCGGTCCGCCCAGGACAGCTCAAGACAATGAAATCGCGCGCCCTCATTCATAAACGCCGCACCAAAAAGCTCAATTCAACGTCAAATTTCAATCGACGCTCTGGAACACCGGCGCTTCCTCGATGCTAACATTCGCGCCGAATGGCTATGACACTCGAAGGGGCAGCACAGTGTCCATTGAACTGAAGGAAAAAAATAAAAATAAAAGGCCTGAAACTATTTAGTCACTCCACCATTGCTGCATGTTCGCTATTTTTCCCTCATT
>NW_017805122.1:1618120-1631804 GCF_001891065.2 Hippocampus comes | reverse complement strand
TATATTTTTTTTTTTTTTTGGTGGGAGGCTTTAAATGTGATAAATAAGGAACAGATTAAATTCATATCTCAAAGCGCAACTGTTTTGGACCAAATAAAAAAAAAATGTGAATGACAGCAAATCTTAAGACTGCAAGTGTAGGAAGTCGATTGATTTTCCCAACTGGGTGCGCACCTGATGCACCGCCCACGCGCCCAAATCAACACACACACACACCAAAGTGTCAAAAAGGTGCTTCGGCAGCACAAATGTGACAAGGGTTCGACTCGACACATTCTGCTCTTCCCCCCTTCTTGCCTCGCGCTGCATCTGCGGCTCTCTCCTGGGAGGGTGCGCGCACCCGCAATGCGTGCGCCGCATGCCAACGACGTGCGTTTGTTTTGCATCCGCGTCTTAAAAAAAAATAATAAAAAATTAATTAAAAAAAAAAACTCCGAGAAGCTCTCATGGGTGCGTTTCATACCTCAAGGCGGCCTGTTTATCGCCAATTGAGGGATAAATTAATCAGGATCCCTCCAGGCCTCTTGACCGGGCCCCAGGCGGGTGCGCGCGCACACACACATTAATATTACAGTGGCATGCCTCCAAAATAACCCACATAACACCTCGCGGGGAAATATAGGGGGAAGGTGATAGATATTCGGTAAATGACAAACGACAGCCAATATGCGTCGCATTTGTGAGCGTGAGGTTAATGGGACAGCAATCGTTTCAAGTATGGGAGGCCACAGGGGGGGCAGAAAAAAAAAAAAAAAAAGGTAAGTGCGGCGGTGGCGTTGACGAGTGCATTCCTTTCATCGCCGCGATCGTAACGGAAAGCGCCTCACATTTTAAAATGGAGAGGAATGGAAGTGAAGCCATTCATTCGGTGCCATTAATTCATTCCAGCTCCACAAAAAAACAAAAAACAACAAAAAACCCAAACGTGTGTCTATTCATCTGAAAAATAAGAAGTATTTTACTTTATAAAACCACAAAAAAAAATGGAATGAATGAAGCAGTTTGTACTGTTACTCCTGCAGTCTGAGGCAACAATCGCAGTGTGACACCGAGGATAAAGAATATACGCGCGCGAGCATTCATTTTTATTGTCTAAAAGTGCCGCGACAGCGGAAAACCCCAAGTGACGTCGGGCGATGCCCGTTTTCGTTCGCCCACTCATGGCATTTTGCGCCGCGCGTCGGCATGAAGCTAGCGGCCTTTTCAAAGTTATCGCGTTTCGAATTCTATTTTGATCTGTCATTTTGGGAACTAAAACTTCAAAGCTAAACCTCAAATCCAAGAACGCTAATTGCATTTTTTTTTTTTTTTTTGGGATGAACCAAAAGAGTTCTCGTCCTGGTCTTGAGTTTGGCCCAGCTGGCAACCATCTTGGAATGTAACTTAGCTGGCCTTATAAACTTTCTCCGCTGTGTGTACTTTACCTATACAAAGACTATCTCTGCTGACACGGACTTTTCTTCTTTTTTTTTTTTTTCCGCCGGCTTCCTCTGCTCGCCCTAATGGCGGAAATTATTCACCGCCGACTTCCCGATAGCGCCGTGATACTGTTAGCTCAGCGCGTGCGGTTGAAAGCTATTAAAAAATAAAGAAATAAAGAAATAAACGACCCTTTGCTTCGGCGTGTACACTTAATGGGCTTTTGGTACTGGTAGACGTATACAAAAGGCAACCTTTCGACACAATTACCGAGCCTTTGAATAAGTTGGACTCATAGTAGATGAGTAGCGGGAGTTATTTCGATGCTAACGTCGGGGTACGCTAAAATGTGGCGAGTTGGAATGTGGCGAAGTTTGTTATTTCTGTCATTCCTTCGCCTTCTTATCGTCGCTCCAGTAAGGAGCGGGAAGATGACATTAAGCGGCACCTTGAAAGACCCAAAAGCTGCGTTTATTTGCGGCGCATCTTGAGCTGAATGCATGTCAAAGCTTGTTTTTTTTTTTTACACGTTTGCGCTAAGCCGCTAAGAATTAAAAAAAAAAAAAATTAGATATATTTTCAAATAAGTTTGGAAACTGTCACACAAGAGTTGGCTGAGATGCCAAGCGAACATGAAACACTTGGCTGAGGGCGACGGCTCTCTTCCGCTTGCCAGAGGTACAAAAAAAAAAGAAAAAAAAATTAAGATGCAAGCCGGATGCCAGCAGTTCCGAACTAAGACACGAGATGATTTCATTCGTCACGGTAGGAAGAAAAAAAAATGGCACCAATCATCCAAATGATGACATCCAATCCCATCCTTCAAGCAAAAATAGGGACGTTTTTTCCAACCTTAATGAGTTAAAAGCTAAACTGGCTTTTAATAGCGGAGGGGTGGGGGGAGGGGGGATTCTTGTTACCACGGTGACCCCTTTTCTTTTGGTCATGTTTTAGCACTAGCATCTGCGCTAACCTCATTGTAGGTTACAAATGAATGAATAGACGCTCCGTCGATTGTTTAGTCGCTATAAGGCTAAAAAAAAAAAAAAAAAATTAATTAAATTTTTTTTAAAAATCTGTTCACTTTTCTATTTTTTTTTGCACCTACCAATATGCTTTACATGATCAATATTTTGGAGCCGATCAACGATTAGCTAGCTTAAAAAAAAAAAAGGAAAAACAAAAACGATAACCGATCTCATCAGCAAATGAACCAATCGATCGAGCCAAAATTTGCATATAATTGACGCTCATTGTTGTTCACTCGGAAAACAACAAAACAAAACAAAAAAAACAACAAAAATAAAACTTTTTGGGTGTATTTCTTGAAAAATAATCGTTATCAATGTGCGAAATAACCAAAATGCTGTCAATTCAACGACTGAAGGGGTTACCTGGAGAAATTAATGATTTTACGTTACTTTTTTTTCGAATTATCATTATTTTTTTTGTCAAATGCAACTCACCGAGAAATGCAACTCAAACACAGCCACGTGTGTGTGCGCGCGCGTCAACCGAAGTGGTTTCAGTGGGCGCAAACGTCTGGCAGGTGTCCAAGCTCCACTTGGACGGCGCTCAGTGAGAGGAGGGAAGGACTTGTCTCGTCTTAGCCGTTAAATCCCCGCCGAGACGGCGGGCGAAAACGCGCCGCGCGAGGTTTACGTGCGACTTGGTATTGATCTTTTTTTTTTTTTTTTTGAGGGGGAGGAGGGGGGGATGGAACGCACCCAAAAGGCTTCTTCCTGTCGGCCTTCATTTGGCCAACAGTTGCCATGAAAGCCATTCGAAATGTCGGCCTAATTACCGCGGACGTTGCGGAAAGGAAATAGATAAAGACCAAATACCAAAACACAGATGCCTTGAGGTTTTTCTTTCAGCGCCCAAAATCAATCATCCACTTTGAGCCAAAGTTTAAAAAAAATAAATAAATAAAAAATGGAGAGAGCCAAAGTTTAAAAAAAAAAAAAAAAAAAAAAATGGCAGGGCGCCAACAGGAAGTGAGGCAATGAGCGCGAGTCAACGCGACTGACAGGAGCCACGAAACGTGCCAAAAGTCAACTTCGCTGACATTCCAGTGCGAGTTCGTTCCGATCGAGAGTTAGTATATAAATAAAACGAGAATACCGGTCAGTAGAGTGCAACCACGGATTCATTTGAAAAATAATGAGGAGCAAAGCAGTACTCGGCTAGCTAGTCGGCTGGAAAGATTCGGAAGAAATATTTACACCGTTTTTTTTCGGGACTTTCGCTGCTTGTGGAGTCGAGCCATAACATGTCCCGGCGTATCACACCCGAAATATATTTCGGACACAGAATGCGGCTGGCTAACTGATAGCTGCTAGCAGGCTAACACGTTGCTTCGCGAAGGGCTATCATACTCGCTAAATGCTAACGTTAGCCAAAATGTCCACCCTGTCGGCAGGCTCGCGTGCGCCTTATATTGACCGAAAACAGACCTCAAGTCATGAAATATGCTTCGGCATAAAGGACACGTCCGCGGTCGCGCGCCTTCCCGCTAGCATTTCTTTTCAAAAGGTGAGCGTTTGGGGAAAGAAGGGCGGCATCGGTCGCGATGCAAAGCGGACAAGGGGACGGGAAAGGTGATGAAGGGAAGGAAAGGAGGACGCCAGGAGCTGAGGTGCGAGGTTTCACGCCCCCCCCCCGTTGTCTCTGTGATTACACCGACGGCGAGCTCGCATCTCGCCACATCTCCGATTCTCTTTCTGCCTTTCCTCTTCTCTCATCCCTCCATCACGCCCTTGCCCTCCCTCGCGCTCGTCGTGCCATCGCTTCTCTTTTGTCTCACTCATGGCCGCTGCATTATTCAAGGCCGGGATACCAGCGTGGCTATTAAATATACATGGGCATGCGGTAGCATCGAGGCGGGAACACGGGAGGGGTGGGGCGGGGGGGGGGAGTCCCCATGGGAAAGTGGAAGAAACCGGTATATGTTCATCGGCGAGCCATTTAAAATCGGATTATTCTTATTTCAAGGTCCCCCTTTGCACAAGGGTCACGTGGAGATTTCGGATGAGACAAACGCAGTTTGTCCTTTCAAAATAAGACCATCGCTGAAATAAATGCAAGGCCCTCACTTCCCGTACGGCTCATCTCGTACACAAACACCTCGCTCAGGCCACCGCCGCCGCGTCGCAAATAATCTTCCCGTTTTTAGCGCCGGCCGATCGATCAATCAATGTCGTCGATCGCTGCCGCTCAAACAAACCCCGACGCGCGGAAATAACGCACGGGCGGGAAGCGCCATATCCAGTTTATGTTCTCCGAGTCCTATTTTAAAACACGATTCCTGTCAACGCAGAGGACGCTTTTAGCGATTTTCAAGACCTTCTGCCGAGGTTTCTTTTTTGGGGCGTTTTTGGGCGCTCATGCTGCCTCGTACGCCGCCGCTCTGGGCGCGGATAGACGGAGGGATGCCAAGAGCGGCCGATCGGTGGCGCCGAGACACTTAACCTCGTTCCCCTCCTCCCACTACTCCTGTCTGATCTAATCCAACACCGCGGCGAGATGTAACAACACCTCTTCGAAGCCGTCCTCGTCCCCAGAGTCGAGGGCCGTGCTCTTCGCGGACCGCTCTGCTCGCTCCTCCCGCCCTCCCTCTTATCCATCTCCGCCACGCCGCGCGCTCCCTTCTGTCTTCATCTCGCCATCCGTGGGGAGGAAGAGTGAGACTGGAGTTCCCGAAAGGGGCTCGTATTTGCCGATAGATGCCACAAGATGGCGGCAAAGCACTTAAAACAGCATGTACGCAATCATTAACTCAAGTTCCATTTTCAAAAAAAAAGAGCATCTAAACATCTTCGATAAAATAGCGATAGCAACGATGAAAATTTGATGACGAACATATTTATCGTGACTCACTAATGTAACAATTTCTCATTTGACAAACTATTGGCACGGTATTTAGTAGTAGTATTTAGTAGTGTGCGCGCCATGCGTCGGTATCGGCGTACATTCCATCATTGCTTCTATTTCTAAATTTAAATAATCTCCACCATCTTTTCTTGTTTGTGGCACTCGCCGCCCATTCCCATAAAATAACGGAGTTGACCGCAAAGGACGTTGACGGGGGGCTACACAGGATTCCCGTTGACGCCATTTCACATCAACTCCGCTCGAAGAGTCAAACCGCCCTTCACCTGAGGCTCACCGATCGCACGAGCTAGCGGACGACCCGATAACACGCTAGCACAAACTTAGTCTTTCAACTTTCTTCGAACATATAAACAAAAATCCCCCCCACCCCTCCCCAAGCATGACAGATTTACACTTACAGCATTTCATGCAGGCTTTTGTGAAGTGAAGAAAAACAAATTGGCTAAGGCTAATTGCAAGCTAGGATATATTTATTTTGTTGGTCTTATTTTGGAAAGAACGCTTTCTCTCATGAGATGCCATCCCAAAGCTGCATTCTCTCTTATCTGGCCTATTTTTTTTTTAAGGAAGAAGAAAAACAACAACAACAAAAAAAAGTACATTTTTGATTCTTTGAACTATTTGGGGTGTTCCCGTTTCAACTTCCCTTGTCATCGCACACGTTGCTTGAAAGAGAAGGCACACTTATGGCGAGCACTCTTCCCCATCCCGAATATTAAAAATGCATTTAAATTCTTTTTTTTTTTTCGAATCTCTATCCCTTTCTTTCGCTCGCTCACTTCCCGCCTTCATCCCAGTCAGAAATAATCCATGAGCCGTCTGCCTTTGATCCATTTTAGATCTGCGCTTTTAAAAAAGGTATCAAACGCGACCCGACAACCGAGCGACAGTTTGGACTTGGGATGGTGGGGGGGGGGGGTCCCCCGAGTGGCGTCCTCACCCGCGTGGCCCCGCGGCGCCGTGTTGAACTTCTCACCGACGCGCTCACTCCGTCACCTGTGCTCGATAATGCTTGATGCTCGATTAATTAGCCGTCTGTAGCGCCGTGTTAGCATGAAGCTAGCAGGCTTTAGTAAAGCCAAATTAGGTTGTGCGGTCTTTTTTTTTTTTTTTTTTCCCGTGGCGTTTGACTGTGAACTTACATCACAAGGTAAGGCAAAAGAAACAAAACAAATGACAGCGTCAAATCAGCTAAGGCCGTATTCACGTTAGCGTTTGAACACGTTAGCATGTTGTTCTTGCCCCACTGCGCTACAAGCAGAAACGTCGCGACACTCCTCTCGGCTGCGAATGCCACATTCAACAGCCGCTTCGTTGTCTTATTGCAAACCTTTCTATCGCAAGTGTCAGTCTCGCGCCACATGTCGCACGCCTTCGCTGGCTAAGCGGACAGACCGGCGACCCGAATGGTTTTGCTAGGTGTGACGCACCTCGCGTAAGACGACTTTTTGTTGTCCTCGGAAGGAATAAAAAGCACTTCCTGCCCTCTGTCGTAAACACAACAATTCAATTAAAGCCGGTAGAGGGGGGGGGGGGGTGCACGCTCAGGTAATCGTACACATTAACGCTCGCTCAGTCAGCAGTTTGCCTCCGCGTAAACGTAATGATCTCCTGTTTCTCATCAGAGAACTTGATTAAACTTTCATTTAGTGAGTGTGCACGTGCGTGTGTGTGTGTGTGTGCGCGCGCAAGTGCGTAATGTACTGCTAACAGATCTGCTGAGTTCACTGCTGCGCTTTTTTTTTTTGTGGACCAAGTTTCACCCAGTATGAACATTCTTATCTACTGCGACGAGCGCTTCGTCGGTATTCGCGCAAAAAACGCCAAGTCGAACCAATTTATACGTTAACCACTTGCCTTGCTTCAATGAATCACGCCAAGGCCCGGAAAAAAAAGCGGCGACGCGTTAGGGTGGATCTAGTTGCAAAAGTGTGCACACCCCGCTATAATTAGGGAGATGGCGGTGTTCGGAATTAACCAACTCGGGAGTCGGCGCACGCCAGCCACCATTTCAAGTGCCTCTGATTGACCGCAAGTAAAGTTCAGATGTTTTAGGAGGCTGTTCCTCACATTTTTTTTTTTTTTTGGCTTTCTAAGGGAAAAAAATAGCTCTGTTTTCCCCCATGAAATGCTGGGGAAAAAAAAACTTTGATTGGCCTCAATTTTGCGTCAGTTATTTCAGTTCAAAAATAAATTACGAAAACTACGTTCTCGCAAGTAAAGTTCAGATGTTTTAGGAGGCTGTTCCTGACATTTTTTTGGGCTTTCTAAGGGAAAGCCCAAAAAAATGGCTTTTCCCCAGCATTTTATGTTTTCCCCCATAAAATGCTGGGGAAAAAAAAAAACGTTGATTGGCCTCAATTTTGCGCAAGTTATTTCAGTTCAAAAATAAATCACGAAAACTACGTTCTTGATTCAATTCACGCCACAATTCTAATTGGAACTGAGAAGCCAAGGTGTGTCCATTTGAAAGGTTTCGTGAAAAACAACAGACCACAAAGAAGAAATTACACTGAAAGAAATACATTTTGTTGTCCTCGCAATCTCTAAATTTCCCAGAAAAACATCACTCCACGTGCCTCCTTTTCAAAATGCTTTCCAGGAAGCTTAAAGCGCATCCGGCAGTCACGCGGCAGGGATACGGACGGGCGCAGATGAATTCCTCGGAGCGCGGGCGGCGCTCAATTCCCCCCCCCGACAGACGGCGAAGCGAGCAGACGGCCGACTTACGGAAGCGATCAGAAAGATTGCCGTCGTGTGTTCGTCACGCGCTGAGAGGAGACGCAAGGCGACGCGGCGGGGTGTGGGGTGCGAGCGGGGAAGGCCGTGGGAAAGACTTCCCCCACTAGAGACATTTTGCGCAACATCCTCTGTAAGGATGTTCTTTAAAATAAATAAAATAAATCACAAAAATCAGATGGTCACAATTGATCCGTAAGCCACAGTAATGTTCGTCTATCGCCACAGAGGATAAAGAATATATGCCTGTGCATATATTAGTGGTCTTAAAAATCTATGACAGTCTTATCACAAAGCACCGCTTTAAACGAATGAACGGGAAGCAGCTTTAATATCAAACCATCGACTGGAGCGATTTAAATTTGACATTCTTTGCACTCATCTAAATATATGATTCCTAATCCTTAGCTTCTTTTTTAATGTTCAGATTGTTACATAAACATCTGCCCACTTGACATGTTTCAAAGCTTTGTGAAGAACTTCCAAAAAGTCAAAACGCTGCCGTCGGTAGCTTTGCTACCGCCTCCCCCCCCCCCCCCTCCCACCCCCCCACCTTCGCCGCCTCTGCCCCTGTGAGGATTATTGTTGAATTTCATCTTAATATATCCGGTGTCATCACCACTGACTTGACACTGCATGCTTCCCGCTGATAAGGATAATCTTCAGAGAAGAGGAAAGACGACAAAACATTCGCGATAAGCGGGCTCGGCGGACAAAGATCGTCGCAAGTTAATCCGAGTTTGCGTCCAAAGACCGAAACCTCGACGACATTGGCGCTTCTCGAAGAATAAATCGTTCGTGAGAGCACTCGACTCTTGGTATGCAACGCAGATGCCGATAGCAAACCCACAGATGCGATCAAACGAGCGTCTCTCGTCGCCTCCAAAAGGGAAATTTGGCGGCGCTCTCCGGCAACGCCGGCGCTGCGATCGCTCGCGCTTTGGAGACGGCGAGGCGCCGCGTTTCGCGCAGCCGCCATCGAGATATTGCACGTGTGTTTTTCACCGTACGATTTGGACGACAATCTGTTGTTTGGAATCACATTGGTCGACGACTTTCACATGAAGCCGCACGGGGGGGATTTTTGGACCCCTTCGGGGTCGAGTGGGCGTCGAGCTGCGCCGTCAGATTAGCCCCTTTGAAAATAAACGTGTGTTTTCAACCGCAGCGCGCCATGTCCTACATACGTATTTTCAGACCGCCACTCATTCAGAGGCCAATGCCTTACAGAGAGCGATAGAATCTTGCGAGTCGATAAATACCAAGCGCCGTCGGCCTTGCATTTTGATACAATCACTGAAAGACTCGGGGCCTCCCACGCACACGCTGTTGGACACACACGGTTACCAAACAATGCAACATGCACACATGTACATATGCTCGCAAACAAGGCCGTAAATCGTATTAAGCAAATGCGCGCCAGGCGGCGTGGAGTCGTCTTCCGCTGGCTTATTGTGACACATCCCCCCCCCCGGCTTAAAACGCGCTCGGCATTTAATATGCAAATCTCGGCGTCCGAAAGCGCCAGATCGTTGTTTAGCGAGGGTGATAGAAGGTTGGAAGAACGCACGGGGGCGCAGCGCTAGCAAAGAAATTTCAGGCGGGGTTGGCACGCGAAATGCCACGGACGGCGGGAGCTTATTCAATGATGGCGACCGTTCATCTCAACGCGCATCGCAGTTACCAGACAGCCTCGCGCTTGACCTCCACAATTGACATCGGTGTCCTCATGATGTCGGGGGGTTGCAAAAAAGCTCTATCAGCAAGTACCCGACAAACAAACAAACAAACAAACCGCTGCTCAATTAGGTCCACTCAACAACGCCCACAAAGGGATGCCCACATTCTCACAAACTGTTACGAGAGGCTGTTGACACATTTCGACTGTAATTGAGTGAATATTTGGTCGCCATTTTAGTTTTTTGGGTGGGGGCAGGGGGGGGGGCACATCTACAATGCGGCAGAATAACCTGAGCATCTGACAGTTCCTGGCCAAGAAGAACTTCCAGTGGCAGAGAAGTTCCAGTCCTGAATATGTTCTAGTCCTGAGTATTGTCCAACACATTCAGTACAAAAAACAAGCCAGCGTATAAATGAGCAAAAATTAGCCACAAAAAATAAACACCATTAGAGAGGAAAGGAAAAAGCCAAGAGAGGAAACGAGACAAAATGAGCAATCCGATTTAAACTGTCACGATGCTAAAATGAAGCAAGCGCTGGCCACTCATCACAAAATTCTTACTTCTCACTCAATTATTAATCGGAACACCGCTGATTGGGAGCCTTCAATCAACCCGACAGTCAAAGTTCGAACCGTCAGTCACGTCGTCACGGATTAAAAACTCAAAAGAGCAGAGTCTGCTCTTACCTTAAAGAGGCGCAGGATGTTGGCCACCATGATGGACACGGAGCTGGCCGCCGCGCCGATCACGCCCACGATTTTATCCGGCTTGGTGAAGATGGGCGGGTCGCCGTTGGCGCAGCGCACGTCCGAGCCGTCCCTCTCGATCAGGGCCTGCACGAAGGTCAGCGACTGCTCCAGAGCGTACGTGTCCCTGGAGCAAGTATCCAAGATCCGCGCCCCCAGCGTGATGTTGGGCAGCAACTCGGGGTCCTTGTTGATCAGGTCGATGGCGAACATCATGGCCTCCAGGCGGTGGATGCCCTTTTCTTTCTTGAGGTCCCCGCAAGGCGTGCCGCGGTCGCCTCGCGAGTGTATCGGGAACAAGCCGCCCAAGATGATGTCGCCGTCCAGTCGGACGGAGTGGGCGTACTCCGGCGCGGCCTGGGGGTCGACGGGGAGTCGCTGCGGCCGGGCGACGGGAAGGAGGCAAGAGGATGACATGGCCAGCAAGACAAAGACGACCGGTTTGAACCGGGGGTTCGATCGAGGCTCCATTTTGGGAGGGGGGGCAACTCAAAAGGGTGACGTATTCCAAAAGTGAGCAGGCTTCTACTGGTTGACGAGGGAGGGCGGGAGGAGCCGAGGGGTGAAGCTAGCTGAGCCCCATGAGCGAGTCATCTTCCAATCTAGATTGGGGGTGGGGTGGGGGCGATGGTTGGCGGTTTCAAATCATCTATTTCGGGAGTCCATCCACTGGTCACATGTTCAGTCGAGCCTGGTGGGAGACACAGAAGAACAGAGTCTTAATGCTGGGAGAGATTCCTACTCGGACCTCCTGAGGTCTGACCTACCACCAACTTTGTGGTTGTGAGCCACAGTCTCACATTCTCGCCGAGAAATTTCTCTTCTCGTGGCAAACTGCCGCTAAATTGCAGTGGGATCGGGACGGATCCCTGATGCAAATTGCGACCTTCCATGAGTAACTGACACCTCCCGTTCGCCGATAGATACCCTAAGAAGGTGGCAAAGCTCTACTTAAACCAAAGTGAAGCTCCTCAATTCAATCATAGTTCCTTGGTAGTGAGATGGGGCCAGAATAATACTTTCATTGCTTTGTACTCGTTTTTTTCAATGAAGAGTGACGGATTGGGGCTCAGCAATGATTGATGTGAATGATGACGATAAATTTCAAGTCAGTGATCAGCTGCGAGCGGATTTATGCGATCAAACGTGACGGAAATTTGCACGACGACACTTTTCCCACTGCGCTTTTGTTTGTTGCGGCCCAACACACCTGTATGTGTGTCAAGAGCTCCAAGGCCTGACAACGGTCCATGGGCGCACGCGAAGACACAAATCCGCCAGCGAGAAATCGCCCGTTTCCAAATCTGGCTCTTCCATTTCGTAATTAAGAAACCGCCAAAAAGTCAGATTAGCTCCAGACACGCGCTTGTGAGGTTGAGGATTACGACAGATGGTGTTGCACCTGTTCAATCCAAGAAAAGGAAAAAAAAAAAATCGATTTAATGCGGGTTCCCATTGGCAGCCGCCGCTCACGAAGAAAAAAAAAAAAAGGAGCTCGCACCTCCGTCCCAGCGAGGAAGTCATATCTGGCACGGCGCCGCCGTGGTGAGGTTGTGGCTGGCGCCAAAAAATTGCTTGTGACAAAGCGGCTGCCTGCGACATGACACGAGTGCTAATATGCTTTCATGAGCCCGAGCCCGAGGGAGGGTTTTTTTTTTGTTGTTGTTTGTTTTTGTTGGTTTTTTTTGCAGCCCCAATCCACAATCGCTGACTTTATTTATTTATGGTCTAAAGGTGGGCCGCCATTCCCGTTTGAAGTGTTTCGCTCACTACCTTCACTGGCCTCAAAACACAGCTGGCGATTAATATTTGTTTGAAAGCATCGTTTCCCCGCTAGATCGCGGTTCAAAACGGGCGGCTTTTTGAAGGGATTGTCTTTTACGCGTTGGGTAATGGCGACATCTTCAGAGAAGCTTTTTCGCTAATCCCGAATTAAATGCCACCAAAGGCCACTTGTTTTGTGATGACATCATTTCCTCCTATTCAGGCCGCCGTTGGTGATTGTCCCCTTTCACCTCAATCGCGACACGCTCGGGCTTTTATGGGCCGCCGAGAAGACGCTGATTAGCAACCTAATTAGCTTTGTGGGAACAACAGCCAAGAGGAAAAAAAAAAGTTTTACGAGTAAAAGAAATGGCTGTTTTGCCTTTACTGCCCACAGAGAGCGAAATAATAAATGCCGGTTGGATCGCCCCTTCTTAGCCTCCCCGCATGCTGCCAATGCTAAGCTAATTAGCCGCTTTCTGTAGCTTGATTAGAAGTGCGGCATTCGTCTCAAGAGCCTAAAGAAATAAATTTGGATCTCGAGATGCCACGAGATGCGGCATCCTGAATACACAAGGCTGTGGCCGTACTTAACGAAACTCCTCACCTCGAGTCAACATAGTTGCTTGGGTGCACTGGTTTGGGGAATCCCTTATCCAAGTGCTTCGATTTTTTTTTTCTCTTTGGTTTGATACAACGGTGTAATAACGCTGGCGATTGGACACGAAACTTCGTCACATCCTCGGGCCAATCCGACGTGGGAGGCTCGATTCCATCTGGAGAAAACGCAACTCCGCCCAATTGCGTCTCGAGGGCCCCCCTAATAGGTTTAAGACTCCAGTCGCGGCATGAATATCTTCCCTCTCCGGCTCTCTCTTTGTGGATCCAGCTCTAATTCAATTGTGTCCCAATTAATTCATCACTTCCTCGCCTCTAAATGGAATTAGGTCAAAGCCACGCTAGTCCGTCGGCGGAGGCAAGCGGCCTGCGATGACGATGGAGAAGCCGCCCGATCTGCTAGCGCGGTGCGATTTGTTTTTTTTTTTTTTTTTTTTTGAGCTCACGCGCTAATATTGTTGACGCAACACTTTCTTCGCGGCGTGGAGCGACGATTGGGAATGTGAAAGTTTCTCTTATCGGATGAATGCGTTTGGATTAAAAATTTGGTGTGTCCAGTTCGGGATGAACCCAATTGGATTTTTCATCAGCCGATCCTGATCCAAACATTTTTTTAGCTTTTCGCGTCCTTTCATAACTCCCAATTTCTTTCCAAGTGTAGATTTGACGATGTGCTCTCCTTTAGAGGTAAAAAAAAGAAAAAAAAAACACACACCAAAAAACAGGAGTGCGTGACTGACTCATCCTTCCTCTTCATCGGACTGGCAGCGGTGCGTTTTGGCTCACTTGTCCTTCCACTCTACCTTGTCCCCTTTCATTCCC
>NW_017805122.1:1616576-1618023 GCF_001891065.2 Hippocampus comes | reverse complement strand
CCCCCCCCCCCCACCACCTTCCCTCTCGCCCCGACATTCCCTCAATCACAATAGGTGTTACTTGTGCGAATCAAAAAATGTTTTCTAGTTTCAGGGAGGCATTTAGAGCCATAACTCGTTCGTCTTACTTAAAAACACATTAAAATAACGAATCCACGGTGCTTATTTAAAGTGCCTTCCTATGCAATGGACTCGTCCATCTTATTCCACATGTGCAGATTTGGATTTGGTAGCATAGATGGCGGGCGGGGGCGGAAGAGGAAAACTAATTCTCAAATTTTGCCAAATGGTTTCAACCCGATTGGGACATTCAATGTGCATCAACGCCAAACAGCCTGTCGTCGTCGTCGCGATGCTGTCAGTGTCAGCTGACGAGGATGCGGTCGAGATGAAAGTGAAGAGTGACGCCAGTGGCACTTGTCATCACAACATATTGAACCAATCAAACCAGTAGACTCTTAATTATTTACAGGAAAAGCGTTCATGATAAAATGATATAAAGAACTGGGGAAATGCATTTTTATAAAACTTTTTTTTTTTTTTTTTTGTCGATAAATGCTGGTTTGAGCGCCCAAATGATGAACTACGCTCCACCTTATGATACATTTCATCAGGAAGCTTTTGACAAAACAATAATGCAAGTCAGCAGCATTCATCCCAAAACAGGGGAGCGATATGATGAAAAATGTAAAAAAAATACTCGCCCACAAGCTCATTATACAGCTCATGGAGGGGTCTTCAACTAGCTCGGCATGCAACCTCATTAGATGAGACAGTGCCATCCACCGTGAAAGCTGAGGAAACACCACTGCAATATTTCCTTTGAGGTGGATGCTTTATGGTAGGGGGGGCTTGTTACCCACGCACGACACAAAAGGATGGGAAATGTTGCAGAACGTTACTGGTGGAATGTGGAAAGGGGGGGGGGCAACGGAAATAAATGAATGGCTTTGTAAAATATCGTAAAAAGGAAAATACCTTGAAGTCTTCAGAGAGTGAAAGATTAGGGGTGCCTCATCCCTGAGTGGTGAGTGGATCTCGAGTCTTCTCCCGTGCGGGGCGTCCTCCACCGGGGGGGTAAAAAAAAAATGTAGCAGTCCTCCTCCAGTAAAATATCCTTCTCGATAATTTTAAAACGTGAAAAAAAAAATGGAACCTTCCCCGATTCACCCCCTTCACAAAAAAAAATAATAATAAAAATATCCCGGGAGTGAAGACGTCAAAGTGGGGGTAAATGTTGATAAAAAGTGCCCTGGCTCGTGTTTACAGGTGAATCTTGAAGCGCAAACAAACGCGTCGGTGGGACGAGAGCTGCAGCAGCCTCAATCAAGCGAACCCCTGAAAATACGTGCGCGGGCACGAGAAGGTAGAGGGAGAGCGCGCGCGCGCGCGCGCGACAGGGAGAGAAAGTCAGACCAACGTCACGACAATAATCACAAAACACCTG
>NW_017805122.1:1614004-1616563 GCF_001891065.2 Hippocampus comes | reverse complement strand
CCCCCCCCCCCCGACCCCAACGTTACGTACGTTAACGCCTGGGCTCCTAATTGAGGCGCACGAACGTCAATCAAGTTGAACGCAAAGCGATATCGATCAGGATTGATTAAGCAGTAAACGGGACAATGGATTGCAATATTACGCGGTCGCGTCAATATGTCATCAGAATCCGTCCAATTGATTGCCTCAACTTGTGTCAATTTTTCGACTACGCCCATTGATTAACATTAGCACCGCCCACCGCGAGAAACACAGAAGCGTCATGGATCCTGTTGCGGGAGTGGAATTAAAATAAATGAAGCGCATCCCATCTGCGCTGTAATAACAATTTGATCAGCCGCGAGGAACGCGATTGGAGGACTCCCACGGGGGTTCGCTCGTGTGTTGATTGGAGGGTTGGGGGTAGTGGGGGGGGGGATGCTTGAGGGGGGCGGAGTGCAACACGTCCCATTTGATGGCTGGGAGTCCGCTGCGGCGATTGGAGGGAGAGACGTGGAGCGATGGCGCCATCTTGAGGTCATATGTTGGCATTGCAGCGAGTCCGATCATGTTTCATTAATTTTGCGGGGTTTTTTTGCCTTACACCCCCCTCCCCCCATGTATCTCGTTATAGACACTTTAAAACATGTTGGACAAACTCAAAATTTCAAGGCATCAAACCAGTGAAACTGTAAGTTGGCTAATTCAACGACATATTTTAAGTTTTGCTGTTGTAAAAATTGGCTTTACCTAACAGTCTTGCTATTAATGTCAATTTTAATGTTGTTCCAACTCACTGTATCAGTACCAAAGCATTTTATTTATATATATATATATATATAAAAATATATTTATTTAAGCGAGTGGTGATTTTCTCATCAAAAATAAGTGTCTGAGTGTCCTTGTCCAACCATCCATTTAAAAATGTTTTGAGTCCATCCAATTCCACACTTTGCCGCACAACGTCTACACAAAAGAATGATATTAAAACTTGACTTCAAAACGAATTCCTTGCATCATGCTTGGCGACATCAGACAAATGATTTGACTACACACACACACACACACACACACACACACACACACACACACACACACACGAAAAAAAAGCCGTATCATCAAATAGGAAATGACACGGGAAACAAGAAAATGTAAATGTGGGCAAAAGCAATCGCAGACACGCTAAATGAAATCTGTCTGTGAAAGACAAACAAACATGATGGATGTGGCTTTGTCACTCATATCTGTTGCGGGACAAAAAAAAAAAGTCAGCCAAAAGTCCCCCTTAAAAGTTTACATGTTTATTTGTGTGTGGTTTGTACATTCTGATCACATTAGAAAAAGTAGCTAACTCCAGATGGCAACATGGAAAAAAAATAAAGTCTCCGGCATACCTTGAGTGTTTTCCCTCTAAAACGCTCAGACTGGTCAGACATATTTGACGTCAACTATTGTGACTATTTCAGCTAATAACACATCCACAGAGGAAGAATAATTTAGACATTTCCACCCTTCCCATCGCAAACTTGTTGCACTCTTGTGTCTCTTCTGTTGTATAAAAATAAAGTTTCAGGCCTTTCTTCCATTTCCGGGCTTTTTCTGCGTGAACGTTATTTACATTTGGTCTTCATCTCGCCAGTGTTTCGCAGACTACCTGAGCACCTAAATGAAACACTTTTCAAAGCAACTTCTCGGTTAAAGCTACTAAATCAGGAAAGGTAGACATTTAAGGACTCAAATGCAAAATCAAAAAGTCACATCCTCCATCTGGAGGGAGGTTTGAACAAATTTTGGGAGTTTTCTGTCCTGGGTCACATTTTGGAATTCAACCTTTAGATCAAGAGAATTTATTTTTAACTCAAACGTTCCGGAAAATTCAAACAATGTGGCTCGCGCTGACCATTCAAGTGTAAGGAAATACATCTATCTATATACACATATATTCTTTATATTATTTCTGAAGTAAGATTGTAGGATTTGGAATTGGTGATTTGTCCACCAAAAAGTGTGTGTGGGGAGTGTGGGGGGGGGGGGGCGGTCTTTTGCTCTAGACGCACCTACACTCGTTCTCCGTCATTTCAAACGCGCCCAATAGTTTTCATGGGTGGCACCACCATCTGCTGGACAGTTTTGGCACGACAGGCTGCTTTCTTCTGCAGTTCCACTCCATTGCTCCCAAATAAATTGGATATCTTCTAGGGGGGGGTTAAAAAAAATTGTTGGAACTTAGTTCTTCACTTCTTGTTTGTTTCCTTCATTGGTCCACGTTTTGAATCAACTTTCCGAAAGCGAAGCATTGTGCCAGCCGGGGAGGAGACGGAAAGTGGGAGGAAATGCGGCGGGGAGGAAAAAGGAGGCATGAGACAAAAGAGCTCAATTTCGCATCGACATAAAAGGAAACAGCTGGTAAACGTTTCGTTTCAGCTCTTCACGGGATCCGTATTCGACATACGTGGGGTGGGGTGGGGACAGTTACAAACGCACCTTTGAAACCCCTAATTCAAGTACGTACTCGGGCTTTTTGTGTGGTGAATGTTGCGGCCGTGGGAGGGCGAGGGGAGGCGGTGCAGGCGAAGCGGG
>NW_017805122.1:1612856-1613994 GCF_001891065.2 Hippocampus comes | reverse complement strand
GGGTATAAAGGAAAAATTTGGAGGAGGGGGTGAAGTACGGGCAAAGTGTGCCAAGAGAGTTCTTACGCTGCGTTTTGTTCTTCTTCACCACACGAGCGACTTGGAGCGCGTGCTGACACCTTTCCTCCTGCTGGCCGCCGCCGTCGCTGCGTTGCGGTGACTTCGCTTGTGAGACTCCAGGTACAACTGAGGACAAAAAAAAAAATTCAATTAGCCTCCCGCATATACCAATAATAAAATGAAACATTGAGCACATCAAAAGATTCATTGAAAAAGTTAAAAATGTTGGGGGGCGCTAACCTGCTAAGCATATGTTGACCTACGGAAGGATTTGTGGGCCTCAGTAGAGAAAGTTTGGACATCCCTGGCGTAAACTATTGAAAATCAAAATAAAATTTAAATTTTTGGGGGGTTCACTATCTCGTTTTTCTGAAATGGTTACGTCATAAGGAACCTCATGAAGTTTTTGGCCGAATAGTGTGAAGCAGTGTTCTGGTACACGGGCTCCCTCTAGTGGTAAAAGATAGAATTACCGAGGTAAACATTCAAATCGTGTATTTTTTTGTGGTCATCCAGCAATGTTTTTTTTTTTTGTTCAACTCATTTTAATCTGAAGATAATGAAAAATATACATACATATTTTAGTCACATTTTTTAATGGAAGCTTTTGCTGCAATAATTTTTAAATTAATCATGAAGTAAGAATTGAAAGAAACTTTTTATTTTCTTATAATTAAGAGCGCCCGCTATGACACGCCTGGTGAGAATCTATTAATTCTTATTCCTATTATTTTTGGGGTTTTTTTTTGCTCCAACCCCTGCAAATCAAGTCAGGACAAAAAAAAAAAAAAAAAGACAAGTGAGCATTTGAGAGTGTTGCAATCTCAAGTGGAGTGAGTACCTTCTTTGCGAAGGCGCGCCCACACTGGTCGCAGGCGTGCAAGGAGAAGTTCTTGGTCACTCGGACTTCGGTAGAAGACGATCCGGCGCCGCTGCTCTCGGACGGCGCGTCTTGGCGGCGGGTGTGCGGCCCCAAGGCGGACGACGGGTTGCGGTGGTGCGAGTGTTTGTCGCTGCGGCGGGTCATCGGGGGGCTGGCGGGGCGCGGCTGGTGCGCCTGTTGCCTGTCCTGCTTCCG
>NW_017805122.1:1604364-1612781 GCF_001891065.2 Hippocampus comes | reverse complement strand
CGGGCGGCGCCGAGGGCGCCGACGCGGCGCCGTCTTGCTTGCGGGTGACAAGAGGCGACGGGCAAGGGGAGGGCACGGCGGCCGCGTGCCGCTTGTCGATTTCCCCTTTGCTGCCGCCGCCGCCGACGACCGCCTTCTTGGGATTGGCGCTGTTGAGGACGGCCTCGGCGAGCCTCTTGACCGCCCTGCTTTCCAGTTTCGGCATGATTTTCGCCAGGTAGGGCGACGACTTCTTGTGCACCACCGTCACGTGGCGCAGGACGTCGCGCTTGCGCCGCGACTCGTAGCGGCACAGCGGGCAGCGGTAGAACTTGATGAAGATGTCGTTGCCGTCCATGTGCAGCTCGATGTGCTTGGACAGGTTCTGACGCGAGCTGAACTGGCGTTTGCACAGCTTGCAGAAGAGCTGCTTGAAGTCGAAGCCCACCGACAGTTTGCTTTTGGCCGCCTGACCCCCGGTCAAGGTGGCGGCGGCCGCCGCCTTCGGGCTCCACGGGGTCTCCTCCTCCTTCACTTTCAGGGCGGCGGGGACCGCGGGGGCGCTTTTTGTTGAGCCGGTGCTGTGAGCGGGAGACGCGGGCGGGCTTTGGTCCATGTCCTCCTCTTGCTCGTCTTCTGAATGTTCAAGCGCTTCCTGTTTGACTTGGATGTTGTTGCTAGGCAACACTCTGCCGCTACTGCCGCCGCCGCTGCTGTTGTTGGTCGCATGTGCAGTTTGCGTTGTCGAGGCTGAGGTGGTCCCCAACCGGTTGCTTTTGATGCTGTAAATCTTGTGGACAATCCGCATGTGTCTCTTCAACATCAGCTGAGAGACCGACACAAAGTATTAGATCAGCACAAGTTTGACACGATCATATTTCCTTGGCGTGAAATGCTAAAAAGGCTTCGAACCTGTGAGCTGTAGTTCCTCTTGCACAGCGTGCAGCGGCTCGCCGGCTGCGCAGAGGTGCGAGGTTGACCCGGAGGCTTGGCGCGGTTCTGGTTCGGGAGCGCCGCTTTGGCGGTGACGGGGCCCGGCTTTGAGTTGCCGCTTCGCGGCGGCGAGGCGGCGCCGCCCTTCCTGGGAGGGGTGGACTCCAGAGACAGCGGTTGGCCGGGCCGCGAGGCGATGGCGGGGGTGATGGCGTCCCGCCGCAGGCCGCGGTGCACCTCGTCAAAGTGGCGGCGGACGTTGGTTTTGGTGGCGAACACTTTGAGGCACACGGGGCACGACTTGCCGGGGGGTGTGCTCAGAGATTGGGGCCGACCTTCACAATAAAAAATAAATAAATTTAAACTTGTAAATGTGCTTTGGATGGCAAAATGTATTCACAAATATTCCCTCGTGTAACAATTCTACATCCGACAAACGCGACAAAACTAGTTGCACACTATGTAGTCGTAGTAGTATTTAGTAGTGTGTGTGCATGCCTGCATGTATACTGTAAATTAAAATCCTCTGTATCGTCTTTTCTCTTTTTTGCGACGTTCTTTGACAAATCGACTTTTCTCATCCCATTCCCATTTTTAAAAAATGCAGTTGTCGTATTTTATCCCGCTCACTGAATCCGAGCGTTAGTGTGTGTGCATGCCTGCATGTATACTGTAAATTAAAATCCTCTGTATCGTCTTTTCTCTTTTTTGCGACGTTCTTTGACAAATCGACTTTTCTCATCCCGTTCCCATTTTTTAAAAAATGCAGTTGTCGTATTTTAACAAAATGGCCGCATCCCGGTCACTGAATCCGAGCGCGACTCACCTTTCACCATAGACAGCAGGCTGGTCGGGACCGTCCGCGTGTCCGTGAATTTACGGAGCTCCTCCAGTTTGGTCTTGTGCATTTTGCGGCAGTGCCGTCGGATGCTGCGGCGCGAGTTGAAGTCCTGGCCGCAGAGACAGCACGAGATCGTGACGTCCTCCACCTGGACGGCCGAGAAGTTGACCATCGCGTGTGAACGGACCGTCGCCTGGCCTTCATGCGCGTTGGATGTGCGCCGCCTACCCCACTCGTGGATCCCTCGTCCTCGGGTTGCGGCGCTTCTTCTTTGGCCTCCTCCTCTTCCGCGTCCCACTTTTTCCGGCCCTGGCTGTGCGTTGGGCTCTCTGGGCCACGGGGCTGGGCGGTCTGGTTGTTTTCAGTCTCGCCCGTTTCCCCTTCCCATGCGACCGGACTCTCCCTGGCGCTGGGGGGTGGGAGGGGACGGATGCCAAACGCGCTGAGCGTGGTGAGGAAAACGACGGGTCACTCGGCGCGCCGCCAACGGTACCTGGGCGCTCGCGACGGATAGCGAGCCAATTCCTCCTCGGTGGTGAGGTACTGGTACATGGCCTTGCTGGTGGTCTGGATGGGCTCAAGTCGTACCACGTAGTCCTGTCGGTCCGCTCGGTGGTAGATGATGTCGGTCAAATCCTGAAAGGCCACGCTCTGTCGGTCATCGCCTGGAGATGAGAAAGGGAGGATTGTTTGCTGGCGTTGAGAAAAATGTGACCCGATCGCATGATAAACTGTCCACTGGAGTCGCCGCCGACTCCTGACAGGAGCGAAGAGTGAGCACTCACAGTCATACTCGGGCAAACGTGACAGGCAGTAGTACTCTTTGTGCGTGATGAGGTTGGGCAGGCCTCGGAAGAGACTTCGACACACCTTGCACTCAAAGATGGTGTCCACCTCCCTCAGCAGCATGTGCCGAAGCTGGCTGGTGCCTGCCAGCGCAAAAGCAGCAGTCGACACGAATCACTCCTTAAGGACGATATAGGGCCCACTGAAGGATGTCGGCCATTTTGTCATTGACTCAGGAGTGAGCTTTATAGTCCCAACATTCAAAAAAAAAATTAAAAATCCAGATCGTGTTGCGTCTTGAGGTTAGCGCTGAACAATTTATCAAATTCAAATCAACATCCCAGTGGAGTCGGATGCAATTTTCGCAAAACGCAAAGGCAGCAATTAAGGGAGATGGGACAAAAAAAAAATCATCAAACTGTGGCTGAAAAAAGTGCATATCTTTTTTTTTAATGAAGCATGAAAGGTTGAAGTGATAAAGCCACACACTCGATTGCATGATTGGGTCGATGACGCTTCAGACTCCGAGCCAAAGCGTTCAATAATTGAACAACTCTAATTGAAGTAAATAATCTGTCATATTAGTTCAGAATTAATTGGACTTTATTTTAGTACAAAATTCATCTAGAATGCCAAAACATTTGTGGATAATACAACAGCTCTGGCTTCTTGTAATATATTAATTTATGGCTTTTGGCTTGTTTAAAAAAAATAAAAAAATAAAAAAATAATAATAACAGTACACGGGAAGCGGATCTTGAAAAAAAAAACATATCACATAAATATTGAAGAAAAAAAAAATGAATGCGATTATTTTGAAATGGTTCAACCCTGCTTGAGATACAAGTGGCCTGACTTAAGACCTGATTTGAGCCATATAATATCGAAATACTCACTGGCATGTATTCCTTATCCCCTGCAAAGAGCGAGTCATATTTCTGCGGCTCATATTTCCCGTTTATGTCACGATTTTTTTTTTTAAAATCACAAACTGCTATTGTTCTTCCGCTCGATATTGATTAGGAAGTAAATAAATTAAAATTTTGACCTTTGAGTTGCGGGGTATGAATGACAGGGTGTGTTCCGAACCTGAACGAAAGCATTCAATGATCTGGTGAATCCCCGATTTGGAGGTGTGCAGGGGCTGCTGGAGCACGGGAGGGTCTCCGGGCTCCACGCAGTGACCTTGAAGGAGGCAAAGAACGGCGAGCTTTGTTCCTTTGAATTTGGTGCATCCGTCATTTGGGAAGGTTTGGGCGATTGTTACCTGCGTGGTGAGTGCCAGCGGCGGTCTGGTGCAGCCAGTCCTCGGTCTGGCAGCTCTGGTCCCCGGTGTCGGGGCCGGAGACCTTATCGGGCTCTGGGAGCAGAGGGGGGATGGGCCGCCACAGCGGCTTAGCTTGGGCGGAGCAGTCGCCCTTTGCCTGAACGTCCACTGGGGATTCTGGGGGCTTTTTAGCCGCTTCTTCGGTGGGCGCGGGAGTGCACGGCTGGTCAGAGACGCGGTGTGGACTTTGCTCCGCATCTGGTTGAGGCGACTAAACCAACCAGGGGAATTAAAATGACAGGTTTAGAATCACAAACACCTGTGCTAATTTTGGTCGCTTGTTTATTTGTGTTTTGCAATACATGTAAGCTAGCAGACTGTCAGATTAATTTTTTTTTTTTGGGCGGGGGGCTTGGTTGAACATTTTGTCATTATTATGCAACGTTTAATTGTCTTATGTTTACTTTCTCTCTGCTGCATTGCGTTTGTCGAGTGAAGATGTACATGGACACCTACGCTAAATGTGCTAACCCGTGTTAGCCATCGCGGACCGTCGCACTTTACTTCCGAATCATAACTTGCCACATTTCATTGGCTGTGTTCTCTGTACAATGGGTTCAATTGAATATTCTCATCTCCAGCTCTTTGTGTTCTCAAATGAATTGCGCGTGTGGAATGTCATCGATCATTAGCATCCAGGGGCTAAGTTAGCCTCATGACATATACACACACACACCCCAGTAGATTAGTGACTGCAGGCCAATCAATGAGCGCGCGCTTGTGTCCGAAATCGGCTGCTCCAACTGATCTTTTCTCCACATCTCCCCACCAATTTATCCTCATCTTCCTTCCCTCACTGCCCCTCATCTATCTCCCTCACTCGGAGCAAGTCCCCGCTGCCCTTGAAAGGGGATAAATGACTCCCACAAAGTGGCACCTTGCACAACATCAGCGCGGCGCAAAGTGGGCCACCTGGACTCTTCACTGAACCGTCGGGGGTACGGCAAATAACTCACGTGGTGGGCAATTAAATCTATACAAGAACAAGGGGATTTTCTATGGAGCTTTTGCTGGCTTTAGTCATGTTTTTTTTTTTTTTCTGTACCTCTTGGCGGACAACGTGAGAGCTCTTCCTCCCGGATGACTTGGTCTTCACCATGGTGCCGAGACGCCACGTACACTGCCTGCGCCTTCACCTGAAACATGAGATATTACACATTAGGTAAGTGGGGGTGTGGGGGTGAACAACAGCAGAGATGAAAATTAAGTCACTGATGGTGTCGTGGTACCTGACTTGTGTGCGGGCAGCGAGGGATTCGCTCCCACCCAGTGACTGTTGTGGACGGCTGCTCGTCTCTGTATGTGCCCCGTGACAGACCGGCAACCGGTACAGGATGTGGTCCGCCTTCCACCCGAAGTCAGCAGGAATAGGCTCCAGCAACCGCCCCCTCCGTGACCCTGTTCAGGATAAGCGGTGTTAAAAATGGGACGGATGGATGAAAATGTAGTTGAGGACCTGTTGGAATGGTATAATGTTGATCACGATTATGTTTTTCTTGAAATGTGAGTGTTTGTCATAATGTTTGCAAAAAGCAGCACTAAAACATGGATAAAAATGACAACTCGGGTTCAGATTTTAACGCGGAGCTTCTTCACGAGCAGAACCCTGCGTGTGAAAATGTTCCGATGTCTCCCTCTAGTGGAGGTATGATGTTACCGTACTCCTTTAGGAGTAAACTAAACGATACTGAATACGCACGTTTAAAACGGCATTCAACATTGTGCATCTCCAATATCATGACCACGAGTTATAAACTTAATGGTTAAAAAAAACGTGCTGATCGCCCCCCCCCCCCCCCGCCCCAATCCACCATCTGTGTGTGCGCGTCACCGTTAATTATAACATTAAAAATGATGAATTGGCAAGACGAAGGTGGCTAACACCTGCGTGATTATCGGGTGTTTTTTTTTTTTTTTGGTGATTACTTAACTGAGCGCTAAAAGATCAGCACAGTGTACATGCTTATACTATAAATCAAACAGAAAAACAAAATTAATCTGCTTGAATAAACAGTCGTCGTCGGCCATGTTTATAGTTGTAGTTCACACAAAAGCCCAACAGAGGGAGACAAAGCTGGCATGGAAATGTTTTGTTTTGCCCCCAAATGTACAAACTTTGGTGGTTTCGTTGCGACTCCAACAGGCAGGACACCTGTTACCCGGCAAGAGAATAAGGAGACTGGCGAACTGTGCCACACTTCTTTTTTTCCTCGTTTGCTAAAAATAGCTCAAACAAAGGATGACATCATTGAAGTAACTCAGCAGTATTAGAAAACCCAACTTAAATCCACAGCTACACGACGTGGATTCAGTTCAATGTGTGAGGACCCTCCGCTCTCGCAGTGTTAGAACTGTGCTACACAAAATGATTTTAGGAAAATTAGATGAAAGATAGAATGATATTTACATGGTATGAGAGAAACAAGTCATCATTCTTAGGATTCCATGAGGATGGTTGACTGATGTTGGTGAACCTAAGCAATATTTTTACGGAATTTAAAAAAAATAAAATAAATTGCAAACTTTTTGGTTCACAACCCGAGCTTCAACCTCAATTGCTCGACTTTTCGCTCTTCAGTGGAGCAGGGGACGACGTTCAACTGACATACAAAGCCAACTTGTCGCACGCAGCTGTCCCGGTGCCAATCCGCTAAATAACTAAGCTAAAAAAAAAATAAAAAAATTCAACGCACTTCCAAGGCATTCGACCATACGTCTCCAGTGTCGGCAAACCGTCTCAAAAATCCATCCCCAAGTCTTGCGAGTTTACATAATTGATGAGCAAATACGTGATGCTGCATCCTCTGTGATAATCCACAGCGTGGTTTAGGAAGGCGAGCGAGACACAAACGCCAAGAGACAGAGCGCAAACGGTCAGGGACTCGAGGAGTGATCTGTCGGTGCACCCCGGGGGGAAGGAAGCATCCAGACAGGACTTCCTCTAATGAAGCGGCGCCACACTCTGGAACCAATCATATTACAGGATCGTGGGAAGGACGACGTGGCGCTCTAAAAGATTGTCATATGAACAGTTTTTTTCTAGTGTAATACTTGTTCCTTGCTTGTTTTAAGAGGACATCCGGCGGTCAATTTACGGTGGTTGAGCACCCCCAAAAACGGGCGCGAAACGCCTGCAGCGTTGGATTTAGCCTCAGTTTACAAAACGGAATGTCAGTTTATTCGACCGACACAGCTTCAAATCGCCGAAGAAAAGATGCAATCGGTCTACATCTCGCACATGCTCCGTTTATCTCTCATCTGTTTATACTCGCTCCGCAACAACAGTTGATATACAACCTGTCAACACCGCCTGATAACCAACAGGCACACCTCTCATTTTCATTAAAAGCAAAGACAAATGGGAGTGGGGTGGGGGGGGGGGGAGATAAAGTAGTAAATACATTTGCATTATTCTCCACTTGTTGGCATATTTGCATCATGTTCTTAGTCTGACCATGGTGGTCACTAAAATTTTTTTATTCTCTTTTTTTTTTTTGTAAATTTTTCTTACCATGAATGCAATTCATAGCGTGGAGGAAAAAAATATGTAAGATTTGAAAGGTGAAGCAAAACAAACAAGCGAGATCATATGGTTGCTACAAATCCTCCAAGAACTAATAATAAAATGAACTGCGATCATTTCATGACACAGACTTGTCACCAATTCAAGTGATTAAGCCCCAAACAAAGTTGAGTTGCTCGAGAAAGCTTTAACTGTTGCGTCGTTATTTTTGTCACTTTTTTTTTTTATCATGACATATTCCAATTTTTTTCGCGCCGTTTTTAGATCACAAAAAAAAATAAAAAAAAATGGTAGTTTTCCAGTGGGTGTGTAGACTTTTTAGATTGTCTGCATCTTTTTTTTTGAGTGCACTTCCTACTTGAAGTGGTTGAGAAGTTCAGGGCGGGTTGGTTGTTTGGAAGCCAAGGCAAACCGTGAGCGGGTTGAAATACGCGAGAGGTAACGCGCGTCACTGTGGAAGCAGACAAACCCCCCCGGGACGCCCCCCCCCCCCCCCACACACACACACACACCACCAGCACCCCTTGCCAGCGCATTCCCCGGCGCGTTTCCCCGCGTCCATCTCTTTTGGTGGGCCTAAAAGATCCACGCGTGACCAGCCCACGCCGCGAATGCTGGAAACTCGTCTTCGACGGAGGAGCCGTGTGCCCCCCGCTTTCGATCTCTCTTTTCCGGCTTGACGATACTTCCGAAGCCGGAGCGCCGCAGAGTGTCACCGGTCGGGTGATTTGTGCGAAAGCCGCTCCGGGCGCGGTGCATACGCCGAGGCCGTGACGCAAAACACAACCGGGCGATTTTTTTTTTTTTTTTTAAATGACATCCCGTGTCGTGGTCGCGCGTCGACCCGCGTTGATCGGATCACCGGACGCTTTTGAGACGCATTACTCTTCTTCAACTCAAGGCACATATAAACAAGTGATGTGCAAATGTCGCGATAGATCGTGGGCTTGCGTCGCGGAGAACATGCAAAGTGAGTCGAGTGGCCTCGCCGTGGTGGCCGCTAGGACGCATGCACTGCCTGATCCGAC
>NW_017805122.1:1596418-1604272 GCF_001891065.2 Hippocampus comes | reverse complement strand
GGAGGGGGAGCGGGAGGGGGGGGGGCAGCCCGAGTGGGACTTAGGAGCGCATTGACGGCCCATAAAGGGGGCCGGCGCGGTGGCTATTGTGCTCCCCCCTTTTTTTTTTTGTGTCCAAGAGTTTCAACTATTTACAAAAGGTTGGCCGGTGCGTGGTTGGCGGTTGAGCCAGCTGCGCAAAAAGCAGCGGCGGCGCCGCCGTGGTTGCTTGCGCAGCGGCCGGACTTCCCCACTTTTTGTGCAAACTCTCCCCACTGGTGTTTTTGCGTAAAGAAGCAGCGCGCGGGGTTATTTCCTCTCCCGTTGTCGGTTCGCCTTTTCCACCCCGATCCCCAAGCCTGCTCAAAATGTCCCTTTTAGTCGCTAAAATGGCGTTCTAGAGCGACAAAACGCGGGTGAGCTCGGCTCGAAATGCACCTTCCGCGCCATAGTGGTGGAGGCCCCCTTCGTAGCGACTGCAGCATGGCAGGGTAGTGCGGCGTAAAGACGAGTTGAGCCGGATAAAAGCACGCACGGGCACCAAGTAAAACACGACGGTGACCTCGGCGCTAACGCCACGGAACCACCCCAGGCCGTCCGGGCTGGTTTAGCCCCACGACGGCGGTGCTAATGTGCGCCAAAAAGCGCCCAGCACCTTTTCCAAGAGGCGGCAGCCTGGCGCACAGAACCGGTGACCCTTCCATCTTTGCGCGTCCTTCCACCGCACGATCGCGTCGGTTAGCCGCCGTTTCGGGCACCCGTTTCGCTCGAAAACAAGCCGCCGAGGCCGTGTGCACACCCCGCGGGCTTTAGCGCGGCGTGTGCGGGCTGCCCGAAGCCCCTTTGGAAGCGTGCTCGCCGCGGCCGGCAGAAACAAGAGGGCGATGACGCCATTTTCTGCAAAAACAAGCACGCTCGGGAAGCCCGAAGCCGAAGGCGCCGAGAGCCTTCCGTGCATCGCCAAATCGCCCGCGAAACGAGTACTTACCGTGTATCTCCTGGACGAGGGCTGCTAGGGCGGTGTGTCGAAGGGGCTTCGCGAGCCGATGTGGCGGATCCGGAGCGTGTTCGGCGTGGCCGGTTCACTCGTGCCGAGCGAAGTTGCACTGCGTGCCGCTGCCTTTGTGCACCCAGAGGAGGCTCTCGGGCGCCGAGGCTGTCTCTGCGCAAAGGTGCACCCTCTTCCCCCCGTCCCGCTCGGGCTTGCCAGACATGCGAGGGGTGACAACAGATGAGGATTTGGCGTGAGAGAAAGCAAACATACACGAAAGCACGACGACGCTTCGTCGCGACGACCCCCTTTGATATCTTTGTAGCTTTAATCCAAAGGCCACACACGTCTAGCGCCAAAATTTGTGTCGCCAACCCCCCAAAAACGCGCAAGCGAGGCTTTGCGAACACGAACCCCCCCAACGGGACGCAATCAGGGCGCTTTAAACTTCACGTAGAAACGCATCGAACCGTGCAGAGAGGCTCAAACTTGTGGCACAAGACGAAATATTGGTCAAGAAAACTTCAGCAACTTGTATTGGTCGAGTTCAGGGCCCCTACAGTTGACAAATCAATTCTGTGATAGAATTCCCACAGTCAGGTAAATGTTCACAGATTGAACAGACTCATTGACTAGTCAACTTGACTACTCCACATTGGGCATTTAACACTTAGTCGACTAATTGCATATTCTTACTCTGTACATCGAGGAAGAGTAGAAATACTAATTCAGTGCCTGAATTTAAATGTGAAAAAAAAAATTCTGCAGTAGAATTTCGAACAGGTTGAACAGCTAATCGACAAGTCCACTTTCGAACTCCGCATTGACATTGAACTCATCGCTATTGGATTTTTGACTAATTCAGTGCCTGAATTTAAATGTGAAAAAAAAATTCTGCGGTATAATTTCTAACAGGTTGAACAGCTAATCGACGAGTCCACTTTAGAACTCCGCATTGACATTGAACTCATCGCTATTGGATTTTTGACATCTTGCCTTCCAAGACGACTGTACTGTTCTTCAAAAACTATCAATGACGCGATTTATCAACTTGGATTTGACTTTCCTCATATTACGGCCAACTTTATTACAGATTCAACCGATAATTAACATTAGCCAGTGCTCCGTGCGTAAGCAAGTTTCAGCGAGCTGTCTACTCAGAAATAATTTCACCTAATTGGTTTGCAACTTGATATTATTGAAAATAATGATCTCATCAAAAGTTAGCCTCACACGTTGGACATTTAACAGTAAAGTGATCATTTCAGAAAGCGCAAAATGTAACCACGGACCACACAACCTAATCCAATTTCAGTGCTACCAATTTTAAATGACTTGCTATTTTAGCACGTCTACATAAATGTTGGGCGTGTGTAAAAAAAAAAATACTAAAAAAAAAAAAAAAAAACAATCAACAACTTTACTCACTAAATAGTAGTGTTTAATGTTTATTTATTGTGTTCCTAATTATATTTCACGTGGGAAAAACGTCAACCTTCTGCTGTTTATTTGCAATGCTAACAGTGGCTAGCTGAGCTAAAGCTAATGCTAGAGATGCTGGCTTCCAAAATGTTGACCAAGTCATACAAACGTCGTGAAACGAACACTGCAAAGAAGAAGACTCATTGATGAACGTAAATTATTTGCGTCCTAAAACTGGACCATAACTAGTCAAAGATTGAAATTGAGTTTTTTTTTGTCCAAAATAAAATATGAATCTTCTCATCCAATATGAAAATGAAAAATCATAATCCCAGACTATAAAAAATATATTCTTCTGGTTGCAAAGTCACAAAATAGTCATCACACGGAGGTGGGCCAAACATGTTACGTTACTATTTTTTCGAGACTGTTGGAAAGAAGTCACAAAGTAAGTAAAATGTCTGCAAAATTGAAAAATATTTAGACGACAATTACATTTCAATCATTTACCGGCTGGATATTAATAAAAAGTTCAATTTTAAAATTTGGACCGAACTACATGTTTAAAAACAAAAAAATCTTCGAGATTAAATGCAAGCGTGTTGTATTTGAAAGTGAAACACAACTGAACTCTCCAAAGGTAGTACTTCACGTAGTACTTTTACATACCACTAGAGGGAATCTGTGAAACACCGAATCACTGATTTAGAAATTACCTATTTCCAAACAATTTTTTTTTTGTGGGGGGAACACAATTAAAAAAAAAAAAAAAAGGGTTCCTGCAGTCCTCCAACTCTTTTGGGCCTTTTCTTGAGAAGGATAAAAGCAAAGCCACAAAAGGGTGGCCACAACTACAGACAATTAACTTAAGCGCCAGCATTACTCCATTATCATAAGAATGCTGTTTGCATTGGGAAGGGGGGGGGTTGCGGGCTTGCGTTTGGGGGCTACGTCGGTTCTGCTGGATGCGGCCCAATGGAGCTTTTTAAAACTTTTTTTTTTTTAATTTAATTTGACACCGCCAGAAAGTGACACACAATACAAATCCACTAACTTGTTTATCATCCATTTTGGAGTCTGTACCGACTTAAACATTTATTTCTATCCTTGATCACCATGTTCTCGTGCTCGACAAGAGTAAAGGGAAAAAAAATCAACGTCAAGCACGCGTCCGATTAAAGCAGACGACGACCGTCTTACCTTCCAGGGGGTCAACCGCGGGAACCTTCAGCGGTATTTCAGCCCAGAATGGATGCTTCAACGATGACGAAGAACAGCTCAAGTTTGCAGGGCATTTGCATTGCTACGTTCTTTGGTGGGTCGTAGTAACCTGCGGGAGAAAGCGGTGCTTGTATGTGCTGCTTTAGGCTATGTCCACAGAAATGCGGTTATTTCAAAATCATTTATGGGGTTTGGGCTCACCAGTCACTCCAAACATTAGCTTCATTTTTTTTAATGTACTGTATTATATTCATAAATTTTTTTAACTACCGCTTTACAAGTGGACATAACCTAGTGAGACTCAGTCACACCACAAGACTGGAAAATTAAACTGCACAGACATGGGAAAGTCTCAACACAACACAAAGCGCACGCAGGCGGCGCAGGGCGAAATGAGTCTCCACTTAAGTCACACTTCAGTTATTTAATAAAAAGCTTTTTTTTTCTTTTCTTTGTTCCTTTTGAAACCATTTCGACAACGTCCGCTCCGACGGCAGTGAAAACAAATACGTTTTAATACCAAGGCGAGTCAGCAGACATTCAACTTTTCCTGAAACAAAAGGAACAGTGCGCTGGTGTCAGGAGGAGGGTGCTGTTTTGTTTTCGAAACGCTTCCTTCTTTTTACTGCAGTTGCCAGAGACATACAAATATAAATTTTGAACGGGTCGGATATATATATATATATATATATATATATAAACTTGGTGAAAGAATTTGTTACAAAGTGCAAACATTGAGGAATGGGAAGCGTTAACAACGGGCAAAGCTAATGATGCACAAAAAAATAAAATGTAAAAAAAAAAAAAATCATCAGTGAACTTTTAGCTGCATCGTCATAACGTCACCCTCACATTTGGGGTTCCTATGAACAAAAGGATGAACCTTAATTGAGAAGCTCCCAGACTATTAACATGACCAACACAGTCACCACCCGATGCACGCATTTCACTCAGTGGCTTTTCCTTACACACCAAAAAAAAAAACATTTTAAATCCCCACTAGAACGGCACCGTGATCAGTCTTTCAAAAGGAAGGTGAGAGGGGGGGGAGAAATTTGGGAAGACCAGTGATGAAAACAGGAATGTAAAATTATTTTGGGGGATAGAATGCAAAACTCCTTAAAAAATAAAAATAAAATGAAAAAAAAAGACCAAGATTCAACTTCATCCACCATTAATGTGACCTTCACTGAAAAAAAAAAATCTTGGGGGGGGGGGGTAAGAATAAATGAAAGAATGTGGTTCCACCCGCTTCCCAATTCTGGTTTCATCCCAATTTTTGATGGCAAAAAAGAGGGGTGTGTAGACTTTTTCTATCCACTGCACATAAATTCGAATAGTGTCGAAAAAAAAAAAAAGGGGCACTAATGTGATGCTCATGCGAGCATTCCGATAAGACACTTGGACTTGTCAAAAGTGTCAACGAGCATCTCGGAAAAGGAGATAAGTCATCTTAAGCCTTGCTTGAAAAGCACCTGTTGGGTGACAGGCCCCGCCCCCCCTCCGGCGATGACAAACTGACATGGTCACACACTCCCCGCAAAGCCGGTCACAGGGCGTACTCGCACGTTTTTCCGCTTGCGGTGAGCAATGCGGGAGTGAAACGCAAGTGCGGCGGCAGGGGGGGGACGGCGAAACGTTTTTCCCCGTCTTTTTCTCTTTCAAGAAAGCATCTCACGTGTGACGCCTGTTAGGGTGAAGCTTAGATTAAAAAAAAAAAAAAAAAAAAAGTTTAAAAAAAATCTAAACTGCATTTCAGGGGACAAACTAGGCCATTGTCATCAAAATTATATTCTTTAAATCCTCCCTTCTGCAAAAAAAAAAATAAAATAAAGGAACATAATAAATACCAGAGCCATAATAAAACAGATATGTACATTTTCAACATTTAAAAATGATTCCTTTCGCTCCAAAATGGACGTGGCACCCTAGAAAAACAAATCCAAGACAAAATCTGTTAACATTAGCGCAAAAGTGTTTGCTTTAGTTTCACATTCCCTCCTATGTTGAAATATAACAACGCATTGAACGGCATCAATGGTCAACTTTTTTTTTTTTCTCCTCATGTAAATGTATATGTTTTTTTTAAATGCGAAGGGGCCCTAGTGTGACACTGCTGGAAGCTGCTGCGAGGGAGGACGAGGGCGGTAAGAGCACTTTAAACACAGCCGCGCCGGGGTGGACACAATGCACACGGGACAAAAGACCGCGAAGAGAGTCTGCGTAAAAAGCGGCTTGATATAAAACGGGGAGTTAAAGAAAAAAAAAAAAAAGGAGGGAAGAAAGGTAGGTAGGAGGGTGAAGAAGCTGGTTAAAACCCAACTGAAAAGTTTGCAAGTCAAGGAAACGTCACAGGAGAAAAAAAAAAAAAAAAAAAATTTAAAGATGAAAAACTGATGCACCAGTCCCTGTCGTAGTTCCTTGTTAGCTGACCGGAAAGAAAACGGCAAGGAAACGGGATTCGGACTCCGCCGCCTCCGTTTTCCTTTTCCGTGCTCCAAAGTCGGGACGGGAGAGTGGAAAAAAAGCAGACCGGAACGTGCGGCCCAAGAGTTCCTCTAAGAGGCGGAACTAAATGGGAGACGTCGCTCCAACTGGGTCTGTCAGTGAGGGAGGGGGGGGGTGAGGGGGGTGATGAGGGTCATTGCCCGACATTCTACCAAACAGGTGTCAGTGATGCATCTTGGCCTGTGGGGAGAGGCAGACGGAAACAAGACGTTTCATTCACAGCGAGTTGTTTGTTTTCTCTCTCTCCACCCCGTACATTGTTGCAAAAGAAATGACGCGGATATGACAGACGGGGGCGTATTTCACCTCCAAACGCATGTTACTGCTTCCTACAGGGTCTGTCGTGGAGCAGCCAAGAGACGCTGGCTCGTCGTCATGACAACATGTGCCTTCGTTTTGACTAATAGCGCTGCACGATATGGACAAAATAATAATTGTCTCGCTTCATTGCAGTTTGTTTGAAGGAGTCTTACAGCAATCGACGCTAATTTTTGTTAGCCTGTCTATGGTGCTTCACATTATACGTTAGCATTAAGCTAGTGTACGTTTGTGAGATGAAAGATTCTCTTTTGTTTTAGGAGTCAGGGTAACAATAAGGTTCAATTTTAAAAATAAGTTTCGAGATGCTTTTAGTTTGTTTTTCCTTTTCAAGTGAAGAGGAAAAAAATCCAACTGGACAGCTCTGACGGCAGCTGGGGCGGCGTTTTCGTTGAGATTTGGTTTTAATATGGTCTCCGGCCAACCTGTCTTTGGGACTCGCTGTCGTTCCCAAAGAAGCCGTCCGCACCTCCCAGCCTGCTCAGCTTGTTGCCGCTCTTTCCTTCGTGCGGGCCGGCGCTCTTCCTCTTCCTCCCCTCTGCTTTTTGCCCGTAATTCAACGTTCCGGAGGAGGGGGCGGCTGCCAGCTCCCTGCTGGACGAGTAGGATATATTGGGGTTGCCAAGATCACTGGGGAGCAAACGAGGGGGAATTTGCCTTGAGATGACATTTAGTGACCCTTCGTGTACAAATGCCGCAGTCCGACCGAACTCGCATGACCTCATCGTTACCTGTGATGTGAACTTTGGCCAGCTTTGGTGAACCAGTGGGCGCTGTAGCTCCAAATACCGTTCCCCGCCTGACCGTGGTGTCCCTTTTTCCTCGCCGCCGCCGCCGCGTCCGAGCCCGCCGACGCTTGCGGCGGCGGATGATAGCCGGTCCCATTCCGGAAGGAGCAGGAGTACGGAGAGTTTTTTCTCTTAGCTTCCGCTGTAGAGTCCTCTCGCTCTTTGGTGGGGCGACTGGCTCTGTGCGCACCGTGACGGGAAGCGCTCAGAGTGGAAATTGGCTGAGTGGGATCTCTCAAAATCAAACCTCCGGGTGACGATGCGAGGGGAGGGATGGAGGGAGCGCAGGAGAGGGAACTGGACGGGGCGGTTAAAGGAGGACAGGCGTCTGACGTGGGAGAGCGAGGCGGCGCTTGCCTGGGAGCGCCAGAGTGCGAGAGGGAGTGCAGGCTCTCAGCAGCAAGAGGAACCTTTCTGGAACAAGATGCACAGGGTCTCTTTAAGGCAAGGACCGCCTCATAATCCTAAAGAAATACTAAAAAGCATCCTTTAAATGCCATCAGAAATAAAGTTATCCATTTGAGACAAAACAGTAAAAGTCACACATGTTGACATGAAAACTGGAATAAGAAGGATAAGTAAGAATTTCAAAAAAAAAAAAAAAAAAAAAAACCTATTTTTTGCCGC
>NW_017805122.1:1592625-1595837 GCF_001891065.2 Hippocampus comes | reverse complement strand
GACATGAAAACTGGAAAAAAAAGGAAAAATAAAAAATTCAAAAAAAAAAAAAAAAAAAAAATCTGATTTTCTGCTGCTTTATACAGGAAATATTTGCGTTCCAGAATAAAATTGCCCCTTTAGCTTCGCTCGTCAATTAAATTTGCCATCATCTTTGAAATGATTTGAACCTTTGTCGCCGGTCACCATCATTCCTTAATCATTTAATAACTTGAATTTAATGAGCTTTTTAAATATATTGACCTTGACTCTTAATACCTTTCACAGCTTGAGTCATTTCCATCAACTTGATTTTAAATCTTTCAAGACTTGACTTCTTTTCAATCTATAGTTTCTTTTCTTTATTTTCTCTTTTTTTATTATATGTATTCGTATGAATTTAATTCGCTTTGTACAACGTAACATTTAAAAATCCAACATTGAAGTGTAAAAAGTTGGGAGAATTATTATTATTATTATTTTTTTAAGAAGTTGATTTATAATAATGAAATTAACAATGGAACAAAATGATTTGTCAAACTGAATTTAAAAAAAAAGCAAGCTTATTCTCATAAGATTGTACTTTTCATTCTGGAACACACACTCACACACACACACACACACACACTGACCTCCACATTTGTGCGTTGAGGTGCTTGTCCACCATGTTCTGGAGCACCGCCCTCATCCGGTCCCACCGCCTATCAAAGACGTAGTGGCCTCGTCCCAGGAGCCTGCTGCTGAATATGCAAAACTGCATCCAGAAAAGGCAGACAGATAAGATTTGAGCCCAAAGTATGTCTTGGAGAATGTTCAACCCCCCCACCCCATGAACCAGCAACTTCAGAATGCGTCCATATTCACCCCTAAAGGCTGAGGGTGGTGGTGAGTGAAGTGGAAGCCGGGTCTGTGAGGATCGTCGGGAGTCGGTGCGTTGTCGTCACATTCGTCGCTGGAGAGCCGCTCGCTATCTCCGCTCGCCGCAGCTGTCGTCGTCGTCCGGGGCTGGGTTGGGAGCTCCGCGTTGGAGGGAGGGGCGGGGAAAGGCGGTGGGGCAGGAAAGGGTGCGGGGACTGGAGGCTGAGGTGTGGAGGGGGCCATGCCTGGAACCCTGCAGTGGGTACAAAAATACAACAGTGGAAAGTAATGAAGGAAAGTGGCTATCAAAATTTTTTTAAATTGCAAATCCAATTTCGATGTGAAGTGGCGGCTTGAAATATGAGCGATCATTTGAGATACAAATTAGGAAATGCAACCTCTGTATGGTGGAAGTGACCTTGTTTTCTATCAAACGAAAACAAAACAAAAAAAACGACGTGTGTTTCACGCTGTTCATGCACCCTGTAACCCGAAAACATGATCAGCTGTCCACTGTTGGAACCCCTGCCCCTGAAAGGGGTAAAACAGTCCGCTACAAAGTTTTGCCTTGGGAATGCCCACTTGGCTTCTTGCTAACAATGCGGGGCTACAAAATAGCATCAATGTGACGGTGTCACCATTACGCAATAGTGGTTTTTTTTTGGGTACAAATGGTGCCTCAACACACATAGACAGACAATTACAACAATACACAGAGTCATATTCTTTATCCTCACCCCAAAAAAAAGTGTCCAATGTTGCTACTGCGCCTTACCCAAGGAAGCGACGGTACGTGTGACAGTCGTAAAAAGTATGGCGCGATAGTTCAGAGTGCTCTCAAAAGGGGAGGCTGGAAGGGATGAAGAGCGTTTTCGGTCCATCATCCTACCTGGGTATGTGCGCGTTTGCCAGCTTTAACTTGAGCGTGGACAGCGGGCGGCCGTTGGGGCAGGGAGGCTTGCTGAGACAGACGGCGTCTTGCGACGAAGCGCTCGGGCTGCAGCCGTCCTTGTCCTTCTCCTTCTCTCCCTCCTTCTCCTTGGTCCTGCCTCTATGTTCGGCCAGGAGGACGTCGAAATGCTTCCTCCGGCCGGGCACGGCTCGGCGGTGGGTTAAGGAGTGAGTCTGCAAGTCGATGGAAAGTAAAGGTTCTAATTGGGTACTACTAAATGCCCGACATAAATCAAGCTGTATTGTATTGTATTCCCTTTAGCGCGGCTCCATCTAGTGGTGCAACCGCAATCACTATCGCGCGATTCTACGCGCCCGATAATGCGGTGCGCCCTAGATTTGAAAACAGTTTTCCACTACTGCCGACAGGTTGTCGATGTACCGAACAAATACTCGAGTGTGTTTGGGAAGTGGCGGGGTGATACCTTGCAGGTGAGGGAGCGTGTACACGGCTGTTTGGTCTCCGGGTCCTGAACGCCACAGTGCTTATCTGGGTCAAATATTCTTCCTGTTCAAAATAAATCCATAAAATTTAAATAATAATAATAATAATAATAAATAAATGAAAGCATACGTTGAAGTGCTATTTCGAAATGCGACGGTGATAAATGAGCATTTACGATTTCACCCCATCTGCTTTAGTTGCTGCAACGCATATGAAGAAGGGGGAAAAAAAAAAAAAAAAAAAACAAGCAGAACTTGGCGGGCTCGTTGAGCAAAAGTGGGAAAATAAACCACATTCATTTGAATTCCAAATTGGTCGGCGTGTTTTGATTACATCTCACGTGTCAACAAGTAAGGGCCGAAAGCTTTAAAAAAAACACAAAACAAACAAAAAAAACAATAAATAAAAGCACACCAGGGAGGCCTCTGTGATTTTCCTGTGCCAACACCAGCAACACAGGAAAAAAAATAATTAAAAATATGAAATCATGACTCAGAAATCGAGGGAGGGCCGAGTGAGAGAGGGGCAAAATATGGAGGAAGATCTCGGACACTGAGCGGTTGTAAGAATAGAAGTTCACAGAATTGGAAATCTGGCGGCGGGAGACAGAGAGAGAGAGAGAGCAGTGATAAGAGTCAAGAGTGAGAAAGTCTCCCTCTGCCTGTCACGGCCATCTTGTCCGCAGCCAAATATTCGAGCTGGACGCTCTCCAGAGGTTGCCGAGATTAAGAATGAGCGTGTGAATTTCTGAGCGCGCACGCGCACAAAAGCGCAAGGGATTCCGCTCTCAAAGCCGGTCGAGGGAACGCAACTGCCGCGAAGACGCCGGAGCAGAAATAAGAAGGACGAACCTGAGAGTCTGTTGTGTGACCTGGAAGAAGCCTTGGTGCCATTCGGATTCTTTTTCTCGGACGGCGACGGTGATGACAGGTGAGGGGCCGTCCGGTGAGCGGGCGAGGGAGCCGGGGAGGGCGACGGC
>NW_017805122.1:1587248-1592611 GCF_001891065.2 Hippocampus comes | reverse complement strand
GCGGGTGCTTGAGGGGGGACGAGGAGGGCGAAGACGACGGGGCCGAGAGGCGGACTTGCGAGGCGGAGTTTGCTCGGCTGAGGCACGGCATCTTCTCCAAGCTCACCACTGGAAGAGACACACTGGAGGGAATAAAAAACGGGGAATCGTCATGCAGTTCCAAACAAAAAAAAAAAAAGTTTGTGATTTCAAAAGTGCATTTGACAGTACGAATATTCACAACAGTCAAAGTGGGAGTTGAGCGTGTACGGCGCGCACCATGGCTTGCTCCGAGCCCCCTTCGGAGGGTAGACGGCGAGCGGCGCTTTGCTGAAGCGCGAGTGAGGATAGTCTTTGGGGATCCGAAAGGCCATGGCGTCCCCGGGACCGCCCGCCACGGCGGGCGCCTTGGCCTTCATGAGGACCAGCGAGCTCCTGGAGGGGACCGAAGAGCCGTGGCGCTTCTCTGAAACGAGACAAAAACGCGGAGACCGTGCATTGTTGACTCATTCACTCCCAAAGACGTTTTGAAACGTCTTTTCAGACTTGGTCCTAGAATTGGCAGGTACCGATTGAGTTCAAAGGACCGACGGCGTCCTCCCCCGCTGCCAAACGCCACCGAGAGCGCGCGCCGTGCCAACTCACCGCAGCCATCAATTAGAAATACATTTGGAGCGGAATGCGGGCGTGGCGAGCCCAGAAAGCGGGCAGGGGGGGGGGAATCAATCGAGAGAGGAGCGCGCACTTACGGTTCTTGCTATGCATGTCTTGGTGGGGGGGGCAAAGTGGGGAGGGGACGGAGGGGGGATGCGGTCCAGGATTCTTGCTCTCTTGTCTCACTGGGACGCTAAACCCCGACTACCTGAATGAAGGGACACAGAGGAAACGGGAAGAGGGAAAGTAAAAATAAACAAGCGGACAGACTGCGTCGTCGGAACGCGACGGGGACGTGAGTGTCGTGTGTGTGGATGGCAGGTGAGTAAACAGGCGAGTGGAAGCCGAGGACCGAAGGCAGCTGGATTCCGAGTCGCGAGATCAAAGTCCACAGTGGCAATTGGCAGGTACGCGGACGCCGTTTCGGTTTCGGCGCTCGCGTGGGTGAGACTCCGCCCCGGCCGCATCGGTTCGAGTCGCGGTTGGGGAATTCGCTGTAGTGATTTACGATCGACGGGCGGCGGTCAGGGCGAGGTCACCGGGCCGCTTAACTGCAAGGACGCCTCGGCGACGACGCCCTCTTGCCTGCCTGTCGTTATGGCGATGCGGCGAGCCGAACCGGCTGACGATTGGCCCGGTCCGGGTGCGTGATGAGCGAGCTCGGCTGGCTCGTTTACACAGAGGAAGGCCAGGGGGTGTTGCGAGCTGCGATCAATAGTTCGGGGAGGGGGGGGGGCGCAAATGAAGACTGTGAAGGGATTGAAATAACACCAAAGTGGCAGCAGGAAAACAAAACGTCGTTCTTGCGCCTACTTTTGCTTACTTTTGACAGCCGAGAGGCTCCAAAATTGGAACCAAAAATAAATAAAAAATAAAAATCGATGCACAACATCAAAGCCTATTTGAGCGGCAGTTTGACTGTCGTATATTTTGCTTTATTTTTTTTGTGCGCCCAAAACACCCGACAAGACAGCAAGCAGCAAGTGGCACTAAAATAAGAATGGGGGTGGGGGGGGTGGGGGGAACCAAAGCAAATTTAAAAAAAAAAAAAAAAAAGGAACCATATTTTGATTTATTGGGAATGGGCGTAAAAATAAACACGTTTGCGTAAAACAACTCCAAGCCGACCGAAGCAAGTGTGTGTATGCCTGACCCTGACGGGGAGGTCAAGCAGGAAAGCAGACGCTTTGTCCGTGCATTCGAACGAACGGATCACGACGTGGCGTCAAAACATCCAGAGCGGAGGGTGGGGGGGAGAACAGAGCCGACCACGTCGCTCGCGACGGTGGCAACAACAACGGGAAGAAACGCGCGGCTGCATCGTTCACCTGCGGCCGGAGCATTTTTGGGGAATGCGTGCGTGACGCGCTCGAGTCCGCCCCGTAATTTGAATTTGAAGTCAGGACTCCAACACGCCTCATGAATACAAACTTCACGTGCGCCGAGCGACGACATCGTGTTGGTTCACGCGCCACGTGTGTGTGTGTGTGTGTGCGCGCGCATGTATTCAGAGTGCGTTTTAGACCTGTTGTTCGCCCCCCCCTCCCTGCCAATTGTGTGCGTGTCAGCAAGCAGAACCGCTGCAACCAAGGCTCGGAAGGGGGGTGCTGTAGGAGCAGGGACAAAACAACAGTGGCTGCCGGGAGCCTGCGTCGATGTGTGTGTTGGTGTGTGTGCGCGCCCTCACAATACCACTGACCTCTTTCCGCGGAGAAACTGAAAGTAAGAATGCGTGCGCATGCAATTATGACGGAGTCTCTTTTCTCTCTCAGGAAGCAGTGTGTGTGTGTGTGTGTGTGTGTGTGTGTGTGTTGGAACATGTGCCGGAAGCAGCATCAAGGGGGGGGGGGGGGGGGGGGGGGGGGGGGTCGTTGAGAGCGAATCAAGTCGCAATCTGTTAGCACCGATGACGGTGTAAAGATTCTTAATTTGGGGCATGCAGATTCGATGGGGGCGGGGGGTGCTTTGCTCAAGGGCAGACTAAAATCGGGAAGAGCAAAGAGGGATATATTTTGTTCAATTTGAGAGCAAATGTGGACAACTTGAGCCACGTGTGGGGGGTGAGCTTGACGCGATCAACGCCGCACTGAATCTATTGAAGGGCGCGGCTGTCAAATATTTTGAGAATTGATTCGTCTCATGATTATGGCATCAATTAATGAGAGGGGGAAAAAAATATTTTGCATGATTAATTAAACAATGACGTGCGGCCCAGGTATAATTTTTGTCGACTTGTCCTCATCCTCACATTCTACAAACGTATGCGAGTTTTGACCATGGATGTCTTTCAAAGGTGGAGCCTGGCCCGGTGAGTGACGTGGGTGTCAACGGATGAGAGTGATTAATACGCCGACTGATTGAATCGGACGATTTGAGTTAGGGCTTCAAAATTTTTTTTAAATAAATCAGCAAAAACGTACAGTTATTTTTGGCTTTTTTTTTTTTTTTTTAAACATATTCAGATATTGAATGTGTTCACCGAACTATTTCCGAGCCGAATGGGGAGAGAAAATATGTTTTGTTTGTTAGCATGTGTGCAACCCCACTTCAGGGATTTACGACCATAAATATTAAATGTCGACGACTGTCAGCACCTTGTGGGGGGTGGGGGGGGGTCAATAAAAATCACTCTACACGCGGTTCATCTTACCGTAGTGTGTGAGGAAGCCCTGAGGGGTGAGCACCTGATTGCAGACATGGCAGACAACGAGATGAAAGTCCTCCAGCACTGGAAACAGACGGCGGCAGCGGAGGATCCCTGAGGAGGGCGGCGAGAAGCAGGCGTCAACACACAAAGCGGTCGATGGGCGACTTCCTGACCAACATCCGTATACAAACGCAGGATGAACGCGACGGGCAGATTCGGGTCGTCGTTTTGAACGCATCCACATTTAGTGAGAGGTGCCGAAAGCGACGAGTTACTCTAAGTTCCTGTCTGCATTGAAAAGACAAAGACTGGCTGACTTGTTGCGAACTAACCTGAAGCCCCAAATTCATTCCACAATTCCAATTTCTTCACCGTCGAATTTCAAATCAGGTTGTTTTTTTTTTTACAACTTTTTTTGATAATTGCAATTTACTCGCTGCCATGACACGCACCCTTTCATTCCGCTGACTTCTTGGGAGTCAGAACAATTTTTATTCTTTATTCCCACCCCACTCCCAACTATTACAAAAAACAGCGCAGCACGACATGAAGCCATTCCAACACACAAAGACGACCTGTGGGAAGCGCAACGGAGCTGGGGAACACTTGCAAGGTTTGTTTTCCTTGCTGCTTGCCAGTCGGCATGTACAGTTTCACTCTGGCTCCGACTGAGGAAGATTTAAGCATGGTCGTGACTGTGTGTGTGTGTGCGTGTGTGGGTCGGGGTGGTATTTGACCAGCCGGTGTGAAGACTTTCCCCAGCCGCGTGTTTATTTGCGCGCGCATGAGGGCTGCGGCTTGGCGGCGGTTCAAGAGCGTGACGTGCTGCGCCTGGGAGTATTTATACCTCACAAGGTGCGAAGGAATTCCAAAACTGGTTCAAGAGCCCCCCCGCCCCCCACACACACAAATATGCAGTTAAAATTTCACATTTTTCTTTTCATAATTTATACAATAATAATAAATACCGGAATGGCAATTACTTCCTGTCATTGTGTCGAGGAATCATGGAAAATGTAGTCCTACTAACGCAAAGCATTTATTTTAAGTGTCCTTCATTTGAATATTTTTTTAAACTGTTTGGCTTGCATTTGGCATTTTATTTTTGCTAAAAGTAAAAATGTATACACCCCAAGGCTCTCTTAGTATGTCCTACTTCGAAGCTGTCGTAAAATGAAGGGAGCTGTCGAAAAAGTATGGCATTGACGTAAACATAATAAAGGAGACGCATGGATCACGGAGCAACAACTTTTCTGACCATGCTGGCTCGGTTTGACGTCGTTTTTAATGTCTTAATCATTTCTGTGATAAAAAGCGACTCGAGTAAAATAGGGACAAAAGTCGAACAAAAATGTAAATATTTTTGTCTTGGACCCCCCTTTTTTTTAATACGCCGCTGACTGTAAACAAAGTGCATTTAATAGTTTTCAAAAGCACAAATGCTCTCTCTGAACTACGATTATCTCGACCTGTTGCCAGTTCGGTCTCCGAATCCGAGTCGAAGTGCAACTTGAAGCAGCGACAGACGACCACGCTGCAACAAACAAGCCATCCCCGCAGCTTAACGCGACAACTTCAACTCCCCCCCGCCCCCCACCCCAAACTCACCTTCTTCATTGACACCGCAAAACTCTCCGTGACACTTCTCCAAAAGCGATTCTGCGTGGAAACAAACAAACCCAAAAAAACTGTCAAAGCGAATTAAATAAAAAGACACATTCCAAACTTGCGCACGCATACTTTGACACAGTGGTTAGCATTAGCTTGCTAGCAATAGCTGCCACCCCCCCCCCCTCCAACTCGCTGTCAAAAAAAAAAGCAGCTACCAAAACTTTCAAGTAGTGCATAGTTCCAACATAGCTTCGGTGTAGGAGTCAAGTGGGCCGAAAAAACACGCAGCGTCAATGTTCGCCTCGCAGCTTCGGGGAGTGCGTGGCCCACAAGTCGGGCTCTCCATTGGCCATTTGGCAGTCGTCTTTTTTGACAGTTACTTGGCTGCTTTTGACAGACGCTGCGTGTTGGTGGAGGAGGCGAGTCAATCACAGAAACACTTGGCGGCTGGAGGGTGCGGGGAAAGCGCGGG
>NW_017805122.1:1572571-1580752 GCF_001891065.2 Hippocampus comes | reverse complement strand
AGTGGGAGGGAGGTGGGGGGGCGGGGTGGGGGAACACTTCCTGACACTTTGCCCGCAAAAAGACAAGCGTCAACGGCCGCGCGCGTTGGTAACTTACCGTCAACGAGACGTAGTTGAACCGCACCGACGAACGAAGACCAAGGCTCGCTGAGGAAGCTATCCGGACTTGGGATGAGGCGAGCCAGTGTCGCCATTGCTCTTCCTCCTTGTTGCTTTGCCGCGAGCCGTCCTTCCTCTCTCGCTCTTTCGTTCGTTCGCACGCAGGAGGCGTGGAACGAGTCGGTGACGTCATCTCCGGCACCCCTCGGAGGTAATCGGCACATCGTCGAAGGGTTGGAGTGACAATCGAGTGCCGAGACTCGGTGAGGTCAGAAGTTCAGCGTGGAAATGAATGGTTTCTTCTGGAATTTGTTGTTGTTGTAGTAATCAAATTATTTAAAAAAGTCTCAGTTTATTGTTTGTAGTATGGAGATATAACTGTTAAATCAATACTGTGTATATCATATTTAGTTCAAATCCTAAAAATGATGTGAATGACATGACCAAAGGCAAATCCAGTTCTCGAAGACTTTCAAATTTATCAACGAAAAAGTGCTGAACAGAGACATTTCTGGACATTAGTAAAGTTCTTCAAAATCCTTCTTGAACATTATCATCGAAAAAAATGTAATCATTTCAACGCTTCGAGTATTTTTGAAACATTTTGAAATAATTGACATCATCACTGTCCACTGAATCTCTTTTGCATCCTCCACAACCGACACTGACAGCAGCGGTCTGTGAAATTAAGAAAATGGGCTGTTGGGAATCAATGAAAACAATTCCATGGAACAAAAATTTAGGTTGTAAATAAAGCCCAGTACAGTATTTATGCTACTTTTTTCATTTACCGGGAGCCAGTTTCACAAAATAAAGGCTTCCATGTATTTTACTGCGCTGACCTCTTGTGGCCAAAATAAGCAACTTCACTTTATGAGGATGCATGTGAAACAAGCAATTTTTTTCTGAGTTTACGCAATGATGCTGGCAAGAAAATATTAACACTGAATATTTATACATATTTAAATTGTATTGCAAGGGGGGGAAAGTCATAAAGCAGTCAAAAGATTTAAATGGCAAAACAAACGAAATGCATAGGAGCCATTTGGGACACAGCATGTGCAGGAGGGGCCATCACCAGTATGACCCCGCTCCTGCACATCTCGTCTTTTATTCGGCATCTATATCTACTTCCATTCTAAACAAACGGATATCAAAATGTATTGGAAAGAAACTTCGCAATGCAAACAACAAGCAAGAAAATTGACAAAGGAAAAAAAAAACAGTGAATGGAACATAACATGAAATTATTCAATGAGCTTCAAGGTGCATGCTTTTGAAAGGCTGCTGTAGAGCGTCTCGTTGTCCACCACGAGTGTGTGCACACCATGGGGTAAAAAGCACCACGGGAAAAGAATGAGGAGACTTCGACTTGATTGCCGCAGTCTGGGCCTGTTTAATTTTTGGAGGATGTGGTTTACTCGAGGTATTTGATTGACAGCTGAGCGGCGCGTGGTTTTAGCGCATTCAGCGGCTTGATTTTTTTTCATTCATTTGAAGCCTCATTCTCGATACGCGCCGATTGTTTTGATCGTTCAGGATTTGTCAGGCTAGTTCATAACACGCTTATCCGGTGTGTCAAATTTAGAAGAGATTTATTTTTACTATACGCGGCCTTTAGATAATCCTGGCATTAAAAAAAAAGCCACAAACAGATTCAATAACCGCACGCAGCGAGCCGAGCACCCTTTCTGAAGTAAATAAAGGCGGGCAAAATCTAACCATTTCAATGCATTCAAAAGCCAGGAGAGCCTCATGAATGTTCTTCATGAAGAAACAGAAAAAAAAGCATCCTGACCTCATCAACTTCTCTGCAAAAAAAGAAAATTATGCACAACAAAATTCAGCACGGACGTAAATCTTAAAAAAATTGAGTTGTTAGGCGTCAATATGAGTACCTTCCCCTTACTAGGACAAGTCGAGGGATCATAACAGTACCCGAATGATGACTTTCTTTGGTCAAGCTACAAAATAAACACGAAAGGCATGTTTTGCGATCAGAAAATAGAAATTTGATATTCTAAAAAGCATTGGTGCAAGTAGGGTTTGTTTGGGCACAAAAACGCCAGTTTGTCAATTGCGGTGTGTGTGTGTGTGTGTGTGTGTGTGTGTGTGTGTGTGTGTGTGTGTCTGCTAGATAGCTGCCGGAACCTGCTGCCTCCCCGGTCCCGGTTGGGTTGAGATTTTCTGCGAGTGCCAGCGAGTCTCCTTGTACACGAACCAGGCGTTGCCAGCCCACACGAACATGTTGAGGTAGCCAAATACCTGAAAACATTTACGCGGGGAGGGGGGATGGGGGGATTTTTAAAAGACAAAAACAAAGCATTTTTCAATCATAAGTAATGATTTGTTGGCTCATTATGAGCTTGCTCGTGTCGATTCCAAGCGAAAAATGAAAGTGTTGTTGCTCAGTGTCTCATGACTGTGTGAGTAAGGAAGCATGTGGTGAAGAAACTGAGGGGGGGGCACTTTTGCATAAAATCCAATTGATGGCGTTCTTTTAAAAAAAAACAAAAACAAACAAACATTACATCTCCAAATATATTTTGTATTCAATAAGTATCAATTGCACGCCACTCATTCTGCCTAGCAACAAGGCAGGGCTGCACAAATGTCACATGACCGGGAAATGAGTTCAGCTAGAGAACGCAGTTTTTTTTGTTTTTTTTTTAATCGATTGTCTCACCACGGAGATGTTGAGCGTCCGCAGGTTGGCGAACTCAGTGACCTCGCAGGTGATGTTGCTCCCCTTGCAGAGCGCCAAGGTGGCGCCGATGCCTTCGGTGTCCGTGGCGTCCTTGATGTTCTGCAGACCCTTGGCCCAGGCCGACGAGCACACCAGCCACAGGAACACGATGACCGCCGTGATCACAAAGTCCTAGAAGCGGTCGGCGCATTCATTCATTGCTTCGTTCCCGCACCGAACAGCTGAACTTTATTCGAGCAGGGGGTGTGTCCACCGCTTGCTACTCTTGAACATGACAAGAGATGCAAAAGACTCACCAAAATGGGTCCAAAGTCAGAGTTCTTGTAAACGTGCATGTAGCCCAAATAAACCAAAAGGGCGGCCATGCTGTACAAAAAGCAGAAAATGGCGACGCCCACGAAGAACTCGGCCGCCGAGGACGAGTCTCCCATCAGGTACGTGGTGCTGACGGAGTGGTTACATAGCGTGGAGTTGCCCTCGATGAGCGGCACCTGGCTTAACCTGACGCACGAAAAACACCAGGTCGGAGTCGGGCTTGACCGATTAATCATCCGGCTCATGACAATCAACCGATTCTCACCTGAAGGGATAGTGGAAGTTGACGTCGAGCGTTTCGTTCCTGCCATCGCCGCAGAAGACGGACAGGATGTTCTTGGCCGCGAAGCCGCCGCAGCTTCCGAAAGCGAATGTTGCCGTGAGCTGTTGGGGACAACAATGTGTCAGAAGCTAATTAGTTCGCTAAAAGTACCGGACACCCCCGAAACAACCTTTTTAATTTCCTGTAGATACCACAAAATGTCAGCACTTGTCTATTAGACAGGGCTATGGCCTGACTAAATGAAATTCCTCCTCTCACTTTGACATAGCTCTTTAGCAACAAGATGTCTAAATATGGTGGCAAAGCAATACTTTCGTTTTAGACAGGGCTATGGCTTGACTAAATGAAGTTCCTCCTCTCACTTCAACATAGCTCCTCCACACCACGATGCCCCAATATGGTGGCAAAGCAATACCTGTACTTTCATTTTAGACATGGCTTTGGTCTCATCAACATCAACAGAGAATAAGGGAGTTTTTCTTCAAACCAAAGTTAAAGTCACATTTTCGACAATCCAATTCATTCTGCAGCATTTCAGTTCGGCGTCTGCTCTTAAGCACCCCCGCCCGAGTTGGGCCGAAATTGCATTCTCACGTTATCTTTGATGGTCTCGAAGGCATGCTGAGGACTAAAGTGTCTCCTTGGAGAGCATTCCACTGCGGAATTCCCAGCAGGAGCGGGGGCAGGATGCGATTTAGCGCGGAGGAGACCATGTGATGCGGGCGCACAAACGCCATTCTTTGGAAACGGGTTTGGAGAAGTCAGACGGAGGGTATTTGTATTTTTAGGGGATTTGCATTTTTGTGAAATGACAAAATGGGTCAAATTTTGCCGAAGAGCATGTAAGGGTTAAGGGTGTGTTCCGTTTAAAAGTGCTGCTTTAGCATTTTAGCTTCAGGCCTCAAGAACCACACACACACACACACACAAACACACACACACACACACACACACACACACACACACACACACACACTAAGAGGCCTCGAACCAGATGTTTCTCCATATGTCACCGGCCCCTGTGCGCTTCCTGCTTAAACGCTTATTTTGCCCCCCCCCCCCATTAAAAAAACGTGAAGCCACATGGAGCACATATGGGACGACAACATGGCGGTCAGCATCCTCCCGACGTCCATGCATCCAAGACTTCCTGTTTACATTTGAAGTCTTTGAATCTCCGGAAGCCCACTTCTCGATACCGAATGACGACATCGTGGGTGTTGTTTCCCAGCTCATCAAACGACATAATTCGGACTTTCACAATCAACATGTGACCCCAGTGCATAACGTGCGGCTCCATTCGGAGGAAAAATGCCATCAAGTCAGACGAAGGAGCCGACTCATTGCACACTTTAACCCAGTTGGGAGTCAAACATGTCTTTGGAATGAATCTCGTTCACTCTATTCGTACAAATATGCGGTACCTATATGAGCTATTTCCGCCTGACTTGTTATTCCACGAGGTGAATTATTACTGAGCGTGGTTTTAATCTGTAACTGTGTCACTTGACGGGCAGGAAGCTGGTGAAATACGCAAAAGTCGTAACAAGCAGCACTTTTGCGTTCAGCTAGCTTAATGCTAACACACAATGCAAATCACCATTGATAAGCTGATCAAAAGCATCGGATAGTTACGGCGCGATAAACCTTAAGCAATATGTTTGAACACAAACAGTGCGTTAAAATGTATCAACACTATAACAACACTCACAGGTATAGATTCTTTATCTTCGGCAAACAAATATACGAATGTTACTGCGGTTTACTGAGTCACTCGCAGTAGTTTGACTGTACGCTGCCCCCTGCTGGCCACGTTGTATTTAATAACGATGCAAAAAATGTTTAATTCATTACATTATTTCATGTTTGAAAAAACTTGGGATTATAGACTCTTTTTCTTTAGTCTGTCACTGAATAAGATGCTTCTCATCAAATTGCATCGACAACAAAAGTCAAGAAAACGGTCCAAAAACTTTTTATTGCTACTTTAGCGAGTAGTTTAGTTGAGGAAGGAGAGAAAGAACCGCACCTCCTTGTCCTCTGGTTCTGACCCACTTACTTAACCACACACACACACACACACACACACACACGCGTATTAAGCTTTTAACAAAGAACTCTCTTACCCACTCCACAAGTTTGACGAAGCCCAGCGGCTCCTTCAGCGGGGACAAGTTGAGCCGAAATCCGGTCATCACGACTTCGGTCCAAAAACCTTTTTGACGAAGGCGAGCCCCGGACTGTGTTAGAATCGGGGATGTTGGTCCCACACAGAGGCAAAAAAAAAAAAAAAAATTTTTTTTTTTTTTTTTGCCTTTGTGTGGGACCAACATCCCCGATTCTAACACAGTCCGGGGCTCGCCTTCGTCAAAAAGGTTTTTGGACCGAAGTCGTGATGACCGGATTTCGGCTCAACTTGTCCCCGCTGAAGGAGCCGCTGGGCTTCGTCAAACTTGTGGAGTGGGTAAGAGAGTTCTTTGTTAAAAGCTTAATACGCGTGTGTGTGTGTGTGTGTATGTGCGCGCGTGCGGCGCGCGCACACACACACACACACGCGTATTAAGCTTTTAACAAAGAACTCTCTTACCCACTCCACAAGTTTGACGAAGCCCAGCGGCTCCTTCAGCGGGGACAAGTTGAGCCGAAATCCGGTCATCACGACTTCGGTCCAAAAACCTTTTTGACGAAGGCGAGCCCCGGACTGTGTTAGAATCGGGGATGTTGGTCCCACACAGAGGCAAAAAAAAAAAAAAAAATTTTTTTTTTTTTTTTTGCCTTTGTGTGGGACCAACATCCCCGATTCTAACACAGTCCGGGGCTCGCCTTCGTCAAAAAGGTTTTTGGACCGAAGTCGTGATGACCGGATTTCGGCTCAACTTGTCCCCGCTGAAGGAGCCGCTGGGCTTCGTCAAACTTGTGGAGTGGGTAAGAGAGTTCTTTGTTAAAAGCTTAATACGCGTGTGTGTGTGTGTGTGTATGTGCGCGCGTGCGGCGCGCGCACACACACACACACACGCGTATTAAGCTTTTAACAAAGAACTCTCTTACCCACTCCACAAGTTTGACGAAGCCCAGCGGCTCCTTCAGCGGGGACAAGTTGAGCCGAAATCCGGTCATCACGACTTCGGTCCAAAAACCTTTTTGACGAAGGCGAGCCCCGGACTGTGTTAGAATCGGGGATGTTGGTCCCACACAGAGGCAAAAAAAAAAAAAAAAATTTTTTTTTTTTTTTTTGCCTTTGTGTGGGACCAACATCCCCGATTCTAACACAGTCCGGGGCTCGCCTTCGTCAAAAAGGTTTTTGGACCGAAGTCGTGATGACCGGATTTCGGCTCAACTTGTCCCCGCTGAAGGAGCCGCTGGGCTTCGTCAAACTTGTGGAGTGGGTAAGAGAGTTCTTTGTTAAAAGCTTAATACGCGTGTGTGTGTGTGTGTGTATGTGCGCGCGTGCGGCGCGCGCACACACACACACACACACACACACACGCGTATTAAGCTTTTAACAAAGAACTCTCTTACCCACTCCACAAGTTTGACGAAGCCCAGCGGCTCCTTCAGCGGGGACAAGTTGAGCCGAAATCCGGTCATCACGACTTGGGTCCAAAAACCTTTTTGACGAAGGCGAGCCCCGGACTGCGTTAGAATCGGTGATGTTGGTCCCACACAGAGGCAAAAAAAAAAAAAAAGTGGGAGTGATTTGACAGCGTGACGTGTTCTGCTGGTTAACACTGCAAAAAATCAGCACTGAGAAAAAAAAAAGGGACGAGAGAGAGAAAAGTTTGACGATGGATTCTGTCGATGCGGTACCGAATCCCCGAGAAACTTTTTACAGTACAAACAACAAACAAATTAGCTCGGCATTTTTTCCAGCGTGACGTCTGACAGGCACAGAGAGAATTTGATTTTATTTGTTACAGTTCCTCACATTCGCCTTGCGATGGAACGTTCCAGACAATATGTAAAGCCCCCCCCACAAGTTTGAATTTCGTACAGTCTACATTTTTGTGGCTCGCGAGTTGAGCTTCAACGATGGCGAGGAGGTCATATGACAGCTAGCGCAAAAGAAAAATATTCTTCCAGTTATTAAAAAAAAGGAAAGAATATCGAAGTATTACCGAACACGAAACATATTCGCCGGCCACATCACGAGTATTCGAATTAAGTTGCTGTGACGTCACAACAGTCACACCCTTTTCATTTAAAAAAACACTTTCGCTACTAATTTAATCGACTTGAAAATTTCGAACTCTTTGCTTTAAACAGACGTTTGCTTATTTTCTTGAAAGGTTAAACATTCCGGATGCGAGAAAATATTTTTACGGACGCAATCTGTTGTGAGGAAAGTATAGCATCCGGCGCTAAATCAGAAACCATGCATAAAGGTTTCTGCTCGGTAAAAAACAAACGTCACCCCCCCCCCCCAACTAAAACAGAAAAAAAAATCTGAATGAAACATGTTTGAAAACTCACTACTATTTAAGACATATGAAAGTATTAGCCTTTTAGCATGACGCTACATTTCACCAACAACGTCACTATAGTAACATTGCACTACTAGGAAAAATAGTCGATCTATTACAATTGGACTTCGACTAAATATTTAATGAAACCCAGAAAAACAATTTTGACAGGAAAACTTGTCCCCTGAAGTCAAATTCAATGCCTTTTTCATTGCAGTGGACATTTGAACAATAATAAAGAGAATTTGAAAAAAAAAAAAAATAATCGACAGGCGGCTTGTTTAATCGTCGTGTAGTCGACAAAGACAACGATATGG
>NW_017805122.1:1558528-1571953 GCF_001891065.2 Hippocampus comes | reverse complement strand
CTTTGAAGGGGACATTTAAAAAAAAAAAAAAAGAATTGAAAAAAAAAAAAAAAAAAAGAATCGACAGGCGGCTTGTTTAATCGTCGTGTAGTCGACAAAGACAGCGATATGGGTTCCTTTAAAAGTGTCAGTGAGCTTCCGGGACAACAGATACGCACAACGGACGTCGAACAACACACGGATAGAAATAACTCACGAACACTTGATCATCCATAATACAACACACACACATTTGCATGACGTTCGTCCGAACGGTCAAGCAGATTTGGATATTTGTGTTGGTACAAAAAAAAAGGGTATAACAAAAATATCTCGCGTGGTCGTCTCTTGCACCGCCTCCAACTTGACCACCGTCTGCTTTCAGTCAAACTAGTTGTCGTATGTACAGAAGAGAAAGGCAGTTATCTGGCCACACCGTCTGTAAAGAATATTTACTGCAATGAGGTAAAAACAGTCGATAAATCAACATGAAGCACTCAAAAACGCGGGCCCGTAATGAGACAAAGCAACAATAAACTGCGAGGTGATTATTTTTGACAGTAGTTGTAAAATCAAACAAAAAAAAAGGTGCCCTCCTTCAAAGTATGAGTATGGTAATTGGGCGGTTTCATCCGCTCGCCGTCAATCACGTGTGATGGACCCGAGCGGGTGACGTCACAGGTCTCCAGCCATGCTAATGCTAAATGCTAATGCTGGGGGGCCCTGATTTTATAAATAACATGCAGCAGAGGGAGGTGTGGGTCACGGACACTAAAAGAACATTTATTGACTTTTTTTTTTTAATTTGAAGAGCAGGACGACACCGCCAATACGCGATGAAAAATCATCTCGGCAAAATAAGAATTTAAAATGAGTTCTGCAACTATTTGGTGGTGTTAATTACCAGTGTGAACGGATCATGGTGTCATTTTTTTGGGACCATTTCCAATTAAATTGCTCTTAAAAATGGGTCTCGCTTGTTTCGGGCTGCCCATAGACTTTATTTTTTCAACGTCCTTTATATCCACGTACTAGTACAGTCTATGTTCTCACTCAGTGGACAATTTTGGCATACTCGTAGAAAGATCACCCCCCCCCCCATACTAGTGTCACTTTTGGCCTACTAGGACACAATTAAACTTTTCTAATCACCAACAGTGCTAAACTAGGCTACTAGTAGTTTCCTCGAGGTTTGATTGCATGTCCAAGCCGGTTCGTTGGATACCTGCAAGGTCACCAGCTCGCCGCGTCCATTTGCTCAACTTGGGCTTGCTCAACTTGGGCGATCTGAGGATACACAATAAATACCTTGCTCGTGGAAGGAGAAAAAAAAAAAACATCCCAGATAAGAATTTGCATAAAGGAATACCACACGGAGATGTAAGACACTCACGCATCAGCGACACTCAAACACACACACAGCGAGGAAGTCATTCATGTCCTTCGATCCTCCTCATTCCAGTGAAGACGTTTTATGCGCGGTATCGACTCGACATCGAGGCTTGGTCATTTGGAGAGCACCACCCGACCCCCCCCCGCCCCAAGCCATGAAGGCTGGGAACGCTCGAGCTGCAGTATTTTCCGGGGGGGAATGCCTCATTTTCAACAAGATTAACTTCGGAAACAAACACGTGTACAAACTGCGAAGCTGAGGCGGCCTCTTGGTGATGGGAATGCTCTTTGATGACGGCAAATTGGAGACGGAGCTGCACAAGGTATTTCGGTGCAAAACTTGAAAGGTTGCGGCCTTTTGCTTGGCATTTGGCCTGGAAGTAAAAACGGTATTTTGGTTTGTTTAAATACCACGAACCAAAGCCAGGTACGTTCCAGCCAATCACATCGTCCGGTTTGTGAGGAGGGCAGGACAGCTGCGCGAAGATTACACATCCTTTGGACTCCCAATTTTAGTTTGCCTACATTGTCACTGGTGTCCACGCAATCTCCTTGAGCTTGGCATTGTCTCTGACTTGGTCAAACGTGTACGTCTGCACAATCTTGCCGTTCTGGAAGACGGTGTGCAACAGGTCCTGGTCGGGGAGGAAAGCGGAAGAGGGAGAAGAACATCGAGAATCAACAGTGACGGACCCCCCGCCCCCATTACTGTTATTGAACCGTTTGCCAAATGAACTCACCGCTCCGTATTCCTCCAGGTCACCTTTGCCTTCTTCGAGGGTGACAAACTCCCCACTTTGAGTCCGGTGCAGAGACAGGCGTCCTTTCTTTGACCTCTTGTTGGGGTCCGCCACGGGGTCCTTGAACACGTTCACCTGGTAGGAGGCCAGCTCAGTTCATCTCAAGATCATACTCCAAAGTAAGAAAGTACACAAACATGAAAACGACGGCTAAAAAAAAAAAAGTCGCGATTGGTGGGGCTGCGCCTCACCCCGAGTCCGTTCGTGACCACGTAGCTGCATTTGAAGGAGCAGTTGAGCAGATCTCGGGTCAGTTTCTGCAGCAGAGCGCCGCCGGAGCCAAAGGAGACGTTTTCGATGGACCACCGGTGCTCCTTCATCCCCTCCACGATCTGTGAGGAACAAAAAAAAACAAAGTGAAGAAAGGCAACGGGCGCATTCAGAAGGAGCTTGTTTTCCCGAGTACCTCCTGTAGTGTGTTGATGTCCACTCCGTCTCCTTGAATGACTCGGATGTACGGAGGCAGCACCTTGAATCCTTTGGCGTTCTCCTCCGCCGGGAACTTCTTACCCAGGATCTCCAAAACCTGACACGGGTTCATCCAAAAATCAAACACAAAATGGCCACAAAAAACAAAACAAAAACAAACCAAAAAAACAAAAAAAAAAACAAACTAAAACTAATACTCCGTATTCCGCCGAGCGCACCTTCAGCACCGTATCGAGGGGGTTCCCCGAGTCGGGCCGCACGACGAGCGGCGCGTCGGCGCTGCGCGACTCGATGAGCCCGCGCAGGTCCTCGCCCCAGATCTTCTCGCAGGCGTTGTAGATGTCGTAGCTGTCGCTGACGATGGAGACGGGCACGCTGGGGAACTGCTTGATGATGTGCTCGAAGGCGTCCTTCTCGTGGTCTTTGCCCCACGCAGTGATGGTGCTGGGACGAGAGACAAAGGCACGGGTCCTGTTTTAACCCTTACGTGTGTAAATTATGAGAACCTGACAAGATGTCCACTGTGGTAACCACTCGTCCCTGAAAGGGTGAAACGATTTCGCGATTCAATTTTTCTATTCCATAAGCTAAAGGTGTTCATTTTTTTTTCCTCGTATAAACACTGCATTCCCCAAAACACATCAACCATTAGTTATTCTTGACGGTGGAACGGACCCCTTGCTAAGGTAAACAGTTGAGTGTGTCCTCCTATACCGGTTACTATGGCAACAACGCGGCCATCCGATGAAGGATGAATCGAAGCGGCAGTAACTGCCCCTGATGGCGAGGAGGCAACGATTGTGTGTGTGCGCGCGACAAACGGCCCGGCGCCATGAAACAAAAGCAAGTGCACACATGTGGGTAGGGCGGGGGGGACGGCCAATCGCAATCTTCCTGCCGCTAGCCAATCACGGCGCGGGGACCCAAACGAGCCCCCCGACACGCAGCAGATGTCTCTGGGTGGATTTTGGACGAGGGCTGAGAAATTTCATCGAACGGCAGAGACGCTTTGCTGTTGAGAAGATTGGTGGTCATGATAATACTTTCATAACGCCACTTGCACGCAGTTGTTCGAATACAAATGTGAATTACAGATAACCCTTTTTTGTCACGGCGGATACACCACAAAGCAACCCGTAATGGGTGAAAAATCCACAAACAAGAGGATCATTTGAAAAACATTTTTTTAAAAATAGACTGACCCCTCCAGCATGCTTTAAAACCCTGTTTGAAAATATTCTCGAGCGGCCGTTCTTGCTCACTGTCAAAAAAATGGAAGACTCAGATAACATCACGTCGGGAAAAGGAAAAGAAGACGCTCACTAACGCAGCTGAAAATTTTCATGTCAAACTGGAACGAGAGAATTGGGTTGAAAGTGTGGCTGCTCAACCAAAGCAATGAATGTCATCTGATGAAAGCTCAATAGCTAGCTTGACGCTAACATATAAAGCGAAACATCATAGACATGCTAACGGAGATTAGCGCTGATGTGATGGGTGTAAACTAAAAACTGTGATATTGCGGGGGAAACCGTGTGTGTGTGTGTGTGTGTGTGTGTGTGTGTGTGTGTGTGTGTATACCTATGTTCTGCAGCAGGTACAGAGAACCCTGGCACCGGGTCCTTGGTTCCATAGTACTTCTTAATCACACCGATGCCAGCGACTGTGTCCGTGCCCTTGAAGTTGACCAGGTGAGCAGAGGCGCCGATGCCCGCAGTCTGTAAAAAAAACCAAAAAAAAAAAAACACACAAGATATTATATATTTAGAAAGAAAAAAAAAAAGATGAATACACTCCGATATGATAAAATTTTCTTCAGGACCTCTTGCGACGAGACGCCACGGTAGCCAAAGTCGTGCAATTTGTACTCGAGCCCTTCCAAGTTCCCGGACGTGTCCAGAAGATACTTGGCCAGGATCTTCTTCTGCTCCCTGGAGTTGGTCGCCACGGTGATGGGGTACCAGATCTGCACTAGGATGGTCTGGAGGGGGTGGGGGGGAAAAGAGTCACTGGCGCGCTGAGTAGTCAACCGGAGCTAAAACCGAAAGCCAACAGGCTGGCTGAAAAGTGGGTAACACATTCCGTGATGTTCCCAAAACACATTCCGGGCCAAGAGGAGTGTGAAGACAGGCGGCTTCACTGAAATGACGCAGCGCACGGTGTGTGGTGAAGGTCGCCTCAACTATGTATGCGCGTGTGTGTCGTCATCCAAGGCTATGCTATTATCTCTGCGCGGCAGGTTGTTTGGAATACTTGGCCTTTGCTTGTCTGTTTGCGGGGATTACGCAAGAAGAAAAACCAAAAAGGCGACGGACACGCGCGCGCATGCACGTGACTCCATGGCCACGCCTCCTTACGCACACACACAAGGTCATCCAGCATGCGTCGCAGACTGACCTTGACTTTTGGCGAACGTAATAAAACTGTGGTCAACGGTGGTACCGTGAAATGAGGCAGTCGAGCCGCTGGGTTGTAAATGAGAGCAGAGTGGGTAAGAAAGCGGAATGCGGCGTCTAATGACATCATCGCGTGTGTGTGCTGATGAAAGTCTTTCTACTAGCTGTGGGGATTCGAGCGGGTGCGTGCGACGGCGCCCAAACAAATACGACACCGATCACGCGGGAAGAATCAGATGAAGCGGTGCGATGACAGCGGATAAAACTTGGGAGTTTTGTTCATTCAAAATATGATTTCAAATATGCGTATTGAACATTTGACAGATTTTTTTTTTTTAAACAACTGAGTGCCGTCCTCACATTTAGGGGGCGTCCATTTTGTTTTCTTCTTCACAGTAAACAATCAATTTCCACTGCTGTTGTCCAGCAAATAACTTCAATTAATGGAGAATAACTCCGGTCTTGTCTACACTTAAAAAAAAAAAAAAAAACTCCACGCCTTGCACGAAAACACTCGATGAGCCGCAAATTTCGGAAAAACAGTTCCCTCATTTGACTCACCTCCACCCAATTGGTGAGCCAGTAGCATTCGGGATCCGTGCTCTCCACCGTGAACAGGACGTTGCCCCGGGGGATGACGCTCCCCTCCGGGACCGCCTTGATTTCAATCGGCAGGTGGCCGTTGTATTTCTGGGAGGGAGGGAAAAAAAAAGGGGCCAAACATCATCACACTTTCTCCCGGGTGCTAAAACGTCCACCAGATGTTGAGTTTCTGACCTCCAAAATGTACGTCCACCCTTTCTCGTTAAAAACGTCATCCTGGAAGTGTTCCCGGTACACCTCCTTGGCTTCCTGGATCTTCTCCGGAGTGACTACCTTTCCTGGACACGAGAAGGAGAGTGAAGTGAGGGGGGGGGGAGAAAAAAACAAAAAAAAAGAAACCCAAGGGGCAAGAATGCTATTTTACTGTCCACGCTTGTAATCCAATTAGAAGCATCCCACGCGCAGCGACAGGGCGTCTTTGTCCTCTCAACTCACACTCACTTCTTGATATTCTGTATTTCTCGCCTCAGGTCCCCCCAAACGGCAGAAAGATCCCATTTTGAAAAAAAATTCCCCTAGAAACCGGAACTCACTGAGGCACCGGATGGGAGAATGGATCACTTCTGCGACTCGCGGGAGAAGATGAGTGACTGCCAAAATTGAAATCGAACCAAATTTTCCTGTGCTACTGACAGACAATTTCACAAATTTTGAATTGAAATATTTTTTATAATTAAAATTAAAATGACCTATTCTTAATTTTAGTAACATTTTCTCTTTTTTTTTCTTCAGTGTAGCCTGAGAAATACGTTTGGACGATTTTTGCTCGCCCAAGCGTTGCTTGTAAAAAAAAAAAAAAATGATAATATTAGAAAATATATATTAATAGTAAAAATAATAACACTCATAATAATAAGATTTGCTTTTTATTTTTTTCTATGACAGGTCCATCGAATGGCTGAGTACAATCTGGAAACGGCGGCCATTTTGCAGATTATTTTGGCAGATGTTTCAAAGGTCGTCATCGGCCCAAATATTAGCCTACAACCATAATTTTTTTTTTCAAACTTCCGGTCACAATATCAATTAAAAATACCAAGACGCTTGCGAAAAATGTTTTTTAGTTTTGTGTCTGTGTAGATTCTCAAGTCATCCCGCGGACAAAATTTTCCCGCAAAAAAACGTCTTGAGCAACAATGAGGCTAATGACACGGATGGTGTCGTTCTGAAGAGTCTTCGTCACTACACTACACTCCGGTTTGAATTGTTGTGGGATCAAGGATGCAAATGGAGAAAGGTGAATCATTAAGCCTGCTGAGGAGGAGGAAGGGGGGGTAGGTGGGGGGGGGGGTCATTGCTGGGGCCGGTCATCCTCTCGCATTGGCTGAAAGAGCAGCTGTGTTTTTGTGTTGCTTGCTTGCTTCCCCCACCCCCTGCGGCACCTCTGCCGCCACACCATGAAATCCTCTTAGGACGCAGTGGACTGCTATTTTTTTCTTTCTTTTAACCCCTGAAAGTGGTGAAAACTACTTTTTCGCTCTACGTTAGCATTAGTCGCATTCAACGTACGACGCAGGAGAGACCAGACTTACCTTTGAGGTATTTGTGGAGGATGTACTGAAGGCCGTAGAAGACGGTTTTGTCATATTTGACTTTTCGGCTTTTGCCGGGGTCCGTCCTCTTCTCGCGGCACTCAAAGTAAGAGTACACTTTGCTCGTGTTGGGCGGGTATTGTTTGTAATGCGTTACCTGTAGATGGAGAACACAGTCAAACGTGTCACAAGTGTCGCAATGGAGGAGCGCTCACCGCATAGAGACTGTCGATAAAGATTCTGAAATGAACTTTGGGTGACCCTTCAGCCACAAATTCATCTGACTAATGTAGTAAAGCGTGCGTTATCTTCAAATTGCACAAGTGAGAGATGAATGATTGCAACAGCAAAAGTACTCGAGTGTTGCCTTTATTTTTCAGCTTCTGGAAAAACTACTTGGACACGCACTTAGTTAAGGGAATCTGTTGGTTTTTTTTTGGGGGGGTGGGAAAGGTTGTTACGTCAGTGGTGTAAAACTACAGTACGATGTAACGGGTCAGACTTTGTCCAACGGAGGCATGCCTGGGCAGAGTTCCTCAAACAGGAAGTGGTGATGCTAACAAAATAAGAAATAATCCGGCGTCCACATTGGTCCTCCATGACATCATGCTGATTTAGATCCATTTATCCACCATGGCAGGGAAAAGGAGTGTAATGAATTAAAAGCCGAACAGAATGTCCTCACTGATAAAACTGGACTTGAAAAGACTGTCACGTTATTTAATTTAGGCTGAGAACGGTCAGAGGGGGGGAAAAAAAACAACGAGGTAAAGATAAATGTCAACGACCAACTCAGTTTATTTGACCCCCGGTCAGTGTCCTTTCAAGGACTCAAAATAGAGTCAAGACATTCACTGGAGGACGTGTAGCTGCGCACATACACTCACACGCTCCGCAACAACTCTCCAGCTTTATCTCGGGCTCGTCGCAACACCACTGCACGCAGACTTTAAACGCAGCTTTAGAAGGTAACCTGATCGGGCCAAACTAGATAAAAATAATGAGATAAAGGTTACTTCGAGGCTTGTCCGAACTGTCTTGGAGGCCTGTAATGAGTTGCAGCAAAAGAAAGAAAGGCACCCCTGACATTCACCGATCTGCCGTCACTTGCCACTGTAGCAACCAAATCAAAACATGAGGGACTTCTCTTTTTCATGAAAAGAATGAACAACTATTAAATGAAACCACGGCAGACATTTTAGAAAGACACATCCAAGGAACATGAAACCTGATCACTGGCATAAACCTTCTATGACTTCTTGGTAGGATTAAAGATGAACAACTACTTCCTGCCTAAAACGAACGACGGTGTTCTTCTCAGCCAGGAACTGTCAGATGCTCAGGGCATTGTAAACAACCTCGTCTCTTCTCACGCATTGACAAAAAGCAAACGCTGCAGGATCCCTTTGGAAATGAAAAACTGGTCTCCAAAATAGAAAGGGGGGGGGGGGTGACTCGTAGTTTGGGTTTGAAATCTCGTTTTTTGTGACACCTGTCCGACAAACTTCTCTGAGATACATTAACTACGAGATGCTGCTTTTGAACTTAGAATTGTATTCACAAACAACTCATTAAGTTAACGTACAAATAATTGGAGAGAAAAAAAAGTTACATCACACAAATAATGACGGTGGCGGTGCAGTCACGTGACCGCGGGACATGGCAACGAGCCTGACGCTCGTCCATGCGATAAGCATAAAGACAAAATATTCCCCCCCCCCTTATATTTGCCTTAGCTTTGGTCGGCGATTATATATACAGTAATAAAATGTATGACTTTCGAAAAAAACTGGAAAACATTCCGATGAATGGCGCTACTTGGCACACAAAGTCGCTGCGGGGCGAAGGTCATTTCCACTTCAACTTTTCGTTTGCCCCCCCAAGTTTAAATGTCCACTCACCTCGGTCTATTTGTTCTAATACCATCGTAATAATAAGACCTTCTGATTTACTTTTCCCGCGGAGGTGCGCAGTGGAATACCCACGGGGCGCTTGCTAGCTCGATGCTAACTAATGTTAGCTTGTTTATAGCCACCTTCCCCATTGCTTTGCAAGTAACCTAGCACGTTAGCTCATTCGGATAGCGAAGCTAGCCGAGCACCGTCCGGTGCGACTGGGAGGGAATTGAGAGCCGACAGGGAGATGCTTTGTTTCAGTCGCCCCCACCCCCTTCGCATCCTCCGCTCGACTCGGCCCGGTGTCGACCACCTCAGTGCGGTGGCCTTGGGGCTGATGGTGGAGCCACCTTGACTGAATGCGTTTCCATCCATCCATCCATCAGCCCTCACGCCCCCACCCCCCTCATCCCATCTAAGGGCGACCCCATCCCGGGGACGGTACCTTGTAGGAGTCGGTGGCGAGCAGGATGTTGAAGTCGGCGTCCCGGTGCTCCATCTTTGCCCCCCTCTTCGAGTCAGTCGCAGCTGTCAGTGGGTTGCGCCGTGCCGCTGCTGGGGACTCCTAACTGATAACGTAGCTGGGCGAAAGGGGGAGGAGGCGGAGGACCGAGCAGACCACGGGACGGGGGGGGTTCAGAACAAGGGGGAGGGGGGGAGGGAAACGGGTGGTCGCTCTCAAAAATTCCGAACTGGCTCGGCTGCACTCGGTTCTGCCCGGCAACGTCGCGACGCGAGCCAACGAGGAAGCGCGCAGTCCCCGAAGAACGTAAAATGAGTGAGGAGGACTCGTTCTGCAAACAAGAAGCGGCATTGGCATACAATGGCAAACGATGGACCCCCGCACATTCGCTGTTCGGCACCCGCAGAATCAGCTATTCGAGAATTTTAGTTCATGACAAAAAAATACCAAAGTGAGAACCCTCTGACTCAATTTACTGTGATTGTCTTCGCTGGCCTTGTCCCAGGAGGTGCTGGAGTTGGCTTTCTCTGTCCTTTATGATCCGGATGAGACTCTCAACTTTGTTGCGCCCAACAAGTATGAGGTAGGCTGACATGAGAACATCAGTGTTTTTGTACCATTGTGTTCCGTACGGAATTAAAGCTTCTTTAAATTGATTTTTTTTTCTCTACTCGGTGAAAACAAATCAGTCTCGAAAAAATATAATAACGTTATTTCTATTTCACATTTTCATGAAAAAAAAAAAAAAAAAAAAAAAAAAACGAACTTCATTCTTACCAACACGCTTATCGAGCGTTTCTCCCCGACTCATTGGTGCAAGTTACCGTGCACCACACTGTGGCATTTTCGCCACAGAGACAGAAAATAACATGAAAACGTCGCAGGGAACTACAGTAATTAAAGTTAGGTGTGATGAGTGAAAAGAACGCAAGACGGCCGCTTACAATTTCAAACTTAGGACAAAATGAATGCGAGTTGGTGCTCCTCTCACTTGAACGCCCCTCCTAAAAGGTGACGTAACACATGCAAGTCTATTTAATGTCCAGGAGAGGGCAGTGTTGTCTACATTTATAATCACCCCCGTCTAAAGGCCAATCAAAGACAAAAATAAGAACATACATCATTAACGGGGAAACTTTGATATCAAATCTGCTAGATCATGCTGCATTTGCTTGTCAACTTAATTCTTGCACACTAACAAACTTTTGAAGCCATATTTTAAATACATTCCAGAGTGGCTCACAGTAGTGTGCCTTATTATCGCGCCCCATGCGTGCACGCGTAACAAATGAATGTGACACGCTCTTGTGAGCTCTGGATGGTTGGTGGGCTGGTGGTGAGAGATTCCAGCCCGGCTAGAGTGATGCCTCCCTCGGCCTATGGCAGCGCAACAAAGGCGGGGAGGAGTTGCGACGGTGTGGTAACTTTCCGAGATGACTGAGGACAAAGTTAACGCTCGGCGAGCTTTTTACAAGAAAGGAAACAAGTGAACGTCGGTCATGTGATGCCCCACCCGGAAAGACTGCAGAGAACTGCAGGGAAGCGACCGCACTGTAAAGTCCTTGGAACCGATTGTGCTCTTATGTTAAAACTGCAGCCCAAGTTTGATCTGCGCAGAGATGTGGAAGCTGACATTCGCACGAAGGAAGCGGCGGTGTGCAGGGTGAAAGGTGAGGCGTTCACGTGCTGTCGGTCAGACGGACGATGGAACGTACGCTTTTGTTTTGGCTGCCATTTCGCAATGGCTTGTGTGGATTTGCTTTTTAAGAAGCTTAAGCGCTCTTTTTGACAGGTTGACGTCTGAAAAGCGTGCAGCTCCATTAACTCAAGAGTCTTAACTATTATACGGGATGTAATAAGCATAATTCAAAGATATGCCAAGGTGCACTTCTGTTGTTTACCTAATGGTGCTGTGTCTGCAGACTACTCTGGAGCGCTGGACATTTCAATCCTCAACACTGAGAGAGATGGGGGCATCCTTTACTCCTGGGAGGTTATTATTACTGTGGCTGAGTGTGCAACTTTCTGTCAAAAAAAAAAATACAATAAAATCTTCATGCTTCCAACTATACTTTTTGGACGTCTGGCCTTAATGTTCAACCTGACTGACCCAAAACAAAATCTGCCAAATACAAGTGGGGAAATGGTTTGATGAAACCAAGGTTGAAATTTAGGGCAGGTTTTCGCTTTTATATATTTTTATATTGATATTAAAAAAAAAAATGTTGGAGGAAAAGGCTGCTTAGCGTTGGATATCAATCATTGTGTGTGTCTGTGTATGCCACGCATCATCAAATGGACTCAAAAATCAAAGCGCATAAAGCGCACGTTCCCTCCCGATGATTCCACTCTGAAAAAAACTATTTGGGGATTCCGGGAAAAAAAAACAAAACTTTTAAACCCTCAGTGAATAGACTCGTGTTCTGAAAGCGCTCGGCGCGGCATACATTTTTAATGACACATCCGCCAAACAGATTTTAGAGGTCAGAGATGGCCCTGCAAAGAAGTTCCTTTTTTTTTTTTTAAAAAGTAGGCACACTTTTTCTTATTGGCTGTTCAGTACTCGAATCAATTCGGTGTTGCAATCGTCTCTCTCTGCGCAGGGATCAACTGGAACCACCAGAGTGGGGAAATACGACGGGAATACTAAGACGAATAAGGTACGAGCTTCACGTCAAATCTCAGTTCAATGCATTGACACCCGCACCTGTGCGCGCGCGTGTGTTTTCTCGCCAACAGCTCCTGTACTCCTTTGACAAGCAGGTTTGTGTCAGCAGCTGCTCCCTAAACAAGGAGGAGACATTGTTAGGTGAGTCCGATACCGAAGAAATCTACAATGTGATGATACTGACAAATTAACTCATTCACTCCCAAAGACGTTTTTAAACGTCTTTTCAGACTTGGTCCAGAATTGGCTGGTACTTAAACGGACGTGCATTTTATTTTTTTTTCCCTCTCTTAGCTGTTAGCTTGGCACAAAACACCCACCCAGAATTGGCTGGTACTTAAACGGACGTGCATTTTTTTTTTCCTCTCTTAGCTGTTAGCTTGGCGCAAAACACCCATGGAGAGGAGCACCTCAAACCAAGTAAGACATATTGACCTTTGGCTCATTCGGCGTACGCCCTTAATTCCCTTCCCCTTAGTGTCCGAGTGCTTGACGCTCCTGATTGAGATCCATCCAATCAACAACACCAAGGTGTTAAAGGCGGTGGACTGCAGGGTCAAAGTGCAGGTCAGAACGGGCGAAAAGCGGCGAGGACCGCGGCCTTCGTCACGTATCTTGAAATACCCCTTCTCGCTTTTTGGGTTTCAGTTCCTCCATCCTGAAAGTGAGCGCAGATCAGTGCACGAGAGCCACCTGCTGCTGTTGACTGAAGATGGATGTGAGTCGATTTTTTTTTTCCCCCATCTGGGTGGAGGACTGAAGTTTAGGCAGCTTAAGAGGTGGCTCACGAGTGGAAAGATCTTGATGTGTTTTTTTTTTTTTTTGTGCGCGCGCTTCAGATGTGGATCAGTACCACGTCCTGCTGACCCGACACGAAGGCTACAAAGTGGTGAGATGAACTCCGCGTGCCATCAAAGCACACCTTTCCCGGTGATTCTGAAACACGTTTGACATTTATTTTTATTGACCGTATTTTCCGCAGTTTAAATATAAAGCCGTATTGTATTGTATTCCCTTAAGCGTAGCACCATCTAGTGAATGCACAACGCAACTGCAGCCACTATTGGAGCTTCTATTCAATGCGCCTTATAATGTGGTGCGCCCTATATATGAAAACAGTTTTAAAGTAGGCCATTTATTGATTTATACTCCAAAGTATCTGTACTTCTCCCTGCTATTCTCCAAACCCCAGAAAAAATTTTTTGCGTTACTTCAGAAAAGTCGGTAATACGGCCCCCCCGTCTGTGCAATTACGGTGGGGGGGGGGG
>NW_017805122.1:1526602-1558388 GCF_001891065.2 Hippocampus comes | reverse complement strand
CGGCCCCGCTTTAAGATGTCCGCATCAGCCGTGCGGCGGATGTTGTCAAAATCTAATTTCAATGCAAACGCGTTTTTTTTTTCCCCCTACAGGACAAGTTCCTGCTGCGATGTGTGCAGTTCTACGACAACCACAATTGCGAAACCGTGGTAACCGCAAACCCACCAACACGAACAGCATATTATATGTGCTGTCTACGTACATGACTCACAATTTCAGGATGAACCTCAAATGCACGACAGCGTTGACATTTTTTGAGCGATGAAAATGACGTATTTGTACCATGGGTTCAGGATCGCGCGCCTGCTAGATGCATGGTGTTGATGCTTTATGAGCCTTTCAGTTTTAATTGCATTGCCGCCATCTTGAGGCATCCATGCGCAATTCCCATCCCCCCCAATTTTTTTATTTTATTTTTTTTTTGCTATTTGGACTTCTATCACTCACGTTAGATCCTTACAGCATTCCGGCTTTGTGTTGCTCTCTCACAGTTGGCGCTGCCGTTACAACTGCCTGTGAACGCTTTCAGCACCGTCAAGTAAGGCGATCACGTCTCGTACACCGTGGTTGCAGTTTTTGTTGCACCAGTGTATTGAAACATTCTTGGATATGGCCGCAACGTTACAGGTTTGTGAATCTCGGATTTGACCACCATTACGTGGAGAGGCCGCAGCCTGTCAAGATGGAAGTATTCACAAATCGATTAGGTAAAACTTATTTCACAGTCCCCGACATGAAAACGTCACTAACTGACACCTAATGCTATCTATGTGTTGTTTTTTTGGTTTGTTTTTTTTTCTCGTTGGGGAAAACCAGAACGTAAGTCCCTCGCCCCGGCGCAATGAAACGCTGATTGGATTCCCGCGCATTGATTAAAAAACGATTGAATCGGCATTCACATGGCCGGGCCAATTGCTAATTTTTTTTTTTTAATTGCAAGATCCTGATTTGAATACGTCCGAGGCGCAATCAATTCGCTCACCGGCCTCAACATTAGGGACACATGCACGGCTTATATGATCCGATACAAACCGGATGGAAAACGCCCCCCAAAAACGTATTATTAAAATGATTTATATTTGATTCCAGGAAGCATGTGCGTGTGCTACAGTCAGCCTGCTTGCGACAAACCAGAGCTCATCTATTCGGTGGTTCTCGTTCACAAAGGTGTGTGTGTGTGTGTGTGTGTGTGTGTGCGTTACCTGCAGTCACGCGTCTCCAACTGTGCAAGGCCAGCATGTCAACTCATTTTCCTTTTCATCCTCTTTCAAGACTGCAGCAAGACTTTTCGGGTCACTTTGGGGCAGCCGCCACGGGACGCCGTGCAGCCGCAGCCAATCTTCATCCCTATAGGTCTCTCTCACACACACACACACACACACACCACACACACATACACACAGATACACACTTCTGTCCTTTGATGAGAATTTCTTGATACAAGCGAGTGTGTGGCCTAATTTGGCCGCTCGGCTGTCTACGACCGCGTACGCTGACGGGCGGGGTTGTTATTTCCCGATGTAGGTTACTACATCGTCGTGTATCTGCACGCGTGCTTCCTCCACTGCATCAATACCAGGCAGCAGGAGATGCTCTGCCACTCCCTCTTCCTGTCTGGTAAGATCAAGAGTTCCACGCTGTCTTTAAACCTAATGAGTCTAGCTGTATTACATATAGAGCGCAACACTCGAAAACGTGCTTGCGTCCGACGTTTAGGAGACGACGCCGACTTGGGCCTCGCGTCCAAGTCCGGAACGTTCACGGTACTGCACGCGGAGGAGGAGTCGAGCACGGCCCTGTTGGATTTGTCAGGCGGGACGATCCACGGCGCCCAACTCGGCGCTACCCGCCTTCTGCAGATCCTACGGTCGCGCTCGCCATCCGGGTGAGCGCCACCTACAGGAAAGGAGAAGGCAGTCGACGGCTTGATTCGGGTAAAAGTTGTGTTCCTATGTTCCCGGACTCTATTTGTCTCCCAAGGAGACCGCACAACATGGCTGACGCTCAACACCTGGCTGCCCTTCACTGCCTGCTTCTTCACAGCGGAAATGACCCAAACGTGGAGGCGCAGGTACGCGCTGAAGCAGAGACGCTGGCATTTAAAGCGCCTCGCCGTGTCCTCGGCGCGTAAACAAACAAACGTTGGCTTCCGTATGCCTGCAGATTATCGAGTGGCTGTGCGACAACATCAAAGTCCGAGACTCCTTTGACCAGATCCAGGAGTTCATTCTAGGTGAGCGAAAGAGAAAGTCACATGCCTCTTTTTAACAACTTTGAAGAAAGCGACTCGAGTTAATGTGGTTTATTTTTTACAGCATCTTTATACAGACTAAGCTACCAAAGGTCCCTCAGCCTGGATAAGCTGCTGCCTTGCTCAACGGTATTCGACATGAAGGTAGCCTCCACCGTGCCGCCCCATTTATTTTACCGTATTTTCCGCACTCTTGGGCACACTTAGCATTCAGTTTTCTCCAAAGCCTACATTCCGATGCGCCTTATATACAAAGTTGTATTTTATTGTATTGTATTCTCTTAGTATAGCTCCATCTAGTGGATGCATAGCGCAACCGCAGCCACTATTGTAGCTTCTTTTCCGTGCGCCTCATAATCCGAAGCGCCTCATAGTGCGGAATACACGCACCTGGTGAATTCAGCCTTTCGGGCCTTGCAGGAGGTGCCAGCGTGCCTGACGGAGATCCCCGGTGTGCTGTGCACCACTCAGCTGCATACCGAGTGCGTCTTTAAAGGGAAGGTAATGGCACATGTGAAATTTAAATTCTGATCGTGTGTTTATTTTAGTTTGTTATTTTTTTCTCTTGCCACTTCGCGCAGGCCAGGAGTCTCCCGGGCTTCTGGTCAGAGCTGCAGTGGAACGCGGAGAGGACAACGTATTTTGAGGTGGATCCCGAGCCCAGATACAGGACCTCGCATGTTCAAGCCTACTGGAGCAAACTTGTAAAATGCTCTCGCATCAAAACTCGCCGAGAGTATTTGTGTGGCCGTTTTCATGCTTGTTTCTCTTCTTCTAGATGACTGAGAAACCGTCCGGCCACATGACTCACATGTTGGAGAACGCGAAGAAGTAGGGCCGCTTTTATTCTCTCTTGGAAATTGTTTCTATGTACACATGAAGCGGCTGGGGGTCAAATGTTCACATTTGGAGGCGTGGGGGGGGGGGGTCAACATTTTACTAGCTGCTATTTTTGAACAATCTTCAGATGTTCAGGAATGATGATTACGCCACATCAGAGGAAGGACGTTAATTGATTTTGAAGCACATTTGAACACAAGATGTTGCTTAGGGGTTGACAAAGATGTGTTTTCCGTCTTTTTTTTTTAGGGTCCTTGGTTTGGTGGACGCTCGGCATTTCGGTAAGACAGCGGAGGCAAGATGCAAACACTCGTGCAACAAACCCGCCAGTGTGTTGGGGGTCACATTTGTCCGTGGCGAATGGGGAATGCGACAAAACTCACCTCGCCACACTTATCTTTGCGCAAACATGGAGGGGAGGAATAAAAAAGGGGGGGGGAAAGAAAAATGAAGTCACAGAATGTGGGAGCGGTCCAGAATGCTGAGATTATTTAACAGCGCTCCCAGTCCTGCGCCTCCTTGCACAGCTGTTGAGTATCAAAGCCAAAAAAATCTTCGCGTCGTTTGATTTATGACTATATACAGTCTGATCTCATCGGGTATGCCGACTACCACAACACGCATTGAAATAGCAGCGCATAGGCGATAATGGAATCCAGATAGCCAACATATTTCATGTTGTTTTGGTTTTTCGGGAAAAAAAAAGGGGCTACTGACAAGTACTTTAGGTAAACTTCATTTTTTTGGGTCATTTTAAGTGAAGTACAGAAACAAATAGAGACAAATTGTAAAGTACAACGAGTGACCAATTTCCACAAATATCTATTTTTCATCTACCGATGGTGTGATAATTAAATTACTGCTTCATATTTAATGCCTTCATTTCACCCCGCCCCCCGAAATTCCATTTTGCGACTGAATGTTTTTTAATGACTCGCACAAAATGTGCAAGTCAAGCCTGAGTGAATATTCTCATTTCATGAAGTATTGATAGATTTGACATTTGGACTTTGACCACGATTGCATAACTTAAATGATTTATGAAATATTATATCACATGTAAATTAAAAAAAAAAGTATTCATTATATATAAACTATTTTTTAAAATAAAATGCCAAAACCCGAAGTGAACCACAACGCCGGTAAAAAAAATAAGCACCAACAGGAACTATTCTTGCCCGATAAATCACCACGATATAACCGCCGCCCCCCCCTCGCCCCCCACAGATTTTACTGCCGCCATAAAATGTGAAATCACTCGCCTGCATAAATGACCAAAAATGGATTCAGCACACTCTAGTTCTCAGTGGCTCAATTGCAGGCTTAAACGGTGTCATCACGTTGCGTGTCTTCGGAACGAGTGTGAAAATTTGATTAGCATCTGATCAACTCCATCAGTCACCCATTCGTTATTCATCAAACCGGAGGCTTTCCCCCCCTCCCCTGCCCCCCATTCATCTCTAAAACGTCATGTCTGTTGTGCAAAATGGAAAAGGAGAGAAAAAAACCCTCGGGGAACGCCAAAAGTAGCCGTGCAACATGAACAGATTCACTCGTAAAACATTTACATAGCCGTGTCTCAAAGCTGGCAAACATCGAGTGTTCTTGCCCCAAAGCGAATGCGGCGTGTCGCTATGGCAATAGGCGGCTAATGCTAACGTTTCCGCTAGCGAGACCGATTACCTACAGGCTTGAAAATAAAACGTGCCCACAAAGCCGCTTGCATGCCGCGCGCTGCAAAGTTGTTAGACAGGACACATCAAGAAAGGCCGCCTCTTGCGTATGCGTGATTAAATAAAGATTACATATGAAAGTGTGAAATTATTCATCTGCTCACAGCAGGCAGCGCAGTTCCATAACTCCCCCCTCCCCTTTCCAAACGTTATGATGTTTTTTTTTTTTTCAAAGCCAAAACACACCCCAAAAAGAATCCATTAATGCCTTAGATTACCCACAATCCTCCTCTCCCCTTAAGGCTTCTCTCTCTCTTTCTTTTTATTTTATTTCTTTTTTTCACGTCCATTGCTAATAATGACCGGGTTCATGAGCTGAATTGTACAGGCCCTACCTTAGACTTGGGAAGTGTGCCGTTTTTTTCATCCCAACGTTTCTCCCGTCGCCTCCAGACAGGAAGCTGGTGCCACTTTTCCAAGAGGAGGATCACCACCAGAGGCTGCTCATAGGCCTGGTGAGAAGAGCGAATCAAACGATTACTGGCGGCAACCACAACTGCGTCGGCAGGTCCAAGTGGACTGGAGGAAATGGGTGCTGTACAATAATTTCGTATGGACCCGTGGCTAAAAAGCAAAGCGTGGAGAGCCTGCGTCAGTCAATGAATGGGGCTAACATTGCTAATAGCCTCTTCAAATATCTATTGTCTCGCCTTTATTTGCGTTGAGTCGTCGCTTTGTATTATAATCGAGCTACAGCGGCTGGGGTAATCTGCTTCTTCCTTGACAATCGCACCATGGTTTTGTGGTTCAATGGAAAATAAGACTGGATGTAGAGAAACTCAAAAAGTTTTTCCATTGCAAGCGACGGGGAGTCGCCGACTGTTGCGTCTTTCAACACTGAATTTTCTTTTTTTGATTTTACAGAAAGCGAGATTCTGTGAAGCTATGTCAGAATTTAGAGATATGAATCATCCACAAACATTCATCCGTCCAACTTCGAGACGACTTGTTCGGCTAACTGCCCAAAACTCGCTAACCGTTATTTTCAAAACAACGACTAATGTGTTCTAAATATTTTTAAAAAAACAGCACGTGTTTTTTCATCAGACGATGTTCTCACTCTCGACGATTGATGAATTAACAATTTTATGATGTCAATCTCTGAAATATAATCCCAGTTTGAGAGCGTCAGTGTCCTTCGTGGAAGGTTATGGGAATGAACGCTGGCCAACGTAAAAAGGATTTTTTTTTCCCCTCCCCGCTTCGTGTTATCTGGTGAACTTTTGTCACATAATCAGATCGGCCACCATTTTATATTTTTTTTCAAAGGAACTGTTTCATGTTTCTTCAAACGGTCTGATGAACAATTTCTTATCCCGCGGCTTTGCCCGTGCTCAGCGCGATTCCAAAATTGCAGATAGCTTCCGTTTTAAAGAGTTCAGACAAGACGTTTGCGCGCCTCTTGAACTATTCTTAGAATGACCCCGGTCGTCCGGTCGCCCGCTTCCATCTATTCCCGCCGCTCGGCTTTCATCTACGTCAGCCCAAACAGTGCGTGTGTGTGCGTGCGTTGACTTATTTTGTGTTTGTTGTAGACGGCGGAGATGCTAAGGGAGCATCTGAACACGCATCTGCCTCGCCTGGGCAAGAAGAAGATCGATTCCCTGGTTATCGACTATGTCGCCAAACTGGTTAGTAGCTGCTAGTTGTGACAAATTATTGGCGTTTTTTTTTTTTTTTGTTATTTTTGTTTTGTTGAAAATCACTCCCAGGGATTGCTTAAGATGATGTTTGAGGAAATGATTTCCATATTGTGATTTCTGGCTGAAAGGATGTAAATTGGTGCGACTGAGCGTTTTAATATTCCTGGAAGGTAAATGCATTCACGGCGACAAAGCATCCAGAGTAGACAATGTGACATTTATCAAAACAAGAGAACTGTGAATGGCGCCGAGCCCAGTTAAAGACCTCTGAGCCAACACGGAAAAAAAAAAAAAATCCGATTGTATACCTTCACATGCACCTATTTGTCATCAAGATTGATGCTCGATTCAGACCTTGGCTCCGCCCCAAAATGTAATGCCCCTTGGTATGAGCGCCACTTGACGCAAAAGTTTTATGGAAATGAGTCCAGTCGTTTTTTTTTTTTTTAAATCTCGCTGATAAACAAGCAAATGGGGAGTAAAAAGGATTTTTTTTTCCCCTCCCCGCTTCGTGTTATCTGGTGAACTTTTGTCACATAATCAGATCGGCCACCATTTTATATTTTTTTTCAAAGGAACTGTTTCATGTTTCTTCAAACGGTCTGATGAACAATTTCTTATCCCGCGGCTTTGCCCGTGCTCAGCGCGATTCCAAAATTGCAGATAGCTTCCGTTTTAAAGAGTTCAGACAAGACGTTTGCGCGCCTCTTGAACTATTCTTAGAATGACCCCGGTCGTCCGGTCGCCCGCTTCCATCTATTCCCGCCGCTCGGCTTTCATCTACGTCAGCCCAAACAGTGCGTGTGTGTGCGTGCGTTGACTTATTTTGTGTTTGTTGTAGACGGCGGAGATGCTAAGGGAGCATCTGAACACGCATCTGCCTCGCCTGGGCAAGAAGAAGATCGATTCCCTGGTTATCGACTATGTCGCCAAACTGGTTAGTAGCTGCTAGTTGTGACAAATTATTGGCGTTTTTTTTTTTTTTTGTTATTTTTGTTTTGTTGAAAATCACTCCCAGGGATTGCTTAAGATGATGTTTGAGGAAATGATTTCCATATTGTGATTTCTGGCTGAAAGGATGTAAATTGGTGCGACTGAGCGTTTTAATATTCCTGGAAGGTAAATGCATTCACGGCGACAAAGCATCCAGAGTAGACAATGTGACATTTATCAAAACAAGAGAACTGTGAATGGCGCCGAGCCCAGTTAAAGACCTCTGAGCCAACACGGAAAAAAAAAAAAAATCCGATTGTATACCTTCACATGCACCTATTTGTCATCAAGATTGATGCTCGATTCAGACCTTGGCTCCGCCCCAAAATGTAATGCCCCTTGGTATGAGCGCCACTTGACGCAAAAGTTTTATGGAAATGAGTCCAGTCGTTTTTTTTTTTTTTTAAATCTCGCTGATAAACAAGCAAATGGGGATGAAAACACAACCGCCCGCGCCGGCTGGAATGCAGATGACACGGAATTGGAAACGACAAGGGGAAAAATGAGCAGTTACGGATGCCGCCCCACACCCGCACACACCCACACCCGCACCCAACACACCCTCATTTGGACAACTGCGGCCAAATGTCCACTCCACAAACAAAAGACCACTGCCCTCCGGATCTCTACCCCCCCTTTGCTGCTTATTGAGACTAATGGTGGCATTGACACAAGTTGGTAGGAGGGCGAAATAGATTACGGCTTTTAAAGAGCCAGGAAGTTCTGCCGTGATAGATTGCGACTCCGCACTACATTCTTGTCATAGTTATTTATTCCCTGCGCCGCCCCCCACTCCCCTCCCGTTGCTACGGACAACGGGGATACATTGCTTGTTGTTATGCAGCGCAAAAACCAAGCGAGGAGTCACTGAATACATATTGAAAGTTGTGTTTTGAAATCGGCCGGGGAGGTTTGAATTCCGCAGGAGGAAGACTCTTGCGGATGATGAAGGTTACTACTTTGCTCTTCAGCGTCAATATTAGTCAGCCGAAGGAGCCGAAACTTTTTGTTATCTGAATAACCAAAACGAGTCTCCAACAACAGCAATCCGGGGTCTCGGCTAACATTTGTGCACTTGCAATGACAACATTGGCGCGCACGGTGCATTCCGGAAAATATTATTAGCAAAAGATTGACACGATCACCTAAGAAACCGAATGAAATTATTTATTTTTAAGAACCAATCTGATTGTTAGGGGGGAAAAAAAGGTCATCCCATATAAATCATCACTGCTTGTTGTGATGCGAGTTGAATCTAATCATATCTCAACTATTTGCTCTTAAGTCAAGGCAAAAAAAAAGTCTATATGACGGCTTATATCTCGAAAGTCAGAGATCGTGTGTGTGTTTGTGTCATTGATTGAGCACATGTTTTAGTCGCATCGAGCGCCATCGCGTGACCCCGCAAATGCCAAAAGACGCATGGCCAACGGATGTGCCGGCTGGCGTGCCCGTTCCGCGCGTCCACCCACACGCTAGGGTGGAAATGAGAACGGGAAGCGCGGTTTTCGAAAGAGGGAAGCGAGCAGACGGACCAGCGAGCTGTGCTGAGATGCGCCCCCACCCCCCCCAAAAAAAAATTACCAAATAAATAACGAGGGCCACAGATGTCAAAAGATGCGGCAAGTCGCGTTGGTTTCCGCCTTGAAGATGTTTGCTCAAATTCCCGCCTTTGCCTCAAGCTAGAGTTTCATTCGAAAATAATTGAACCACTTTTCCAAACAATGAAGGGTGCGTGTGTGTGTGTGTGTGTGTGTGTGTGTGTGTGTGTAGCTGGAGCTGATTAGACACATGCTGGAGTCAGTCTGGCTGAAGCACAAGCTGGGCCCTCATGTTCTGTGCTTGTGAGTAGCCCCTCCCCCTTTCGAGCGCAACCATTCCACATGACTTTTGACTTAAGTCATCATCTAACATCAAGGCAGTGCTCTTACTTGAATATAAATCGGCATGTGTGTGATTTCGCAACGCCTCCCATGTCCGAATTTCTCTGGCTCCAGCACGCAGCGGGCCGGTCCGGGCGAGTGGGCTGTGTTTCACTTCATGCTTCGGATCCTGGAAGCCACCGGGGGTCTCTGCATGCCGCTCCCACCTGGTACTACCCACACACAACAACAACAACAAAAAAAATATGTAATTAATCACAGCGGGGTCAACGTCCGCATCTTGAGTGACTCGCTTGTTAGTCAGCCGTGCTGCGTCAGGTTCCCGGTTGCGTAATCATAAGCGCACTAATCTGTTGCTTGCTTTTTTTTTTTTTTTTTGGTCAGGCTATCACACTCTGCTAGCGGCATTGGCTTTGCGCTGCCTACCCCAACGCACTTTCCTACAATACGTGGACCATCGCTTCCTCCGGCTCACGGACACCTTTGTGTCAAGACTCATGACAGGTGCGCAACGTACAGCAGTGTTTGGAAAGCAAGACGGCCTCCAAGTGGAAACATGAAAATGTATTGAACTTTTTCAGGGACAGCGAAACTGAACTAAGAAATGTACCGGTACTGTACTGGATTTTAAAAAAAAAGTTCAAGGTGGTGTAATATTATGCACAGTTGAACATTACACCTATGGCAGCCATATTGGGAAGGTATACACTACAGCATGGACGCCGGTTTTCCTCAGGAGTGCCATCAACGCATTAGCCCAACTTTTCTGTAGTCCACGGGTGTCAAAACTCGTTTTAGTCGCGGGCCAAGTTGGGAGTTACGTCTTCCCTCGGAGGGCCGTTGTGACAGTGAAACCACAAAATGATTACTTGTACACAACAAATTAATAGATTTGTAGTTTTGAAATCAGTCGATTCAAATAATTTGCTCGATTATTGTTCAAGTGAGGGTAAACGGGGTAACAAAATTATTTCAAAATCTCAATGTTATTTATTATACATGACAATTTGACATTTCAGTACAGCTCTGTTACACGTGATTTGCTTTCGCGGGCCACATAAACTGACCTGGTGGGCCAGATCTGGCCCCCGGGCCTTGGGTTTGACACGTGCTGTAGTCGTATCGAACCAGGTACCGATCGCAACTCTCGATTGCTTTTCCCTGCCGACGTCGGTCCAACTCAGTGGATTCCCATTTGCATCTCTTGTGCGCACAGATTTGGACAACAGCGCCGCCAACGAGAGACTCAAGTTCGGCGTATTGAAGCGACTTCCCGAGGTACGTTTGTTTATCGCCACCTGTCGTGCCTGCGAGGAGCCAGGTAGTCTCGAGGTCCTGAAACGAGTTATTTTCGGTCTCGCGCAACAATCACAACACCACTTGTGTAACCAACGATGGTGTGTGTGTCGGGAGTTTTGTGGCCAAATCTTTGGGAGTGGTCCACCGCCGTGTGTCTATTGTGTAACGTCCACGTGCTAAGTGTGTTGTGCGTACAGTATGTTAATGCGTGTGTGTGTGTGTGTGTGTGTGTGTGCCCCCTGTCCGCATCGTGATTAGAGGAATGTCGAGTGTTTTGTGTCCGTGTTCTGTTTCCTGCTAGTCTGAGATGCTTTTTGGGTGAGTTTGGGAGGTGGGATGGGTGCAAAACACACACACACACACACACACACACACACACACACACACACACACACACACACACACACACACACACGTGAATCTATCAATCCATCTTGGAAAATTCCTCTCTCGATTGCTAATTTATTAGGCACCCTTACGAGAGTGAAAGCAAATGCGTCCGATGCAACAAATCTCGGCAGTCGCGTTTTATCGCGTTCCGTTTCGTTGGTCTCGATTTATTTTTGCATGCCATTCCGGGAGGGGGCTGTAATTTGCAGCCGCGTCAAACCGGGCCGGTCAGACCGAGATACCTAGGCCGGGTGTCGTAAATAATTTAGGTGCAAAGTTTCACCAACGGGCTTCAAATATTCATCTGGGGGGGGGGGGAATAAAATAATTAAACATTGATTAATGGGCTCGAACGCGAGCGTGTGGCCGCAGTTAATAGAAGCACAACGCAGCTCTGTATCAACGTGACTGATGGAGCGTCGTCGTTTGTTTTTGCTTTTAGTATTAAATATTAGCAAGGTATTTCACAAGCCCCAAAATGAAAAGGGACGCCGTCAGACTCTCCTGGGCCATTTATTTCTTAATTTATTTATTTTGCAGAAGCGCATTTCAAAACTGTCATTTCTTTTTTTGTGTGTGTGTGTGTGTGTGTGTGTAGGCCAACAGATTCTACCATATGTGGGATCATCCCGTCAGTTCGGCTTCCATCTCCAGAGATTACGTCAGGAATCTGCTGGGGAGACGCAACAAAAACAAAGTAATCGACATCACGGATTCCAAAATTTTTCCCCACACAAAAGTCAGTAGCATTTTCGCCCCCCCCCCCCCCCCCCCCACTTGTCTTTCAGCAGGGATTTGCTTTCACCGGCAGAGACAAAGCAGACTTCGGAACAGAGTTCCTGCCTCTGACGTACCTGGCCAAAGTACTTTCTGACATCGAGGAGCAAGGTAATGTGGGCGCGGATGTGCCGGCGGGGTTGCCTCTCTCACGCCCGAATCCTCTCACAAGACGCTTTTTCCTTCCTGCGCTCCAGCTCTGAACCCGTTCGGGGAGCGGGAGAACGTGGACGCCGCATTTGTGGAGGAGACCGCTCTGAAACAGACACTCATTCTGCTGGGCTTTGAGACAAAATGAACCCTGCCGCAAAAATAAATGAATAACAATAAAGGACAGATGGGGAGGGAGACAACGCGTAGATTGATGGGAGACAAGGAGCAATGATGAATAACGAGAGCGAGGGAGCAAGCAGGGAGAGATGAATGGGAAGATGGAGGCCGCGAGTTGGCAGGATGAGAGGATTTTTTTACACGTTTACATTTTAATTCAAGTCAAGGAAGCTTTTTTTGTGTGTGTGTGTGTATGTGTGTGTGTGTTTGTTAAATCAAAACAACGGTATAAACAAACCATCAAAATCTTTGCACGTCCTCTTACAATACATAGTTAGCTGTAGACTGCACAACCTCATGAGATCAAAAATTGAAACCATTCAATTCAATGCAAATTGCGCTGCTCCTCCTGGTGTGTGCGCTTGGGCAGAACAGTCATTCTTCGCAGGGGATAAAGAATACATGCCCAGTTTTGTTTTCATCTATGTATATTTGTTAGCCCCTATTTGGCCTTTTAGCTTGTTTGTTACCATGACGCTAATCAGACTTAAAGCTACCGGTTTGTTTGTTTTTTTTTCAAGTACACAATTGTCTGTTTTCAGTTTAGTTTGAGAGTCAACTCACAAATCAACTGCAAGTGGAAATAAACAGCCTCAAGAGTTGTTTATTATCTGGCAAACCGCTGCGTGTTTGCGAGTTGATTTGCTCGGACCTCAATTCACTCAATCGCTCGGACCTCAAGGCACCGCTGTACCGTACGGACGAATCAAGCGCACACTTTCTGTAAGTCTTGCTGACGGTAGAGTTTTATTATGGATGAGTTACTTTGCAGTTTCTGGTCCCGGTCACGTTCAAACGTTTTTAGACTCGGTCCACGAGCAGATGCTCGGGCCGGCAGTCAGCATCGGACAAATGGCCGGGGACATTTTAAAACGAGATGCAATTATTACTTCCGAGCAAATCTAAATGAGGAGATAATGCGGAGCGCGGCGGGACAGACTGGCGGGGAATGTAAAGATGGAAGATGAAGCTATTATTTTCGAAATTTAGTGAGTGCCATTTGGTCAGTGATGAGGGAAATCATTTGGGAGTCTTTTTTTTTTTTTTTTTTTAACTTGTGACAAAGTTCTCAGCTTGGATGTGGTGTCCAAGAAAGATGCTAAATAAAAAGACCAGGTCCTTATTTGGACCGATTTCTGCACCGTAATTGTTCGGCATCATGTTGGACTATTTCCTGTCATCGTTTGAGTGTCACACATTGTTCCAATATTTGGGTACGCGTCTCATGCTTGAGATATTGAGGGAACAAAGCAACTGGGCGGACATTGATTTGCACAACACATTGCAGAAAGATGTCGAGCAAATGCTTTTGGGAAAGTGCAACGTCAAACAAGAGGAACTGAAAGGAGATGAAAAGAAAGACACGTATGCGATGGTCTGTTTTGAATCATGTGACTGTTAGCGGTGAATCATTGTAGGTTTTTTTTATTTTAAGCTGTCTCAGGAAAACGTGTGTGGTATGCGTTGATATTTGTGGGAGTGAAATACCAAACATTCTATTGAGTTTGAATAAAAAGGGACCAAATTTTTTGTCTCCACTGAGTTTTTTTTTTCCCCCCCATGTTAATATGAGTCCAATGAACTTTGATTGTACTGGAAAACATCTCCAGATACATTTGGAAGTTTGCATGGCAGTCAGGAAACAACTTGAGTTACCTTCATCAAACACCTCGCGCAGTGTGCTTCCACAAAAAGATTTTTCCGGAAGTTCGATTCTTTAAGCGGGAATTTGCGGTTTCCGCTGTCGTTGCCCCCGTCCGGTCAGTGTTATGTAATCGCCTAATGAAGCCCAAACACTGTTGGCACTAAATTAATCCGACAGCTCTCAGCAGCTGCCAACAATGCGTGATCACACACACCATTACTCCCGAACACAATATCTTACTAAATTAACTTCATTGACCTGTCCTTTTCCCTTTGGTGCTCTGTTGCGTGTGAGACGCTAACATGTTAGCTGTTAGCGCAAGTTTGTTCTCATTTTTAAGAAATGAGTATGGATTCAAACACTCAGTTAAAGCATCGTTTTGACATATCTTAAGCAGATTCTCAAATTTATTGTCATATACTTGTATGTTTCGATAACTGGTCATTTATGCAGACGGTAAGAGAGGAATTACCGTATGACTGAGCAGAAAATTCCACGAGGGTAATTTTAACAGCTTTACAAGTTACCAGCAAGAACTGATAAAATAATATAAATTAATAAATATATGTTGCTATCGGCCTCCAGTAACCTGAGCCCATCAAGAATTGTTAGCTACTTGCTCTTTTATTAGCTTCAATACATTCCACAAACAAGTTTGACAAATAGTTTCTCAACACATGACTTTGTTTTAAAACTCCGCAAAATGGAATTTTGTTGCGGGGATAAGTAGAAGTCAGTGTCATATTCTCTGTCTAAAGCTTGAACATGAGCTAAAAAGTTAGCATCTATCGCTCCTTGGCTAAACATGCTTCCTGGTCTTTGTAGTTTTCACTTTTACACGTTTAGCTTTTTCCAATACACCAACGATTCTTCTGTGTTTTATGTTGCTTGTTCAAAAAAAAATCATGATAAATGGTGATGAAATGATATCAGGTGTAACCAATCACTGCTACTTGGTTAACTGCTTGGCCAGCTAACGTAGCGCATTATGCCAATGTCGTGTCAAATCTCTCTTTATCTTTGTGAGGTATTCAGTTTTAGGAATTGGCAACAAAGCTAATATGAAAATAAGAAAAATAAAAGCTTTCAGTTGTCTTTAACCACATCCAGAATTGTAAGCTACTTTCACGAATGTATCCAATATAATGTATTCCAGAAACTTCTCTCCGAGTTTAATATGTAAGTTCCCGGCAACTTTTGACCAGACGTCATCTCATGATTAGATCCAAATGCACTTCCAGAATAATAACATGTGGAGCTACTCCACCCCTGGCAACTGTCTGAAGAACAAAAATAAAGTCTGAATCACTGATGCACAACAGCAACACCAATTTAGTGACGTGACTTTATTTTTAGTTTTTTTTCCACAAGCTACGAAGAATCTGGGAATGTAGTGAATATTTCGAGTGTCCTTATTCCTTTTGGCACCACCTTGAATTCCTCCCCCATGTTTTTTCATCATTGTCTACTCTCTTCCACTGTGTGATCATCCCCTCCGTATTTACATTTCTCCTTTGAGGCTTTAAGCTCAGGGCTTAAACCCTCTGCGATGCATTCGTCGCACATTACGAGACAAAAATGGGAATATATTGCAAGAAGACTCCCCTCACACTCTCGTTTCGAGACAAACGCAATGTCAACAAGCTCTTGCCTGTATATACAGAAAAAAAAAATGGAGAACACAATTACAAGCAGATGCGGCCATGGAGCAATTAATTAGAGCAGGTATGCTAAAAGGGAGGCACAGTGCTAAGAGATAGTGGAATTTAGATTTTTCTTTTTTTTTTAGGGGGCGGGTCTATTTTTCCTACAGTTCGAAGGGTTTGAGATGTGTCGGTTTGCGGATGTGTCTCATGTTGGCACCTGGTTGGCAGGGCTTGAAGGGGGCCTGCGCGCCGTAGGGTTTGGGCAGAGGGAGCGGGTCCGCGTGGGGGATGTATGCGTCGGGGCGGCCCGCCGCCGTGGTGTACTGTCCGCTCGGCAACCGCTTCCACTCGTCGCCGTCTGCCAGCTGCCCGCACACACACACGGCGAGCAACGTTTTAATATTGATGCGTGACCTTGGAGTGCCGAGCTGAAATTCAATTTTGCCAAAGTATAATCACGAAAATGGAATAATAAATTCAATATTTGTGATACGTCAAAACAAATGCAAGTGCTCGGAATAACAAAATATATCTCGCATCAGTTACTGGACTTTTTTTTTGTTTTGTTTTTTGTTATTCTCTCAAGCGTGCGGAACACGTTTTTTTCAGTGGAGAGTGAACAAACACCACAGCGGGGGTTGTGATTAAGGTGCCATGCGTGATCTTCTGGCTCATTAAAGCCATTTGCCCAAGCTCTGACCCAGATGTACTTTTCACCACAAGAATTTGGAAGCATTTTCTGCAAAGGATTTGTGCGTGTTGTGACTCACATTTATGAATTCACAAACCACCGTGAGTTTCCAGCTTCTTACCTAAGGGGCCTGACTAGATAAACATTGACTGTTTCAAACACCTGTCTCAGCTTTTTGACCTTTACGGATCGTGTCGATCTTCGCTTAAAGCCATTCTCCAACCACCAACTAGCTAGCTTGCGCGCTAACAGGTTTGGACCTTGTCGTTATAACTACGAAACACGCCATTATCTTCAAACACATCGAACGGATTTAGGAACAAATACCCAAGAATGAAGACGAACGTATAATGTCGAGCATTCCGTACGTCCGGCACGGCGTCTTTGGTAAGTGGGTCAAAGTTTCTGCTCAGGCAGGAAAAAGCAACCATGCTCCCATGACCTCAGTCATGCAGCATGGAAATGAGGTGAGCTGAAATACCAGAGACTTCAAAGCATAGGAATGGATTATTGCCCGGCACGAGAAATATTCGCTTCAAAACCGGAGGAGGGTCAGGACGCATGGATTGCTAACAGATAGACAGGAAGCAGACTGAACTGGGGAAGTTTGAGAGGCGTTTTAGGACCAGCTTAAATACTTAAAGTGGCTCAATCATGAGCTTTGAATCGCGTATTGTCCGCCTCTCTAATTTGCAGGTGGAGGCTTGAATTTTTATTTGCCTTACAGCTTGAATCAATTCCTGCCTCGCGTCTTGTCTCCGTTCTTTTCGTCCTCCTCTCCCTCAGGCGCATTAATCAAGTCTTGACCAACGATCTTTACGAGGGTTATTTCTTTACCCGCTCTCGCTCCTCTTTGTCTCGCTGTCTCCTCTTCTTGTCCCGCAGCATCCTCCTCCATTCTTCCTCCATCTCAGGGCAGGGCGGCAGGCCTTGCTCCAAGCGCCTCTGGCATCTGTCCATCTGGAGGCACACGACAATAAAAGAACACGGATTCAATTGACTTTGTATTGCCGTTACTTGGGCATGGGTTGGCACAAGTACTCAGTCAGGAGCCAGATAATTGTGCGGAAAAAAAATAAAAAATACCTAAGTAGAAGTACTGATTCAACTCTGGCACTTGAGTGAAAAGCACAAACTGTGACATAAAATTCAGTTTTTACTTTTCAAGTCAATGATGCACGATCAAAATAAGATTTTATGGCTTGAGTAAAAGAAAAAAAAATAGCTCATGATGATGACAGCAATTGAAAAACAATACATGGACACCTAACGTTGCAGACCTACCTTGGCACCGCAATGGAAAAAAATAAACATCTGCCTGCATCGTGTTTTGAGGCTACATATCCAATATACCCAACGGTATTATTTTTTTATTCAACCACAAAAACATGGCACGATTATCAAGGGAGAAGCGGATTGCCGCAAAGCGAAGATATTATTTCGGCAACAGAGACTCTCCGCGCCTCACTTTCTCACCCAGTTCTTCTCAAACAGTGGGATGTGTGCCTTGGGAATATGGTTTTAATTTCTTTTTGTGTGAAAGTGAAATTGCATATGCACTACAGTAGGTGGCAGTGCCACTTGTTTTTTTATTATTATTTTTTTAATTGCAGGCAAATTGATACACTTTTTAAAAATCGTATTTTCTTTTCTTTCATGTTAAAAAGGACACAATATTATGCAAACGTGTATTTCTAACATTTCTAGACAAATTAGACTATAGCACGCGGAGAGTTGGGGGGTGGGGGGGTGTTTCAGAAAATCATTGAGAAGCAGTGCCCCAAGAAAAGAATAAATTATTAACAATATCCATTGCTTTCACGCTCCTCCATGTCTTGTGTTTTTATAAAACTGCAAGCTCTCAATCAATCAAGAACTCCACCACAGTTGGTCTGGCTTTTTGACTTCAGGCCACACTTTAGCCGCCGCCCCCCACTCCCCCCAATAAGAATCAGGAGGCTGCAGGATCACAAATCCACTCTGACCTGAAGCTCTCTCTCTTTGACTTCCTGCTGGAGGCACAAGACGGCCGCCTGCTTCATCGACAGTTCTGCGGACGTCGCCATCAAGCGGCGGCTGGTGTCGATGATGTGGCTTCGCAGCTCATTCAACTGGCAACATGGGGACACGCGTGACGACGAGGTACATGCGTGCGTCATCTTGGGAGTTTTACCTTCTTGGCCAGCGACAGTTTGTCTGGTTTGCAGTTGTCATTCTGTTCTTGGAGATTCTTGGAGAGACGTGTCACCTGATCCACGATGAGCTCTTTCTCCAAAAGATGCCTCTCCCTCTCGGCAAGGTTGGCCTCCAGCTACAACGGGAGACAACGCGACATCTTTTAAAAATGAAAATGTCCGCCTGTGCAAACTTGTTGCGGCGTACCTTCTCGATCTTCTTGACCAGTTCGGGGGACGAAGGATCGGTGCCTTTGAGCTCGTTGTAATCTGCTGTTTTGGTGAGATTATCCAGCGTCTTGTCTCTGACCTCGAACATCTGTATTGTGAAGATGCAAGCGGAAACAAATTTTGCGTAAGCTTTTTGACCCACCAACAGTCAACCAAACAAATTAAATTTCCCAATGAATAGTGGAGTTCAAATGGTAACATTGAAGCAATTCTGACACTCTTATAATCTATTCTTTAGGATTAAATAATCACTTAAGGGTTTATATGTAATTTGGAACTGTATCCGGGTCATGGCACCAATTAATAAGTTCTGATGATCTTCTACCGGTCATTTTATCTTCAATGAAAACACATGATGCAAATACAAACAAGGAGTAAAAAAAAAAATCATATGGATACATTAAAAAAAACATCAACAGCAGAAAATATTTATGGATGCCGCCGGGGATCATGCAGGAAACCTTGAGGAGGCAACCGGAAAGACAGAAATTGGGGATGAGGTGGAGGAGGAAAAACAGGGTGTGAAAACAAAAAGCCAGACACAGGCGGTCGTGACCCGGCGTGACCCGTCTTATGAAACAGCGACTCAACCACGCGGATTATGCGTGTTTTGCACGCCTGTATCGCAACGTGTGTGAAGGTGTGTGCAGCAGATAAAAAAAGGAGGTGGTGGAGAAAAAAAAAAAAGAAGAAAGCCAGCGTGGAACAAAGTGATGATTCCCATTTCCTCTGACTTCACGAGATTAATGAAGCCTCTCGAGTGTGAACGGGCGGCTGGTCTGATTCAAAGCGACGTCTCGGCCCGTTAAATGCAGCTGCCTCCGTATCATATGGGCGTCATGTGGAAAGAGGCAACATGCGCGCCGCGCGGCGATGGCGGCGGGGATCCGCTGAGAGTGTCGGAGGAAGGAGATAAAGCGGAGATGCATCGCATCAAACGGCTGATAAAGGGGTGCGAAATCAAAAGTATGAAAGATGAAGTGAGGAAAAACAAAAATTGGGGCTGACAGAGAGAGAGATTTGGGTTATCTCCAGTTTCCATAATAACCCGCCAACATTTCCAAAGACGATATCCACATCTGACAAAAACAATGATCGCAATATCACTGGTGCAACAAAGTACCGTAACAGTACTGCCGGCATAAGAATGCTTCATAAATGAACCATTTGAGGAGGACAAAGGGGAAAAAAAAAAGTAATCCCCCGCTGTGTGCTGCCATCTGCAAGCACCTCTCAACAGCATGTGTAGCCCACAATTCTTGACACAAATCATCCCCCTGCATCTTCAAAAATCTCTCACCGGGTCGGCCGTGCACCACATTTGAGCCACATGTCTCCTCAGAACTAAAAGAAAACAAAAGAAAATATTTGGACGAATATTCCAGGCCAATCACAGTTCCCAAACCAGGCCAAAGGGGACGACGGCGAGGCTAGCTCGCTAATTGCTCCACAATTAGGAACGCTTTCTCGTTCATCTCAAATTTTAACAATTTTAAAACCGTCATTTATTTTGCTCTCGGGCTCGCCCTACAGTCGGGAAGTGGATTTACTTTCCGGCCAAAATTTGCATTTCGAATCGGCAACTTGCCGCCCCAGTCGACAGTCCGCTCAAGTAAGTGATCTCGAGTTTCCATGGCAACAACAGGCGATGCTCCGAAATTCCCCGCCATGATTTTTTTCAAGGCAAAGCGAACACACGGTGTTGCTTTTTTTTAAAAAATGTCAGATAAGGCAAATTGGATTAAAAAAAAAAAAAAAGGGCGGAGTTTCAACTCAAGAGCCTGATTATCTCCGGCAAATTACTTGATGAGGACGCCCGCCGCACGCCTTCTTTTACTGGTTGTCGGGAATAGATAGGAACTAGAGAGGGGGGAAAAAAAGCGCAGGACCTCAGGCTTCAAGCAAGTCTCAGAACACATTAAAAGAATGATAACTAGGGCCCAGGCCATGCATGAAATTAAAAAAGGCTTTATATTGGCAGAGGTAGGAAACAAAAAAAAAAATATGCGGAATATTTGTGGTGTTGGGAATCGGCACAGTTTGAGAGAATAAAATCTTGTTTTTCTTTGCCTGTAGCGGACTTATCGGTGAGTTTTATTGAAGGTGTCACAGTTTTTCGGACAGCGGGGAGTAACAGGAAGTGATGTCTCCCCAATGGTATGAAACAACACGCCAGAGAAATGGCTTAGAGCAAAAAAAAAAAAAAGCCCGTTTTGTTGCCGTATCTTTCCGGCTCCACGTGTCTCGACTGTGGATTTCCCCACGCGCCATTTCCAGACAGGTTGGATGAAAATCGAGGGACGGACACAGTATGACTCATCACCGCAGGGAGTGTGCAGCAAGTCATCCGCCCCTCTCTGGAAGAATGAAGTGATGGAGCGGCGACATGTGCCACAAATGGGCAAGGGGGGATTGGGGGGGGAGGCTGTTTTGAACTGTTGCATGGGAGTTATGCCGCTTAAAAACAAAAAAAAAAAAAATCCAGAGACATGCCAGCAGCTCATAAACACACAGAATCCGACGCCAGTCTGTGTTTATTCTGCCCCGATTAAAATTCCAAGCAAATGACAGCCGCCGTGGATGGAACAACAATGGTCCCGCAGATGGCCTCATCCATCTTTGTCTCCATTTGCCGTCAAAAGTGAGGCGGGGGGGGGACGGGAGGGGGGGCTCCCTCCCCCCCCCCCCCGCGCAGTCAGAGGAGCAGTTTGGAAGATGATCCATTTGACACGGGAGGGGTGGGGGGGGGGGGAGATTTGGCATATGCTGGAAGGACAGCCAGATGTAACGACAGAAGAATAGCCCGTGTTTATGCTATTAAACATCGGCGGATCATCCCTAGCAATGGCGCGAGGTGAAAAAGAGGCCAAGGGACATTTCTCAGTGTCAAGTAGTCCTGAGTCATTGTAGCGATGACATTACAAGAGAACAATCGAAACCGCCCCCCCGCCTCCCCGGAGAACAAGAAACGTCTCTCCCAATTTCAGGTTCCCATGTAAAAGCCGGCGGGAGAGGCCGCGTGCGACGAGGGGAACCCCCAGACTGCTACGAATGGAGCAAAATGCATGAAAACTATTTTAGACGCATTTGTCATCTAACCTGCTTCAGACGCATGGTTGAGTTTCGAGCTGAGCTGCCATATAGCTCACAGTCCACAAAACAACAACAACAAAAAAACAAAAAACAAAAAAAACCCCAAAAAAAAGGATGCTGGGCACTGACGGTAATGCACCATTTTGGTGAAACGCACTTCCGATGAGGAGTACCTCGAGCTGCAGCGTGACGAGCTCGTCCTCCATCTTCTTCTGGACCAGCACTTCCTTTTTTTGGAAGCAGAGCTGCCTCGTCGCCTCGCTGATGCCCGACTTCAGCTCTCGGGTTTCCCTCTCCAGGTTTTCCAGCGCCTCGTTGCCCGCGGCGATGGCCGCCTCCTGCGAGTTGACCTTCTCCTGGTAGTTGAACAACACCTCCTCATGCTCCAGCAGCTGAATGCCGCTGCGGAGGGCGAGGAGGGGGGACGACACGGACAAGATGTGTCGCACGCCGTTTGAATCACAAACCGTAGCTACGAATTGACCAACGCACAGAAAATTGCGCCGCTGTACGGCCCCTTCCTGGTTCCTGTTCACGTTGAGAAGCGCTTGCTCCTGGAGGCTGATCACTTGCCGGAGTCTCTGCAACTCCACTTCGTTGTCCTCGCGCTCCTGGCTGACCTGACGTCTTTGCTGAGCAACCTACAGGATGTTAAACAAAGAAAAAAAAAAATAAATGATCAGTATCCAGCTCTGAAAAACAGAAAGAACGTAATATCAATAAAACAGGAGACCTTGTTGATATCGTTGCGTAGCTTATCCCTCATTTTGCTGCTACTGGAGACCTTCTTTTGAGCTTTGCTCAGCAGACTGAATAAAAAAAAAAATGCAGCATCACTTTCTGTGATATTTATGAATCTATCAAAATCCCATCCGCGGTCATTTATCAACCTGTCCTTCTTGGTGACAATACTCTTTCGGATCTCCAGCTCATTTTCCAGCACCTTGGCCTGCTCCGTCAACTCCGTGAGGGCGTGCGAGGCGATCCGCTTCAACTCGACATACTTATTCTTCTCCTCGGCGATCGCGTCGTAAAGTTCGCCATATTGTCGCACTCTGAGGAAGACGGGAACGATTAATTAACAGCTCGGTCGGGCTTGAAATCGGCGCGCAGACAACAGATGTCTTCTAAACGAGTGCTGCCTGTTGGCGTCAGGTGAGCGTTGTAGATTGTGAAAGATGAGTCGTGTTTTGTTTTTTTGTTTGTTTTTTTTTGAGGTGAACTGGTCACATGAGTGTGCTGCATATCGATCATGTCCTCACCCTCGCAAACATTAAATGAATTGCGGGGCGGGGCCTCTGTAGAGGAATGACAAAGAGGAAAAAAACAAAAGAGCGACACCTGCGCTGCAGCATGGCACTCAGCTTGCTGTGGTGCATCACGATGAGCTCCTTCTCTCGCAGTTCCTGCTGCATGCGCCGCTTCATTTGCTGCGGACGGATTCAATCACACAGGTGGAGCGTTTTATGGCGCTGGCGGCGGCGGGAAGACATGAGCAGGGATGCGGCGGTCGGGTAGCTTTAGAATTGATCGCGCTACAGATTGAATCGGGAAAAAGAGTGCATGACAGAACAAAAACGGTCCACCTGGGCTTACCATCCGCACGTTGCACACTAGAGTAACTGTGACTTTGAGTGTGCGTGGTTTTAAAAGGTGGAGTCTGGGGCGGTGAGTGACATGGGTGTCGGACAAGGAGAGTGTTTTTATAACTACAACTAAAATTTAAAAACAAAACAAAATAAAAAACTGAAAAAAACAATTTTTTTGTTAAATGCCTCCAAAATGCTTGATGCCAAAAATGAAAACTAACTGAAACTCCATCTTATGTTTAAAAAACTAACTATACTTACAAAAGATGTTTTTGTTATGATACATGACCTTTTAGTGTTTATTTTCAATTTATTTGGTATTCGCTGTACATCTGAGAATTATACTTTACTTTCTTACACAATATTGAGTGACTGTTTTGTTCATCTTTCACTTGACACACTCCATATATGAAAAGAAAAACTAATACTAAACAAATCTAATTAAACAAAGCATTAAAAAACAAGAATTAAATCAAACTGAATAAAAAAAAAAAACAAAAAAAACACAAGTCAAAATGAATAGAACCTGATTAGAAATGAAAAATGTATTTCAACCCTGGCATACCAGTTAGCTGTTGTGTGCTCAAGTTAGCGGCTGGCTAACCATTAGCCAGTCTGGGTGGAGAATTTTGATTCATCGACTCAAACCGTATTACGTTTCACGTGAACATGTGTGCTCGTTGCACCTCGGCTCTGAGCATCTCGCGGTGCTTCTGGCCCCGCTCCTCTGCTTTGATGCTTGTCAGACATCGGAGGTGATGCAGTTCTTCTCTCAGGCCGTCCGATTGCCTCAGCAGCTCCTGAATGATCCCAGACTGCTGCTGCTTCTGGCTCGCCTTGTCGGCTCTTGTTAACTTAGCAAGGGAGGAGGAGGGAGAATTCTTAGCATTGTTCTTAGCTGAAAAAAAAAAAAAAAGCTTTTGGACAGCGCTGCTATTTGTTAAGTTATGCAGGCGTGTAAAGAAACACGACAAAACAATGCTACCTTTGTCCGCAAGTGGGATTAGCGAGGCGGCAACGCGTTGCGGAGCGCTAACGACATCGCGCTGCGCCCGCCCACGCCCTCACCTGTTTTTCAACGCTCACTTTGAGCGCGTCCACTTCCTTCTGAAGCGCCATCCTCCGCGCGAGAGCGGGCCCTCTTTTCGGAAGAGCGTCCAACTGGGGATGGAAAGCCAGAGAGTCACAGAGTAAAGTCGGTGCGTTGTTGTGAGCGCCTGGAGAACGTCAGTTGACATATTCTGCTTAAAGTCTTTGCAAGTGGAAGCCATTTGTGGAATTGACATCAAATCAAGGAAGGGTGAAGCAGAGAGATGATGACACCGCTGCCGTGTTGATGTACCGTGCAAATACGAACGCCAGCAAAACGAACTTAAAAACAAAAAAAAAAAAAAAAAAAAAAAAAAACGCTTGGCCGTAACAAAGCTTGCATTTGCAGAAACCTCTCGTTTGCGACATTTCCCAAATATTTCAAATCCCCGACGTGTCATACATATTTCCTTTTGCGTAGGTGTGAGAAGTGCTGACACTATTCCCCGATTCCCCTTCTGGTCTCTCTCTTTCACTTCACAAACTGTTCGCAGCAGTAAAATTAGAGGAAGCCGAAAGATTTCAGAGAAAAAAAATCCCCAAAAAACACGGCCCTGACGTAATGGATGAATTGAATGTTCCTGATAACAGGAACAGCGACAATTTCGAATCCAAACCGTTCCCAACACCTGTCATGTTCCCCGTACGGTCATAATAGCGCTAACAGAATGATGGTAATGAGCTGCTAACGTTAAAACACATCGCACGATAGATCACCTGCGCTTGCAAGTCGGCGCAGGTGGATTGCGCGTGCCGCAGCTGTTCAGTGGCCATGGTCAGCGCTCGCTCCATCCTCTTGAAGGCCCGCATCTGCCTGCGGAGACAAACGGCGGTCTTTGAAATATTCATCACAATGCTCAGCATTGTCCCGGGGGGGGGAAAAAAAAATCAATTGTTAGCGTATAGTAGCGTGTAAAACCTCAATTTGACGTGGCTAAATGCCTCCCCTGGTGCAAGGGGAGAATATTTTATAGGCAGGAAATCAGCAAATCCTCCATCCAGACGGCGTGTTGTTCAAGTTCTTTTTTTTTTTTTTTTTTTTACCTTTTTTTCTCTTTAAGCTGCGTGGACTGTCTCTCGCAAAGCAGCTTTTGCTCACACATGATGCTTTGCAACTTCATTTCCAGGATCCCTCTGACAGTAAAAAAAAAAAATAAAAAAAAAAAATACATGTGACAAATATGCGAACGCTTAAAAAAAAAAAATTTGAATCATTTCACTTTAAATGACAAAAATCAAATGCGGTCCCTGTTTCTTGTGTATGTAAAATGTAAGCAAGAGAGAGTAACTCAAACAATTCATGTATTCGATGTTTGACATCCAAAGCACGTCAAGTGTACCTGCGCCCCAGAAGCTCAGCTTCCTCCTCCCTGACGACGTCGTGTTCTTTCTGCATCTCTCCGCACTTCCTCCGTCCGGCCTCCGCTCGGGCCCGGAGAGCCTCCAGCTCCTTGGCCAGCTCCTCCTTTTGTGCCCTGAGGTGATCGTTTTGCTCCTCCGCCTCCTTCGCTTGCCGCCTGACGCCTGCAAACTGGGCGTCCGTCGCTTCCAGCGTCTTCGCGGCGGCTCTAAAGGCCAATTTGTGCAAATGAGGAAGGCTCGCATTTCACACGGGACACTAAAAGCGGCATTCGTTATGTCTTGACACCGTCGCTTCCAAAGTGGCAACAAACCCCTTTTAGCGAGAGGGGGAAAGCGTATCAGGCGCTGAATTGAGCCATTTCTGTTTTCTTGCGCCGCCTCGACCGAAGGAGACTAAGCAGCCCATTCCCCGAGTTTATATCCCGAGCGTTTGGAACATTTCCTGCACTTATTGGACACAGATTGTGAAACGTGTTCTCAGGTACTCACTCCATCTTGGAGCGCTTCTCTGCAATCTCCTTTAAAATCTGCTCAGGTGCGGCGAGGAGCTGAGCTTTCTCGGCCTTTGCAAGCACGCAAACACACAAGAGAGGGAGAAAGTAGATTTGTTATTTTATTGATGGTGAAGATGGAGCCAATGCCCGCTCGCTCGCTCGCTCACACACATACACACACCTCTTTGATTTGTCGGATTTTCTTCATTTCGTCCAGCTCTTTCGCTTCCTCGAGTGTCTGCATTTGGTACGTTTCCATGTCTTCCTTCAGGGCGCTGGGCGAGACAAACGCGAAGAAGGTACACGCTGATGTTTTCATGCACATTTAATGTTTGGCGGCAGAGACGCGGTAGAAAACAAATACCTGATTTCCATCTGTCTGTGGGCCACTTCTTTTTTCAGTTTCTCACATTTGTCCTGCAGGGTCACAGTGGTGCTCTCCAGTTCGTGTGGGATCTGACGGCGGATTAATTATCAGCTGGGGAATGTACCAAATAATTGTTCGTGTCACTTTTGCGCGAAAAACATATGTCGAGGACTGGGCGAGTGGCGATGCAAGGCCTTATTTCAAGGTATCGAGTATTACAAAAGGTTGTCGATACCAACCAGTGATACCAGTCACTGTGGCACTTTTGCTCTCATTCTTCTGCCTTTTGTCAGAAATTTAAAAAAATGTTATTTAAATTGATGCACTGGTGGCATCGGCCACTTGGTATCTGTCTCGGTGTTGAGTACTCGTTGGTATCGAACATCCCTGTGTATGTGCTATCAAACTAAAACGCCAACTGTTGCTGTGATGATGTTACGAATTAGAGGTGGCTCTAACAGCTGTGGATATTATATAAAAATAAAAAAAAATCGTCCTCATTGCAGTCCTCAAATTTTGGTGCACATCTGGGCAAAACTGTAAAAGTGTCAAATTTGATTTCAGTCCCGTTATACAGTCATCAAGATTTGACCACTTTTGACATTTTCCAAAGACGCCTTCAAGTACAGCTCAAATTCATCGTCCCTCAGGTGAAATCCACGTCCCAGCGATGCCACGTGACGGGCGCGGCGATAAACTTACATCAAGTTTCGCCGTGATGTCGTTCTCCTTCAGCAGACACCGCTTCTACTCGCGGGCTCCGCGGAGGAACCGGGCTCTTCGCTTCTCTCCGAGTCGGCTTGCAGCCGCCTCAGCTCGGCGCGGAGCCTGTTTGCCTCTTCCAGAAGCCGGATCTCCGAATCTTGGGCACTTTTGGGGGAAAGAGCAATGTATATATCATAATGTTCGTTGTGGGGAGATATATATATATATATATATATATATATTTTTTTTTTAGAGAGTGGAGGAAAATCTGATACATTTTGGCCCTGATTAAAAAAAATTCACACACACACACACACACACACACACACACACACACGCACACACACACACACACACACACACACACACACACACACACACACACACACACCACTACCACTACATAACGTGCAAACTGTAAAGTTTGTCAAAAGTAGAATTGTTACACTGGTAAATATTTGTAATGCCACCAAAAATTAATGTTGGTATTTTATAGAAGGCCTGCTGGAATGTGTGAAGTCACGAAAGCAAAAAAAAAAGATTAGCTTAGCACAAAAGTCACTGTTGTGCCTTTCACAAAAAGCTTGTTTTATGTGTTTTTGGAGCCAAAATATAGGTGAGTTGGGTGAAACGAACTTATGCGCTTCTGACTACTCGAAAAAAAACTGAATTAGCTTCACTTTCCAGTTTTATTCTGGAGTTCAACTACATTCAGGGTGAAAGTAAATTAGTTTTGGCACACAGGTCCGGTGTCTCCACCCTTCTTCTTGACTTGTGCTTTGCAGTCTTTGGCTACCGCATATCAACCCCACCAAAAAAATGCATGGTGGTCGACGTTTGCTTCCACTAAAAACACTGTCGCATACCTCCTCACTTCATCGCTGAGTTGCCTGTGGATCTCTTTCAACTTGTCCACCTTTGTCCGACTCATTTTTCCCCGTGACAGCATCTGAGAGGCAACAAAAAAAAAATAAAAGGCCCGGCCGGCGTCAATAAAAACGGAGGCATTAAAAACACTGACAAATGCATGCTAACTCTTCGCGTTAATAGGGGGGTGCGATAAACCCCAAACGCTTTCAAACAGTTAAACGAACCTTGATCGACACAAATCAAAGCATCGCGTTGACCTAGTGGGCTGTAAAAAAAAAACGAATGATGGCCGATCGCAAATTCCGAAGATTAAAAAAAAAAAAAAGAATAGAAAGCGGCCCCGTATGCCGCAGCAATTCTAAAGATTAAAAAGGCGAGCGGAAAGCCATGAAAGATATACAGCTGCGGGGGGAAAAAACATGTTGATGATTCCCCCTTTTTGTGCAAAAGCGCCCATGGCCTTGATTATCTGTTTCAGTCTCTGAATGAGTTGTTGTCGGGTAAATTTCCCCCCATGGCGTGCTACTTTCGGGTGTCACAATGATGGAAAAGGCGGACAGGTGCTCGGCTCTTATCTTCGGAGCCAGGCTGGTCGGGGTGAGGGGGATAATGAGGGGCGGCAGGGGGGGTAACCTTGGCTGTTGGGGAAGTAATCTAAACACAGCCAAAGCCACACACGTCGACGGTGCAGCGTGAGTTTTAAACATCGGCTATTTATGCGGTTTACGATTCATCCCGTCGGGAGAATATCCCGAGCGCGTTCCTCCGGGGGGGGGTCCAAAGAGAGCGCGCGACGGGTTCATCAGATAATGGGGGCTGTCGTAAACGTAAAGATTTATTTGGAGGCGTCTCATCTTGCGCTTGTTAGCAGTCAGACAATGTCAGGCCGGGACAAGCGAAGCGTTACTGCCTGCTCTGCCTTTCCTTAAAAAATAAAAAAAAGCGCCACAATCTTCCATCTTGAAATATTAAGTGGGTCATCCAGGGCCTGCGTGTTCATTGTTAGTCATGAAATTGATCGCAGGCGCCGGGATAGAATTTGATTCTCGCGCAGCAACACCCGACAGGAATGAAAACAATCAAATCGATTTGGAAGCTTCTCGTGAGTCACCAAATCAGTTCGGTGCTGTGAAATTTTTTTTTTTTTGAACCGTGGCAGATGACGCGGCAGTGAAACGGCAGACATCTTGGCTGCACGCTGAACGTTTTTTTCTGAACGGCCCCGAAGCGTTTGGAGGCAGGCCCCGCCCCTTCCGGTGATGAGACTTATTTGCCGCCGTGAAAGAGAATTGGAAGCTTTTTATGGGGTGAGCGGCGTAAGGCGGAACATGTGGCCGGCCATCTTTGAAGTGAGACAATCGCTAAATTATATTTATGCCCGCAGACGGCAGCGGGCAACCTCGGGGGCCCGCCCGCATGCACGTGCAATGAGTTGAAGAAAGAATGCATGAAAGGCACTTTGCAGAAATATGAATTTGAACGTGGATTTCGCTCAACCTTCTCAGGTTGACGCCACAACAAAAGCAAACAGCGGACGAAGTTGCGACAGAATCAAAATGGAGGCATGACTGTTTTTGTCATCGCAACATTTCTGGATTGATCTCATCTCACATGATCAGCTGTCCACTGTAGTGACCGCTGTAAAAAAAATAAAATAAAAGTTACACAATGACCTCAATCCTATCACAAGCTCAAGCAGATTGTAAGTTAGCAGGGCTTGAAATAAAGTGGTTGTTTCGGTCTGATGCTTTGGACAAACCATAAGAAAGCTTCGTTAACATCTGACGCAACATAAAAAAAATAAAATAAAAAATACTCCGAGCACACAGAGAATGCTTAAGCAGTGCGAGTGGATAGAGGGCATCCAGAGAAAAGTCTTAATGACATCCACGAGCGAGTCCGCGGGAGCCACTTAAGGTTCCGCTCTTTAAATTTTCATTCGGCAACGGCAACTGCAGGCAACCGCTGGTCCAAATTGACATTAGTCTCCGATACTGGACACAAAAAAACAGCAATGACGATGAGTACAAATTTGTTTTCATGCTTCCCCCTCATTCCCTTGTGAGAAAAGGGGGGTGGGGGGGGCATTAAATATTAATACAGGACATATTGTAAAGCAATTTGTAAGTCTCTAATGACGGATGCACCCAAATTAATTTCAAGCAAGCCAGTCCAAGAGGTTTGGAAAAAGCTTGTTAGGAGGGAAGCCGCTTTTATGTCGGCGGGTTTAGAGTAAGAAGTTCGAAAGCGTGTACAATGTCAGTAGAACAAAGTGAGAAATTAGACAAGACTGAACTTGAACCCGATCTGACATACGAATCAGAAGTGATCAGTGCGGCAGATGGAATGGTTGAGGCTAACCTCAACACCCCGTTGCTGCGCTGCCCTTTTCCCCTTAAAAAAAAAAAAAAAAAAAAAAAAAAAAAAAGACGTTGCGGCATTGCTCAAGTTCTCCCAGTGCCACCAATATGTCCGAGGCCATTACGTAATAGCGCCGCGCCTCCCACCCTCCCCCAAGTCGCCCACCCTCCCTTTCTCTCTCCCTCCCTCGCTCGCCCTCATATTAATGACACGGCACTGAAGGCAGCGCCAGTTCCCCTGCACACTCTCATCCCTGCAGGTTGCGCTCACTCACACACACTCACACACACACACACGCAGACCTGACTCCGCTGGATTGCACCCACTTTTTTCCCGTCTTTTCACAGCTTTTTTTTTTTTTCCTTCGTCGCAACTCAAACCAAAATGAGGACTCTTCTGCTTTCCACCGCTTTCCTGCTCATGGCGACGCTGTCGCCGAGCACCTGCCACGCAGCGGCGGACTTCCCCGGTAGTTCCCACCAGAAGTGGGACGCAAGAGTAGCCTATACTTCGGGGGCGGACTCCGGCGCCTCCGGCTCCTGCGCCATCAAGCTGAGACCCGCCGGCCAATGCGGGGGCTCCGGGGCCGGGGCGGAGGAGGGCGAGGAGTGCCCCTACCAGGTGACCCTGCCTCCTCTCACCGTTCAGCTGCCGAAGCAGTTCCGGCTTTTGGAGAAGGCGATGAAGGAGCTGCAGAGCCTGAAGGAGGTGGTGAACAAGCTGAAGAGCAGCTGCCAGGAGTGCGGCGGCGGCGGCGCACGGGGGAGTGGAGTCTACGGGAGCCAGCAGGCAGACCAGGGACAGACCGGGAATGTGGCGGGACTGAATCCGAGTCGACAGGACGTGCAAAGCGGGGCCAGCCAAGAAGAGAGGGACAACGGGATGGTGTCTGGAGCTAACGTTGAAGGCGCCGGAGGAGGACACGGACATCACTTTGGGAAAATCGCGCCCGGTCCGAGCAGTATGCAGGAGATGCAGGTAAGAGGCACGTTTTGGTTTTCAAACGACGGTTTCAAGGGCACTCCTTCCGAATGTTTGGATTTCTGGTGGTTCGGTGATGATTGGCGATCGCGTTGAGTCATGCAGCCTCCCATTCTTTTAGAATCGGCGACAAACGCGCTGCCCCGTGGAAAAGTCCAATGGAATGACTGGAATGTCGATGAGAAAATTCCTTGTCTTGTAAACGGCGTTGGGAATACGCGCGATCTGAATGACAGTCAATTTTTTTTGCTTCGCTCGGGTCAGCTTCGCGCAGCCACCCCAAAAAAAAAAAAAAAAATCAGGGAGGCTCTCGCCATTCTTGAAATGTCCAATTATCGCTGCCACGACC
>NW_017805122.1:1516623-1525693 GCF_001891065.2 Hippocampus comes | reverse complement strand
CGCCGCCCAGCCCGCCCCGCAATGTGAGCAAATTCCGCCGCCATATTGCGAGAGCGCCAATGCTCAAAGGGGCCATCTTGGAAATACTTGGCATAAAATCTGAAGAAAAAGCAAACATGTTTTGAATCATCGTGGAATTTGGGTTCAAGAGTGTTTTGTATTTTTTTCCCCCGTCTCGCTGCGGGTGAAAGAGAATGTGATGCTATAAATCCCCCCGCCATATTGCGAGAGCGCCAATGTTCAAAGGGGCCATCTTGGAAATACTTGGCATAAAATCTGAAGAAAAAGCAAACATGTTTTGAATCATAGCGGAATTTGGGTTCAAGAGTGGGGTTTTTTTTGTTGTTTTATTTCCTGCCCCGCTGCGGGTGAAAGAGAATGTGATGCTATATTCGAGCAGGAAGATGCATGAGCTTATTTCTAAGAAGATTAGTCGGGCGAATGGCGCGAAGGGAATTTCAACGTGCCCCTTTTCTCCTTCAAAACTCCACTTCAACGCCGCTCTCAAACGTTTTTCTCCCGAACGCGGGTGCCCTTCATCGTTCAATTCAATTTCTGGTCTCCAAAGATGCGCTTTTTTCCTCTCGCTTTCCTCTTTTGCCATCTAATCCCTCTTTTCCCGTTTTGGAGGTCGCGCTCTCCCCGTGTGCTCAGTCAGTCCTGCGTGAAAACAAGTCGTTCTCATTATCTCTTGCCGACAACGCGAGGCGCAACGGAGGCGGCTCTCTTGACATTCGACACGGGCGGGCGACGAGGGCGGGGCGGCAACGCTTCGTTTTTCGAACGGCGGTCTGCGATGTTCGATACCTGGAACGTCTGAAGTGGATCGGAAAATGAAAAACAAAGCCAACACAGCTGTTTGCCCTCGAGACCGGCGACAATGTGATGACGGAATCTTTTCGGCTCTTTTTTTTTTTTCCTGCCGCCCCAATCCGCCCTCTGATGCGCACTTGTCGCTTCATCCCGGATGTTAAAATTAACGCCGACGCTGCTCGCGGAGGTAAACATTCGGTGGGGAAAACTTTCATGTCGTCGCAAGTCAAAGTGCTTCGGGGAGAAATCATCATGGCTGCGCTTAGTTAGGAATGGGCCGCCGCCAGCTGCCACGCTGCGTTGAAAAAAATGTTTGAATGCGCTACTTAAAAAAAGTGAAGAAGCAGTAAAGCTCAGAGGAGAACTGCACCAACAAATTTGAAATGGATCACGTGCGCGGGGACTTAGCGCGCACACGCGCGCGCGGAATGGGCTTTAAAAAGTCATCTCCGAGCATCAGTCATGCAGCGCGAGGCGAAAGCTAAGTTGCCGTTTGAGCGCGCGCAGCTCACTGTGTTTATCCCAACTTATTTTGCCAGGACGCATCCCCGCCGCCAGCACTATTCTTCACTTTCACTCCTGCGAGGGGGGGGGAAAGGGGGGGTGGTGGTGAATTAGGGCCTTGAGGTGAACTGACAGGAATTAATGTTCACGTTCAGCCGCATTAACTCGCTTAAACAGTGAGAGCCGGCCCTCGACTTCTCTCCACTGGATGATTCTCCTTGTGAATGGAACGTTCAGCAAGGCACTTCAGTGAATTTAAAAAAAAAATCATGGTCCATCTGGCTGCAAGCCTATCTGACAGGAAACACATTTGTATTCCCGACAGGGGGGGGCCGATCTTACGCGAGGACTGGCTGTCATGTTGCATTTTGTCGCCAGTCACTTATCTCGCCGCAGTCAAACGGGGGCGCTGCGATAATTCAAGCCGGAACTGTCAGCCGCGTGACTCGGCAAGGGGATCCAAACGGGGTTGGGGGGTGTGTGGGGGAAGGAATCGGGTCGAAACCAAAAGCTGATGAAGAGGTTCAAATCGGTGGACGGCGCCTTCATCGGAGCGGCCGCTCAAAACGGTTGCTGTAGGATGGCTGTTGTTGGGATTCTGAAAGTCTCGAGGCGCAGGGTGATTTAAATTTTAAAAATCCGGTATCAGATCCACGTACGTCATCTAGCCACAGTGTACCCAAGAGAGCTGCATAACTGAACAGGCACATTGTGCAACATCCATCCCTCACCAAGGCAGGGGAAGTGTCTGCTTGGAGTAATGGTACTAGGATGTACCAAGAGGGCGGGGGGAGGGGGTGTGTGCATATTTTTCCTCCCCTTTCCCAAAAAACGTTATGCCTCCCGTGACTTTTCGGCGTCATTGCTCCGCCTCCCCCACAATCTACAGAAACGAGCACTGAAAAAAAAAAAAATGTAGCAAATGAGTCCACCTGCAGTCTGCTCCGGTGTCGTGTTGAGATTCTAGATAAGCGCACGCTGCTGAACGGTCGTTATATGCAAAATTGCCGACGTCGCCGGTGAGAAGCGCCTCACAAGGAGGGGAGACCTTTTCAAACAGCGCGGGGGGTGGGGGTGGGGGGATTGGCGAACCGTTCTGCGTCGGAATACAGTGCCCGCGGATTTCATTCAGCACTGAAAACTTTCATTATGATTAAAAATTGAATTACTTTTCTTCAGCCTCCTCCTTGCCTCGGGGGCCATTTCTATTACGGTACTCTTGGCAGAGCTGAGGAAAAAAAAATAACAGTGAGAGGAAAGTTAAAAAGAAGAAGAAAAAAAAAAGAAGATTGAATATCATCCAGTCACAATTCCTCTCACAAATAACATCGCTTCAATTCACTTTCCCCCCCCCCAACCCTGCAGTCATCTTGGCCCCTCGGGACTGTTCCGACTACAATGTGCTGGAGACGAGGAAGAATGGGGTGTATCGCATCACCCCCGACCCCCGCAACGGAACGTTCGAGGCCTATTGTGACATGGAGTCCTTCGGTGGCGGCTGGACGGTGATACAACAGCGACTCGATGGGTCCGTCAGCTTCAACCGCACTTGGAACGAATACAAGAAGGGCTTCGGGAACCTCAGGTAAAAGACTCGGGAAGAATTATGGCCCGTCTCGTCCTTTCGTTTACTGTCACCCGACTCTTCCCTTGCAACCTGCTTCCGCCGTGCTCGTAAAGTCAACTCCGTATGACTAACAGTTGTCCTCTTGTGAACAACCATATCAGTCGCCACATAATTCATCGCTATCTTTTTCACTCCCTTTTACCCATCGCCCCCCGCCCCCCCCCCCCCCCCCCCCCCTCCCTGCCACAGAGGTGAATTCTGGCTGGGCAACGACCACATCCATCTGCTGACAAAGGCCAAAGACATGACGCTGCGCATCGAGCTGGAGGATTTTGAGGGCGTGCGGGAGTACGCCAAGTACGACCAGTTCTACGTGGCCAATGACTTCCTGAGCTACAGGCTGTCCATCAGCGGATACAGGTAGCGCGACGATCGAGACGCTCAAACCGAGTGCGCGATGATAAAACGCCCCCCCTCCGCCGTGTGTCCTCGCAGCGGGACGGCCGGGAACGCCATCAGCTTCAACAAGCACTTCAACCACGACCAAAAGTTCTTCTCCACCCCGGACCGCGACAACGACATGTACCCCTCGGGAAACTGCGGCGCCTACTACAGCTCCGGCTGGTGGTTTGACGCCTGCATGTCGGCCAACCTCAACGGCAAGTACTACCACAAGAGGTACAAGGGGGTCAGGAACGGGATCTTCTGGGGGACGTGGCACAACATGTCGACGGAGTACTACCCGACCAACTACAGGCAGGCCTTCAAAACGGTCAAGATGATGATACGGCCCAAGAATTACGTTCCGTAAAGGGAACGGGGAGAGAATGATGGAAAAAATGGACAGACAGAAGTAGTACCGGAAACTTACACGTCAACAAACACGAGCGCGAGCCTGTTGGGCACTTTGAAAACGGTCCAAATTAGGGATGCACCGATATCAATGCCTCATGTGTGCACTCGTAAAAAAAATAAAAATGCTCCGATACTATGACATCATGAGCACATCACCACTCTGCTAGTTGTAGCGGCGGGCGGTCTGGCAAGCAGAGAGTTCCTCCAGTTCCGTCGACGGCGCGGCTCGGTCACCAAACCATGGAGGCTCCCTGGTGGATGCCGCCAGTATCGCATCTCAAAGATTAGGCTTCGCACGAGGAAGTCCACATAAACACGGAGTCAAATTGCAAATGGTTTCGTGAATCGATGATTCTAAAGCTAATTCAAAACAACTTGACCCTCACTTTTCTTTAAACAGAGTCCAATGTAAAAGAGACGTAAGCAAGCGTCGGTGTGGTATCGGCATCTAGAAAAGTGGTATCGGTGCATCCCTAGTCCTGAATAAAAACAAAAATAACAGTTCTTTCAGTTCTCCACTGTGGCGAATATAGCCGTCTAAATGTTGAATTAAAATGACAATAAACGACAATGGACTGTGAACAAAAACCGACGGTGTAAAAGCTAGCCTCCTGCAGGGGCCATCCTATTAAACGGGGTGTTACTATGGATGATATTTTTTTTTCTCCACTGGTTCTCTGTCAATAATCCACTTCCTGTCCGGCTGCATCTTTCTATTAAACCAGATTAGACTCGGCTCAGCGCACAGAAGTAGTTAAAACGAGTGAGCTGTCATGTTTCTCCACTGCGCTTTCGTAATTAACAACAGCCATTCGTATCGGCATCTAGAAAAGTGGTATCGGTGCATCCCTAGTCCTGAATAAAAACAAAAATAACAGTTCTTTCAGTTCTCCACTGTGGCGAATATAGCCGTCTAAATGTTGAATTAAAATGACAATAAACGACAATGGACTGTGAACAAAAACCGACGGTGTAAAAGCTAGCCTCCTGCGGGGGCCATCCTATTAAACGGGGTGTTACTATGGATGATATTTTTTTTTTTTCTCCACTGGTTCTCTGTCAATAATCCACTTCCTGTCCGGCTGCATCTTTCTATTAAACCAGATTAGACTCGGCTCAGCGCACAGAAGTAGTTAAAACGAGTGAGCTGTCATGTTTCTCCACTGCGCTTTCGTAATTAACAACAGCCATTCGAGTGAGTTATACAAGAGCAGGATAGTCCCGTTTTGGAGAATGTCAAACTGGTGTCAGGCAGGTACACATGTAATAGCCTCCCTATTGTTCTTTTTTTTTTTTTTTTTTTTTAATACAACTCACTCGGCCCATATTATCCACAATCCCAAGCATATTTGTGTTTTATGAATGACACAAAACAATAACACCACAGCTACTGGAGTAAGGAACAACAGAAAGAGTCATTGTTTGAAATTTAAAAAAAAAAAAAAAAAAAATTAAGTCACTACTTGTATAATACTGCCACCTAACGCCAGATCACTGTATTGCATCATTTTATTCCCCCTAACACACTGTGAATGAGCAGAATGCAGGAAAGATTTGTTTCCATATTAAGGACGTGTACAGTATTTATTTTTTATTTTGTGAAATTTGATAGACTTTATATGTCCGGGAGTCATAGAAAAACAAGGTCTGATAAGAATGATGTTTATATTTCAGCAATGAAGGAGACATTGTTGTGGCCATTCGTCGTATATTAATGAGTGAGTGGAAAGAAAGCTTGGCGTGTGTGTACAATATATTTTCTATCATTCATAGTCATTGTCATCCCAAAGGATATGCACTTTTGATATTTAAAACAAAATAAAGTTCAATTTCAATGGCTGTAATACCTGTTGTTTTTTACATTTATTGACGGCACTGAAGCACATTTGACTAAAAGGTGTTATTGGGTGCATGTACACCAAAGTGGTTATTTATATCATCTTCAAACTGACTTAGGATGAGAGTCTGGCTACACTTTGGACTGGTACATATAAACAAACAATTATAAATACATACACATTCTCTGGCTCCTATACATGCGGCAAAGAAATGTGCGAGGACAAGTAAACGACACAGGAAAACCGAAGCCACGATTGGAACCCGCAACCTCAAAACTGTGAGGCACACTTGTTAACCACTACTCACCGTTCTGCCCCTTTTTTTAAATCCATACCTCATCCAGAAGCTGAAAAGTAGACCAAGCCGAAGGTGACATCTCGAAAACTGAAGCATCAGTTGCTTTGGCCACAAGAGGGGTGTCCTTCTCCTTCTTAACTTCTGTCTCCATTTCTGGAAACAGACATAGATGGACATTAGATAGTTTCTGAGTGGAAAACAGTTAACTGCTGATAAATACAGTGTGTCTGAACCATGTTAAATAATATGTGAACATGAAAAAAACTCAATATAAAAGAGTTGTTGGTGTCTCCTGTGTTTGGTCCTGTAATGTCCAGGGGATTGATTTATATTTTTGCTTTTTTTTTTTTACCCAGTGTCTCATTTAATTCAAAACGTGAACAATTGACAAACAGCGCTTTGAAAGTCACATTATTAATTAAAACCGTTGTTTCTTCTGACGTCAGTCTATCAGCGCTAGCATGATCGGCTAAATCGAAACTAGCTTGCGTCGATGTTACGTATCATAAACAACGTGAGCAAAGTTGACCTACCTTGCTAATAAGCTTCCATAAGGTAGCTATGTCACGCTGAAAAACAAAACAACCGCTAAATACGACCCGACAAACTACTGGAAATGTTCGCAAAACCGAATCAAATCACGGTTTTCACTGCATTCAGCCGTGTTGGGGGCGTTGGTTACCATAGCAACGACGCAGCGCGTTTCGTACGACGCCACGGAGACAATTCAAATTAAATAAAAAAAGATTAAAATGAATAGTTTCCCAAATGTTTTGCTCGCTTTATCATCCCCTCGGTTTAATATATAGATACATATAGAACATACTTTACCATAAATAAATTATTGTGCTGCCTAAAATGTCCAGCAGGGGGCAGAATAGAGCAAAGTATTACAATGTAGCCGAACGCGCAATGGCCCTACTAAAAACTCTTTCGTCCAGTTTATGACTCAAAAGAGTCAGTATTTTTCTATTTTTCATACATTAAACATGGGCAACAGAATGGACCATCCAAAATGGATGCTGGAACACAACTACCCAATGATGTTAGGTGTACTAGCATTCATGAAATCAATTGACTTTTGCGGAGATTCCAAAAAGTCTTGCTCTGCGGTCCATCATGTTTTTTTGGGGATTAATAATTCCCATGTTCGCTTACATGAACTCATCTTATGATTTTAAACACATGTGGGAATGATCAAACCTTCCACAAATTTCTACCTCGGCTTCCTCAATGTACACAACAAACTCTTTCCATTTATCATCCTTCACAAGCTACAAAACCTGCATGTGCACAAAAGTCACCAGGTCTTTCCAACACAGTTTATCACCGAGGTTCCATAATGCACAACAGATGAAAATGATGCAAGAAGAGTCGCAAAGCACGACTGAAGAGTGGGATCACGGACTATGTTCAGTAGTAATGTTGGCAGCTTTTATTTCCCCTTTTTCCACCCCGAGAGGGATTTTGCATGGCTGCTTCCGAACACAGCTGCACGAATGACAGTATAGCTCCGCGGTGTTTGAACTGGAGGCGAATTGTGCGGCGTCAGCGGTTTGCTCAACGCCCACCCCGCCTCCGAATAATGTGAGAAATAGGATGACAGTGGCGTAAATACTGACGATGTAGCGTATGGGCCGATGACTGGCGAGAAGGGTTGAGACACCCCGACACAAGCGAGATCAATCGGCTCGTAATTCTGATTTTATGAGGACATGCAGGCCGGAGTCGAGGCAATTACAACTCGGATTTACTTTTTTTTTTTTTTTTTTTAATGGGTATGCTGGCTAAGAGCTACTATTACGAGCATCGAAATGAAAACAAACACGCACACGGTTGTTGGTGTTTTTCCATAACCCCACAAAACGTTACGCTCTCTCTCGTCAAAAGATGTTGTCCTTGAGGCAAAGTGTTTGGAGACACTTCATTAACAGATGTTTCAAGTGCCTTCAAAAAAAAAAAAAGCCTTACACCAGCTTTTATGGAGGCTTTGACGGAATCATTTGCACACTTTTAAAATAAATTGCTGTGTCCTTGACACATCCGACTTCATTTACAAGACGAAAGGCTGAAGAGGATGTTTAAATGAAGAACACACATTTCATTACCGATTTGAGGGTCGGGAAATGTTGATGCCGCTCTTGCATTAGATGTTTATTTGTTAGACAATAAATTGGGAAAGTCATTAGCATCATTTTGAGAGTACAATGGGTTGCGGTTGAAGCATCTGATCTCGTTCAAACCGCAATTTGTCGGAACAGTTTCGCAACTTTGAGGGTCGGAATTTTCCGGCGCTAGCCGGTGTAAAAAAAAAAAGAAAAAAAAAAGTCGAGCAGTGCGTTCAGATTACGGCTTAATTTGTGACCACAATTTACACAAAAAAACAAAACAAAACAAAAAAACAAAAACAAAAACAAAAAAAAACCTCAAATCAGAGTTTCCCACTGAAATGAATGCCAAGGCCATTAATCCGTTGAAAAAAAGTGCTGTAATGAGGAAAACAGCCCTCTGTCATCATTTACTTTACAAAAAAATCTTTTGTAACAACAAAAATTTCAAACACGCAAATAAATCTGCTCGCCATCTTCCCTTCGGGGCTGACGTTTCCTTCTGAACGGAAGCATAACAACAATTTGAATCCAGACTTTCTCTCACTCTCTCTTAAGAGCTTTGACGCTCGGGAATAAAATTACATTGACTTTGTTTTTCGGCATCACCGTGACGACCGACGCTTAACGCTTCCCTGACCTATTTTGTTTGGTCTGTAACGAGAAAAGTTACCCATGGAGAAAAAGAAAAAAAAATTTGGACATTGGTCAAAGGTGTTGGCCAACAGCTGTCATTGTTTCATGACGCTTCGCCAGATTTAAAACTGGAACAACACAATTTAATTAAATCAGGTCAGACGGTATTTTGGGGTGTGTTTTTTTTTTTTTCGTGTTTCTACAATGTACTGTCTATTCCGGCTGAAAGTCTACATACTCAGCATCAGTTAATGGCCTTCACCGTAAATGCCCCCTTCAGCAATGGCTTACTGGAACACGCTGACTCACTGTCTTTGTGAGACAGATCCTGAACTTGTAAACCTCCCCTCCTGAAGCCCTCCGCTAAAGAAGCAGTTAAGTAAATACTCGACGACGCGATGCATTTAAGAGATTTTTTTTTTAAATCGTGCATTTGTGCTTGAAGGTTGGG